>NC_139233.1:78296585-78641585 GCF_977018435.1 Lepisma saccharinum
TTGTAAATAAACAGGAATTTCAAGTGAGTAGAAAAGTTTGGGGGCTTCTGCGGACGACCTTGTACAAGGTCAATAGACACTAGGGCCCATTTTGGCTAAAATTAAGTTATATTTTTATATCTTCTGGTGGAGTTAGCTAATATATAGGAGTAGCAAATTGCCTAACCATGCTACGAATTTTAATCCCTCGTACTAGGGTGATTAACAAGAGCTCAAATTCTTGAATTGAGAATATTCTTGGGAATATTCTACCTCCATGGTCACATGACTCCCCCTGTTGATTGGTTGAGAGTGTACTTGGGTTATGCTCTAAACGGGTGACTAGTCTTGTTTGAGAATGGTATCTGAGTTTTGGGTTAGTGGCAAGGTAGATCCTTAGATATGAAAAACTACTGACTACATGATTTCTAGTTATTACTCAAATATAACATGTTAACAGGTATGCCTGATGAGGTATTGTGTGAAATATTTAAGTATTTATTTGATGAAAATGAGAGAGAAACATTTTTTGTGAAAAAAAAAAATAGAAAACATATGTGAAATTGTTATTATGGATCATTTGAGAAAAAAACTACTGGAGTTAAAAGTTCAGATCAGACAGCAGTGTTGTGGCATAGTAAATTAAGAGAGTTTTGGCAACTAAAATTGTTCTGTTACATACAAAAGTTTTCTCAGCAATAAGAATAACACTACATAAAGTGTTGTCAGGCAGAGGCTAATGGAATTCACACACTATTTTGATGTTTGTTCCTTCATTAACCACTACTTGTTTTCTTTTTGATGTGTTAATAACAAACATAGGTCTGTGTGCCTGAATTCACTGGGACTATAGTATACATCTATGTTTCCCTCAGTCACTATTTTGTAAGCAGTGTATAATTTGAGATAGCCATCTTGTGCTATGTCCAGATTATAATTTTCACGGGGGGAAAATCTCATTGCGTCCATTTTTAAGATAAATATTTTTAATCTTGCAATTGTCGAATTTGCTGGAATATTTTTCTTTATTGTTTTCTCTCCTAGTCTGGAACAGTACAATTACGAAATCTGGCATATCATACTGTATACTACTGAATTGATTAGTGGCGTCAAATTCGTAATGCCCACCAGAGGCTGGTTTTTGGACACACTGGTAAGTGTAAAATTGAATAGGCACTTGTGGATTTTTTAGAATATTTGCTTTCTATTTGAGGGCATAATTAGTCTCGTATTCTACTACTGGTATCTTCAGCTCCATGGACTTGATAATACACTTGGCTGCTTCAGGTAGGCTGTTGGGGAGTGCTGTGCCATCTGCGTTCAAGGTACTGTAACGCATTAGAGCATCATTATTATTGGCTACCCTGCGAAAAGTGACCCTCAAACCACCCTTCCATATGATGTCCTTTTAGTCTGAGAAGAAATCTGGTACCAGGCGCATGGGGAACAGCACTGTGTGGCTTTTTGTTAGGATTTTGGTTCCTGGTAATAGGTTGCATCTATTTTGGAAAATTTCAGTGTTCTTATGGAAGTAGAAGTTAGGCCCGGATAGTCTACACGACATATCGCAGTACCATGTTTTCTGATTTCCACTTGAGAGAACAAGTGTGGTACAAAATTATCTACTAGTTTTTTGTTTGCACCAGGGGGAAATGCCTCACTACTCTCATTTTTACTACTTCAAGTTTGATATACAAATCAGCCCTGTGAGGGTGTACAAAGCTGTCACCAACGTATACGTCAAATTCAATCTCTCGATTTGGCTCGTTGAGATTAGCAAAGGTGCAGCGATTGGGAGGGAAAGACTGCAATTCGTAACTCTCAATATCCTCCATGTTAATGGTTATTTTATATATTAAATTCTAGGATTGCTGTTGTGAAAGAACCAGCAAAATCTACTCCTTCTCCCTTTTCATTGGTTACCACTAACTCTAGGTGGTTTATGCGATTGTGGCATACTGAGGAGGGTGTGTAGATGATTGGCTCCATAAACTCAGAATTAGGTTTGAAAGTTGCTAAGATTCCAGTTTGTTTGTGATTGCCTATGTTGCCATCAGTATTAGTAATCATCCATTCTGCTACATTACAATGGATATTAAGAGTCTCTATGGCCAATAATTTAGGAATATTGCCACCTATGTGTTTGATGGCAGGCTCGAGTTTTGTGTTATTCTCAAAACCCAGTAGTGTACCAAGTGTACCCAGATCCATTGTTTCAGTTGCAGAAACTAATTCTACTCTGTGTGTAACAGTTTTGTGTTAGTAACACTCCTCTAGGCAGTTGAGCTTGTAATGTTGATAGATTATACTGACCAGGAGTAATGATAATTTTTTCATTGCCTATTGCAACCCTATTATTGTGTTCTGTGATATTGGGAATAAGATACATACTGTAGAAAGCACGAAGAGCTATGGATTTAGGATAGATAATATCATTGTGTAAGCTGAGTTTCAATGCTGAAGTATCGCTGGTGAGATGGAACACCCCCATGATGTTTCAGATGCCACAGTGCTTTCTGACAATCTTTGACTGATGGGTTATTTATATGAGATAGGAAGGCCAGCATTGAAACACATAGGTGGCCACAATTTACATCCTTGAAACCCTGGATGCGTTCGTCACTATAATAGAGATTAGGAGTATTGACATAACTGACTAAACCTGTTGATGGTATGCAACCGAAAGAATAAAAAACAAAAGCAATATTAGCTTGTTTGTAATAACAGATCCAGTGAGTGCCTTGATTTTTGAAACTGTCCAAATTGACTACACCACACTCTTTTTTTACATGGTCCCTTGATGGGTAGGGAATCTGACATAAAAACACCTCTGAAGTGTTTAATTCTCAGTAACTTAATCTAATTTTCAATATCGAAGTTGGAGAGTGGTTCTTTTTTCATATTTTCTCAGAGCATTAATGCTCCTGCTCTTTCTCTCCATTGCCAAATTGTGATGCTTTTGCTCTTCTAGTTCAGCTTTGTTCTTTTTTGCACCAAAAACTGTTTTTGCTATGGCAGCACTACCTCCTGCTAAACTCCCCACGGCACCCAGAGCTGCTAGGATGGTTGGAATACTGAATATGAAACCACCAGTGTGTTTCTTTTTTCTGGAATTCTGCAATATTTTCAACTGAGGGTTACTGAGAGTTAATTTTATTCCATGGCCCTTACTCAAACAAGATTTTTTCATGTCCTGTTGTTATTTGGTGAGGAAACTGTCTAGGGATCACAAAGATTTCAGATCTGAATAAGGTACTTGGTATATAATACCTTTAGGTTTCATGATGATGGGTATTTATATACGTATATATTTAGAAGATATTATAGTCCCCACCCTAATTTTTGTTTTGTATTCATGGCAATGGTTGTACCTAGTGCTGCTATTTTTTCACCTAATGAGGTATCTCTTCTGATCAGTCTTACAAATGCTGCTTCCTCCAATTTTTGATCAGTTTCATGATGAGCACCAAGATCAGTGTGAATATTGTAGGCAATATCATGGTATTTACAAGCTGTATCCAAAGGATTGACTCCTCTGTCTCCTCTCTCCAGTCGCTGTTCTAGTTTGGTCCCTGGATCACAGTATTGATAACCAGGTAAGTGCATCTCAAAAGGCAGTTTTTTTATGATGTCATTAACTAAACCCTGACCCTTCCAGAATTTAGGGGGTAGAATATTGATAATTTTAATTAATTTAATTTACTGTCATTTACAATAAAATTGACTAGTTTACCACTGATCATATACACAATTCCTATTTTTTCATTATCGAAATTATTGATGCCCGCATTTTCCTCTCCTGCTATGACCAACAATCTATCTATGAGTTTTCTCACATCATCTACCCACACGAACTCTTTGGGTAGAGTATTGTAGCGTTTGATGCCACTACCAGTTTTGAGTTGGTTCCATATAGGTGTAATCAAATTCTTGAATTTGTTCCTACTGCTGTCTTTCTGACTGGCATCATTGTTTTAGTACAGAGCATCAGACAGTATCAAAATTTCTGAGTAACTCTGGTAATCTTCATCTGTATAATCTCTGGGGTGTTTCTTGGTGATGAGTTCCCACAGTCCCACAGTGCCAGGATATATGGACTGGCTATTTTTCGCACCCAAATTGATTTTCACATCATCCCCTTTAAATGTGACTAGATTTTCCAATTTTCCAAACTACTCCCTCATTAGTCTCCATGGTTAGATATAATCCAAAGACTTCAACTTTTTCGAATTTCCAAGTACTCAGATAATCTCTTGCCAAGGGACCAAAGTCAATTTTTTCAGGTTCTCCTATGGCCTTAGGTGGTTGTTGGAGTGCTACAGGAGTGTGAATACTGGATAGTGGTGTAGGAGGAAAATCAGCATGATTTACTAGCACCAAGAGGTACCAGCTCATTTATGACATCCTTATTTTGTTCTGCGACTCTTAATTTCTCTACCAAGATCACTGATGTCATCAATAATTGGTTGGTCCTGACGCTTGTGCTCTGCATAGTATCCTCGATTCTCAGATTTCCAGCCCTTAAATCTTTTGGTCAGATAGTTACGAAATTTCAGATGGTCTTCAATTTTATGTTTTGTCATTTTGATTAGGGGTTATTTATAACGTTACCTCGTATCTTATATTGACTCAACATTTATAAAATTGTTGATTTTGTTTCTTTATTTTCCATTGTTTGGTTTTCGAGTCATGTCAATTGTAGCAAATCCGAAATCATCTCTGTTCCAGCAAAAAGAGTAGAATTTAGAAAATTGATTGTAGTTTAAATCTCCTCCTACATAGTCATCATATACATGTTTAAGATTGGTGTGGTCCTGACGAAACAGCCAAACTAGATTTGTATTATTACGAAGTATGGGAATCTTGGAATAAGTCTGAGCCAGATAAAAACCGTCTATTCCTCTGTGACGACCCTGAGCGAAAAAAATACGAATTTTATTTTTAATTTCCAAAATTACATCATTAAAGACCACAACTGAGTTTTCAAGACAGTGGTCAAGTGGCTTTATTTCTGATCCAAAAGTGGCTATGCTCAGTCCTTTATACAGTTTCATAAGCTGCTGGTATTTGTGTTGCTCAAAACTTTTTGAGAAAACATACAGGTGTCTGTTCTTCCAATCTAACCAATTGGGAGCAAGCAGAAAATTATTTACAAGAAGTGTAGTGCTTCCACAACCAGATGGGCCTACAATGAGCCACCGAATATTGTCAGGGAGCAACTCACATTTTTTTTCGTAGTTTCTAGTAAATCAGGCAAGCGTCTCACCACATTCCATGTTGCTGTCATGGATCAACGCAGACCAGGTGATTCTAACTTTTTTCTGGAAGACTCAGCCATTTTACTAATAACTTATTGTTTTTTCTACGTAATACTTTCTCAATAAGATATGTATCTGGGTATTTAGTTTTGCTAAGCTCCTCTTCATAAAATCTCACTTTAAATATTTCATTGCAATTGTCTTTTATTATATATGTATGCCTATTCCCTGGTAAGACTTGAACCACAGTGACCAACTTTGTACTCCAATTTTCGGTGAAGCCTTTTTCAAAATAGTGCTTCAATTTACTGACTCTTACTTGATCTCCTATTTTGTACTTGGGTTTCTTGGTTGTGGGTTGATATTTGGGACAGTAAAAAAAGTGGAAATCAATTGCATCTCGTCAGATTTGGTTACCTCAGCAGGCTTTATACGTATGTTTCTATGCATAGAGTTATTGTAATTATGAACAAGATCAGATAAAATTGTTACCCACCTATAGTTACCATATGATTTTTTGGTGTCCTGTTAAATCGTTCAATTATGCTGGCTTTCAAATCACTGTATGTGGAATAATGCTGAATATTATGCTTGTTCATTAATTTGGTGAATATGGAATTGTAAAATTATTTTCCTCTGTCTGTTTGTAACTGATGGGGTATTCTGCCTTACTTGAAAATAAACTTAAAAGCCTCAGTGACACAAACCCCAGTTTTAGATTTCAGAGGAACAGCCCAAGCATATTTACTAAAAGTGTCTATTACAGTGAGCAAATATTTAAAACCATGATTTATCTTATGCAATTTTTTTTAAATTTCCTGTTCTCATTTCAACCAGATCTACTTCCTACAGATCATCAATTCCTTTTGTTATGACAGATAGTCGCTTGTAGTTACGACGAGCTGATCTAAGTAGTTCATTGACTATTTCTTGTCTAGACATTGAGTCTGGTGAGAGAAGATCACATAAAAAGGATTATCCTCAGGGTACAATTGTTTGACTTCAAATAAAAATTGATCACAAGTTTCAACATCAAAAACAGACAATTGTTAATCCTCGTGTATTTTATATTTGTTGGTAATATTGTCCCAAGATGCTATTGGTATTTGAAGTGCTCTGAACACGCCATCTTTTCTTTGTATGGTGAAGAGTAGCACCTCAGATTGTTTTCCCTTTTCCAAATATCAAAACTTCAGAAATCGAACAGTACCACTAAGATAAAACTCATGAGTCTGTGTTTAGGGATATAATTTGTAAATATTACCAGCCTTAACATATGTCCAGTGCCCTCAAGTATTTGGAACACTGTGAATTCTAACAATCTCAACAGAGTAGAATTGACGCGATTCTGCTTCATTTAATCTGCTCAGCACTAGTTCCAGGTGTTCGGCTATGGTACGAGCGACCTCGTTGTAGCTAGGTTTGATTTTCACATCAACGTACAATTGTTTAAATTGCTCTTTCAATGTGTGGTGAAACTTAATAAGGCTGATTTTTTATTTCTTCCTATGGTCTCAATTTGAAGCTTGATGTTTGAGATAATCTGCGATAAGCTCTCCACAAGCCTTAATTTGGAGCTTTGGCTGGAGAGATCATGTACTTGGCTTCTGATTTCCATAAACAGTGAGTGGAGTTCGCTGACCATTTGGTTGGTGGGCAAGGTGGCAATAGTTTCTCGAATTTGTACAATTTCCACCTGGATGTTTTTGATATCCTCGGATTTGAGTATTCGATTCACTGCTCTCTTTACAGCTCTCAGTTCATGAGAAGTAGGTAAGCTAGCTACAGTACTCTGGAGTGCTGTCAGAGCTTTTTTCACAGCATCTAATTCAGTGGCATTAGCTACAGTACTCAAAGCATCTTGGAATTGTATTATGTCATTTTGTGTAGGTGTTGATTGCTGTGGTGTTTCCATTGTTCTGTATGTCATCTATCAAATGATGGAAATGTAATAGTTCAGATTCAGTGTTCAGATTTTCCAGCTTAGTAATCTGCTGCTGGATTATGCTGAGAGTTTCATTAATGCCAGGTTATTTTGATTCCAGTATTTCCTGGACACTCGTCAGTTCATTTTTCATGGTTTCCAGAGTATACTCAATATGGGCTATGGTGCTTTGAATTATCCTGAAATCCTCGTATCTCAAGCTGGAGTTTAATGTTGACAACATTGCGAGCAATAGCATTGAGTTCACTAGAAGAGGGCAGATTGTTTATAAAATTTTCCAATATTTGAGGTTTGGCTTGGACTTCAGTTATAGCATCTGTTAGTTCAATTTTTATATTTTCTAGTGTAGGAATCTCGAATGATTGAAACTGCTCTCGCAAATTAGGAATTACACTATCATAATCCTCTTGAGTTTTGATACTCTGGATGATGCCTTGTAGTTTAGTGCGAATACTGTTTGTTTGTTCATTCAATTGTTGTTTCAGTTCTGCATTGGTGGTCTGGGATTGTCTAAATCTCTCAGGCTCATTTTTTAATTTGCCTACACTCTCCTCTAAAATATGAAGATGTGTCAAAATAATTAAGCAACTCAGGGTTTATGTCTTCATAGAGATTAGATGTTTTGATATAATATATAAAACTATCTTTATCCATATACAGAAGAGAGAGGTTATTTTTATGAAAAGTCTTCATTGTATCATAGAGTAGCTGCAGCATGTGTAGCTTAGACATATCTAGAACTGTAGCTCCTACATAGATTGGTTTGTTGAATTTCATCCATGGCTTCTTCATTTGGAAGAGTGACAAATCTTCATGATATATTGTTCTCAATTTGAATTTTGGATCTGTCACCAATTTATTACACTTTTTTGATTGAGAGACCAGCCTCACATTTACATGCTTCCTAATATTCTCCATGGTCTTACCGTAGACTGCATTATTCATCAATTTGTAGAAATCCTTATCCAAATCTGAAGTGGCTTCTGTTCTGTGTCTTGTGTTGGTTTGAATATAAGGCTTTAACCACTCAGAATGCTTGAATCTAAGAACTCTTCGAATTTGCACTATACGAACCCCCTTCTCTATCAAGAATATGTGATTCTTATAGTGGATGACATATCTCTCAGAAGCGTCTTCTGTTTTGATTCGGGTGGACACTTGAACTCAGCATCTGGTGGCAAATCAGAAAACTGATTGTGCAAATCATGAGGGAAATGAAGATCCACCTCAGCAAAGAAACCATACTCACTGTCATCAAAATTTTGTATATAATCTATTAATGTGAGATCCATCCACTCAAAACCACCATAGGGGAGTTTCTGCATCATAGAATAACCTTTACAAATTATTTACATCAACATAGAATATGTAGCTGGAGGGTTCATTTGGATTATATTGCCATGGGTGTATTGTTTGCCCTTGCATATATCTGTGTGCATTGCACCGTGCCCCGCGTACAGCTTTCTCTATAAAGAGAAGCATGTCCACGTCCGAAATTAGCTCCAGTTGGATATTTGTTTAGAGCAACATAGCTGACCAAGCCAACCCAAGGAGAATGTAAAAATGTGCTGTGTCCAATTTATAGATATCGATGGACAGTTTTCTAAAAGCTTGGAATACGCCAGCAAGAATTGTCACATCCAATTTTAGGTAGGCATCATGGCAGTTTCCCAGTGTCCTACACTCTAATTTCTTCCACATAAGTTGTGCATGATAGTAATCCTGATCTGTGATATTTCTTTCTCCGAGTTTACTGTAGAACTTATCTTGATGCGGAAGAGACTCATCATCAAATTTAGTATGGTCAATCACATATTCATATGGATAGGCCAATTTTTGCCTAATGTGTTCTATGCCTAAGCCAGGAAAACTATTAGTTGTAATTTGGAACTGGTCATCAGATAGTTTGCTGGCAAGAGGATCCAGGCCAGCAGAGAGAAATCGCATGGAGTCCAGGAATCTCATCTCAATAAAACTACCACCAGGAATCTGTACGGTTTTACTAAGACTGATGTATCTCTCTTGATTCTATGCTAGGACTATGTTCTATGTTCTCTGTATCATAACTGAGATGCCTAACCAAATGGTGAAAATCATAACCACTGCCATTATGGAAGAATATGAGGACAAATTTGTGTCTCTGTATTTTGAGATTGCAGTTGTTGCATAAAATCCCCAAATTTTCTCCTGTGAAATGGTCATGGTTATGAATTTCCTTATTATCATTTGTAAAATATGAATTGCACTGTGGCCAAATCTCAGTTGCATAATATAATTGCTCTTCGGCAGCAGATAATACGAGGGTCACTATTTATATTTTGAGCCTAACAATGAAAAAACAGGAATTTGGCATTGAAAACTGCTTTATTGTTTTTCGAAGTATTCTCCTTTATGGTCAATATACTTTTGCATTCGTTCGAACCATTTGTCAAAGCAGTTTTTCCAATCTTCTTGAGACACCTCCATAATATGGTTTTTGAACGCATCAACGGCGTCTTCCGCCGACGAAAATCGTTGTCCACGTAATTTATTCTTGACATTCGGGAACAAGAAGAAGTCATTGGGTGCCAAATCAGGACTGTACGGCAGATGACCCATCAATTCGATTTTTTGACTGTTCATAAAGTCGGTTGTTAGACGAGATGTGTGACAGCTGGCATTGTCTTGATGAAGAATGATCCGACGGCGTTTGTTTGTCTTCCGTATTTGACCGAAGACCTCTGGCAAACAAATTGTTGTGTACCATTCAGAGTTGACCGTTCTACGTTGCTCTAAAGGCACAGTTGCCACATGACCAGTTTTCCCGAAAAAACAGGCGACCATTTGTTTCGATGTGCTTCGAGCGCGAACAACTTTTGTTGGATTGGGTTCATCTTGAAACACCCATACAGTCGACTGCTGTTTACGTTCCGGCTCATATGCATATATCCATGATTCATCACCTGCTACAATCTTATATACGTCTTTTGAAGCACCACGATTGTATTTATTGAGCATTTGTTTGCACCAATTGCCGCGAGCGTCTTTTTGATTTTTTGTCAAATTGTGTGGGATCCAACGAGAACATAACTTTCTCACAGCTAAATGATCGTGTAATATTTTATATATGCTGGTGGAACTAATGCCTATGGTTGCCTCAATCTCACAGTATGTCACATGACGATCTTGCAGTATTAGGTTTTGCACAGCATCAATGTTTTCTTGAACAACAACTGATTTTGGACGACCTTCGCGAATCTCGTCGGTGAGCGAATGGCGGCCACGATTAAATTCGTTATACCAGCGTTCCACAGTGGCAAAGGATGGGGCTTCATCGCCAAATGTGGAAGTAAGTTGATCGATGCACTCTTGTCTTGATAATCCACGTCGAAAATCATAAAAAATCATCGCACGAAAATGTTCACAAGTTAATTCCATTTTATTGTTGTCGCGCAATCTCCAAGGCAACATAAACAACACAAATGAAGCTATTGACAAAACATTTGAAGTACGTTATGGTCAATAATGCCAGACGATTCCGTGCAAACGTCAAATCGCGCCTAACTTCAATCAGTGTTGCCAAGGCTCAAAATATAAATAGTGGTCCTCGTAATGATCTTGGTTTTGACACAGATAATACCATACCAATTTCTCTTACCTCTTTCTTCATTTTTTGGAAAAAAGTGTTTAACAGCATCAGGTCCTCGGTATACATAAGGTTTATTGGGTTTTGATGAATTACGCCACACAACTATGTATCCATAACTACAGACCTCATGGAGCTGATAAGGTGTATACCGCGTTTGTTAGAACCTGTCCCGTTTCCCGCGCTAGCGATCGCTCCACAGTTTCGGTGCCAATGAGAAACGAGGAAAAAATCGTCTGCTGGGCAGCGAGGAGCGAATGGAAGCCAGAAGAGAGGCGCTTACGTAGACGCTCTTGCGACGTTGCGTATTTTAATTGGCTGCCTGGATTTGACTTTCCCCAGTACGGAGAAGAGCCAGCGACCAGCTAGCGCGGGAACCGGGACAGGTTGTAACAAACGCGGTATAGTCGAAGACATTTCAGGATCAGGGTCTGAATAGTTGAATGGTTTGAGTAATGCCCCAAAATCTGCTATTATTATAGCTGGATGCTCCAACAGGGCCTTGTGTTGTTTGAATTTCTCAACCTCTTTTGGTTTGGGCATAATCATACGCACAGGCTTGTTCTCACCACAGTATCGTTTGTGCTCTTCTAGTTTCTGGGTAGCAATTTCTGGATTATTGAATTTGCTATAGTTCTGTTGAATACGATTATCAAATGTAGTCAAACACGTATGACAAGTCTTGATTTCCCCTTTATGCTTGGTTGCTTGGCTTCTAACCAGACGAGAGAGATTGCGAATAAGACAGTAATGGAAATTTTTGCCATCTGAAATATGTAGCAAATCAGTAACAGTAGCATTATCATTATTGACGGTGCTTATTCCCAGGGGATATACACATTGATTGCCAAGGGTTCTGTTACTTGATTTTCAAATTTTGTTATATCAGATATAGCTACAGGATACTGGATACCCGACATAGCATGCTCAAACTTTGTCTCATACTGCATATAATGATGAAATAGCTCTGGACCGTTTTCCCTATGAACTGGGTGAAGTTTCGCCAAGACACACAATAGAAGACACATGTTATCATTATTATTTTTTATATTGACTACTGCTTTCTTCTTCTGAATACCCACTGGGAGAGGGACATAGGTAGAAGCAGCGAGGGGTGAGAATTAACTTATTTTCAGTTCCAATGTGAGTGGACTTACGCACAATTTCCAACTACATCCTTTAGCCTCAAATTGCTCATGTTTTGTGAGCAATGTGTCCATAAGCTGGGCATAGATTTGTTCCAAATTATCTATACCACTTAAATATAGAGTCGTGGTTTTGAAACAATGTCAAAATATATGATGTCTTTCATCAGGTTTCTTATATTCAGAGGATAGAGAAATTGAACTTGATAGATTTATTTTTAAGTTCACTTTTCAAGAGTTCTATTATTGAAGATGTTATGTTCTTCAAGAAATTGTTGATATCACAGCGTGGCTCTGATTTGAAGGAGTAATCATTGAGTCGACCACCGAAAGCTGTAACACTAGGTATGGTCGAAGATCTACTTTGTTTTGGTTCAGGGCCATGAGTTGTAGCTATATCTGCTTCTCTTTTTCTAGGATTGTTCTGGCTGGTTGATGGTTGAGATGTGCAACTCTTCGTCTTATGTCTGTTCATAGGGGTATGCTAATATGATTTCCACAACGGGAACAGGATTGGGTTAGTAATATAGGATTTTTTGGTTGACCAGTGCATATTGCCTGTTGTTTTGACAAATTTGTTTTAGATATGAATTTACCACAATTGTGGCATTTAGTTTGAGGAGAAGGATTTACCATTGTTTTTATTTGGTATTTATATATAAATTTTTCTGGATATACTACAACTCTAGAGGGTGTTAATATTTCAATCTCACTTGGAGATAATATATTTAGCACAAACACTTTTAAAATAGTAAATAGAAAGTAATCTATGCTTAAGTATATCAAGAATAGTAAACTATTTTGGGTATTGGTTAGCAAAATACTTTTGGATACTAATATTTATATATAGAGAGAGACCATACAGATCAATCTTGGCAATATTGAGCTTTAGAGCTTCTACAATGACTAAGATTTTGTACACCAGCTCTTCAAGCAATTTAAACACACTATATTTAATCAGAATAGTATGTGATAGATTTCCAAACTACCCAAAATAGTAGGGTGTTGCAGATAATTTAAATTAGGAACCTAGGTCAGTAATAACCTGTCTCAACTTGAGAATTTTTGACGAAAATATTACAAAGTCCTCTCAGTTAGAGGAAACAGAAAGCAAGGTAGAAATATGCAAAGTCCCGTTGGAAGGTATTACTAGAAGACTAGCTTTTAAAATTTATCTGTTAATATACAAACACACGTAGTGTTTTACTGGGTGAAAATATTTCAAAATCTCAGTCCCTCAGTTAGAATTAACAGTAAGATTTATCTGTTAATATACACTCATAGTGTTTTACTGGGTGAAAAGTCCCAGAGTCTCTCAGTTAGAGGAGACAGAAAACAAGGTAGAAATGAGCAAAGTCACGTTGGAAAGTACTATTACAAACTTTTTCAATAAATATTCAAAGTCCCAGAATCTCTCAGTTAGAGGAGATAGAAAAATAACAACCTCATAGTGTTTTACTGGATGAAAATATTCAGTCCCAGAGTCTCTCAGTTAGAGGAAACAGAAAAATAAACAACACTTATAGTGTTTTACTGGATGAAAATATTCAAAGTCCCAGTGTTTCTCAGTTAGAGGAGACAGAAAAATAACAACACTCATAGTGTTTTACTGGATGAAAATATTCAAAGTCCCAGAGTCTCTCAGTTAGAGGAGACAGAAAACAAGGTAGAAATAAGCAAGTCCCATTGGAAGGTATTACTAGAAGACTAGCTTTTAAATTTTATCTGTTAATATACAACACAACACACGTTGTGTTTTACTGGGTAAAAATATTACAAAGTCCCAGAGTCTCTGAGTTAGAGGAGACAGAAAACAAGGTAGAAATAAGCAAAGTCCCGTTGGAAGGTATTACTAGAAGACTAGCTTTTAAAATTTATCTGTTAATAACAACCTTGAACTCTTCCAGGAATAGCCAGATTGTATATAAAATTTATAAGCAAAGCAGGTGCTCATACACATATACTGGCATTTCAAGAGACTGCATATGTTGTGGGTCATGTACAAGTACCATCTGTTTTGTCTCTCCGTCCCATGCATATAACAATGTTGCCTGAAAACCACTTTGGCTCACTTGCCAAAATTAACTTTGGTGGTCCATATCTCGAAAACGGTAAGAGATAGAGCAAAACGGACGAAATCCAGCAAAAGCCTAGTCAAAAGCACGTGGAGTAAGCTACCCGTACATTACATTCTCGTAAATTCCATGTTTCCCCCTCCCCCACTTTGGCCCACTTGTCAAAATTAACTTTGACTTCTTATAACTTCTTATAACAGAAACCTCAGATTTTTTGCATATTAATCAACGTGTCGTATGCTACAAGAATATGTAGGTTTTGCTAGTTGTTGTCCGAGAACCACTTTGGGCCACTTGCCAAAATTAACTTTGACTGCTTATAACTTCTGAACGAATAATCACAGAAAGCTCAGATTTTTTGCATATTAATCAACGTATGCTACAAGACTATGTAGGTTTTGCTAGTTGTTGTCTGAGAACCACTTTGGCCTACTTGCCATAATTGCAACTTGCATATAAAAGTTTTTATAAGCAAAGCAGGGTGTCTCAAAAATAACTAGTGATCAAGTAGTCAGTAGTTTTTCATATCTTAGCACCAACCGAAAACTCAGGTAGCATTCTCAACCAAGACTTGGGCCTACCCGATGGCGCAGTGGTAGCGTCGTCGCCTTGTTATCAAAGGGTCCCGGGTTCGCTACCCGGTGGAGGCACAAGTGATTCGGATCCCACTTTAAACTGTAGGTCCAGTCCCGATTAGCCTTACTGTGCATAAAGTGGACTTAAAACACCAAATCAATCAATCAATCAAACAAGACTAACCACCTGGCTGGCAGTAATACTGTTTAAAGCATAACCCAAGTACACTCTTAACCAATCAACAGGGGGGTCATGTGACCCTGGAGGTAGAATATTCCCAAGCCAGATATTCAAGAATTTGAGCTCTTGTTAATCACCCTAGTACGAGGGTTTAAAATTCGTAGCATGGTTAGGCAATTTGCTACTCCTATATATTAGCTAACTCCACCAGAAGATATAAAAATATAGCTTAATTTTAGCCAAAATGGGCCCTAGTGTCAAGGTCGTCCGCAGAAGCTCCCAAAGTATTCTACTCAAGTGTTTTACATTAGCAAAGTAAATAGTTGGGAGGTGTAAAATTGAAAGAAACAACCAAAAAAGAAAATGAGTTTTCGGATGACAGAAAACTTGTAATTAAACGCAATTAGAGGGTATAAAAAAGGTCATGAACTTTCGTTTGTTTAACGTCCCTTAGGACTTTATTATTTGCAAGAAATTCATCCAACTCTTTCGGTCACACGGGGACATGTAGTTTTTGTGCGAATATGGAGTAATATTGAGAAATGTTTTCTGAAATATGAAAATGATATGTAAAAATAACTAAGATATGAAAAAGATATGCCAAAACCTAATATAGAGTGCAAACAAATATAGAAAATAAAAACGGAATTTTTAGAGTCTTACATGACATGATGCGCAAAGATAATACAAAATATAATTGGTTTCAGCACCATACATAAATAGTATTTACATATACATCCGTTCAATGGTGGTGATGATATGAAATTGACGAAGATCAATCAAACGTGTTTCACGTGTTCGAGTTCCAACCTGGGAATGGGAAATTCCTTCTCATCATCCCAACTAGCCAAAAGCAGCAGAAAGGTGACTGAAAAGACAAAATTATCGTGCGGTAACACTAGAGACCTTCAATATTGAGAACACTGTTATACAAAGAAACGAAAGCAACAGAAGTTAAAAAGGTAGAGCTAACTGCTGTGTGTTCGATCATGCCACGAAGGCACATAGATGGTGTGGATGTATAGGGTAACGCACATTCTTGATCTCGGCCATAGAGAAGTTGATGTGATGAGCACCACGCTCCGGTCGACTTAACTCCCCAAGGTTGCTCACAGGTGACCATTAATTAGAAGCTGGGTGAGCCCCGGAGCCACATTGTTGCGATAATATCAACGGGGATCGTTGCCCCGCACCTCCACCACGTCTTGAGACACAGGTGAACCTCGAAAGGTTCGGGGATCAAACCTGGAGCTTTTTAGATTAAAGTAATTATTCTATTGGGGGTTAGCGGTAGCTCGTAAGCTCTCGCTTGGCTGCATCTGCTAACTGCAGGAGGTACCTGAATAAACTTAAATTTACAGAACCCTTTATAAAATGGCAACTCTCATGATTTGGGTTACTATGACCTTAAGTCTGCATTGGCAAAGGATGGCATTATAAAAGTATATTACCTGTCTCTCTTTAGAATCGTGGACCGAAGAGTTTCTAAAGTAACTGTCACTTGCTTGCTGAAGTTCGCCTCTTAAATTCTCACTCAGCTTCGCTGCACTCCACTTCCAAACAAGTTTCTGAAAGTCTGCATCCAGCCTCAATCTCCTTCAAAATCCAACTCACTCTCCTCTCTCCAAAACTCAAAAACCCCTTTTCTTACTCCCGAACCACTCTCCTGTTCTCTTCCAAAACTCAAGACCAACTCCCTGTCTCTCCCGAGCCAGATCCAACTTGCCTTCCTCCTCATCAAAACTCCTCCCCTTTTTCTCTCTCATCAATTTTCCTTTGCAAATATTGGCGAATGCTTTTCGCTGAGCTGGTGCTGAAGTTAACACTTTCCTATACTTCCTGTCAGGCTGCCTAGCTACACGTAACTCGAAAATGAAAATGAGGGATACGTAACGATATAATATAATATAATGGATATATTTAATGGGGATGTGCACGCAATGAACTAGAAATTCTAGAGTTGCTAAAGAGGTCTTCCGCATGAAGAAAAATAAATGCGAAGTTATACCTGATTATCGGAGGCAACGCTATTTGAAAACCAATTGAGGAGAACTAGTAAAATAATCATACAGATTTGTGTACTCAGAATGCTACTATATTCTGTCCAAGGAGTTTGTGGGGCAAGCGAACAAAAATTAGTCCTCTGTGTAAGAAGCGATTCGGAGGGCTCGACCAATAAAAGCGTGAGAGGGGAAGGAATTGCATGGAGGGGGCAACGCGATTGCAATTACCAGCTGTTTGGAAAAACGCGCACTACATTGCTCCGCCCACTCACCTTCTCTGCCGTTAGGTGAGGCAGTGCTCCACAAACTCCTGAAACAAACTGTAACTTCTCATTCCAAAGGAGCCAATCCGTCCATTGCCTTGTCGCAGCTTCAAGAATTACTCAATCAAGAAAGTGCACATACATGCTACAACCAAGAAAGGGCTATTGACGAACTTTTGCCGCCCCTTCCCTCTTCCCAACAAATGTTTGCACCTGTTATTTTTAGCCCCCTCCCCCACACAAATCGCTGAAAACACAAGAAACGCTTACGTTCCTGTAAGATGATCTGGATTGTAACAGAAAGATAACATAATGATAACACTACATTCCTTATAATTGGTGCATGTTCAATCTTTTCTCTTCCTTTCTCACAAAAAAAAAAACACACTAATTTTGAGGAAGGGGGTGATCTCAAAACTAAAAGCCCATACTCTCTTCGCCTCAACAAAAGACAGTGGATTTCAGCTTTCCGCAGCTCTACTCCTACACTCGATGTAGCCGTATGAAACCTTAGCAAGATTAGTCGGAAAATCACTTGACCTTGGGAATGTATATACTGGAAACATCCTTTCTGACGTCTGTCAATATTATGCATATCACATCTAGAATATCTTGGGCCAAACATATTCTACTTTTGTTTCTTTTTGTTAATCACATTTATATTTAAAGTTTTCTGTTTCTGGGAATATTCTCTCGTTAGGAACATCACTGACACAGTGGGATGGTGGGAGAGTAAGAAAAATCACACATTAACACTTCCGCTCGGTGTTAAACCCGGAATTGCGACCGGCTCGTTAAAAGAAGAGATTATACGAATTTAAAGCAAAACTACTTAGAGCCAAAAGAAATGTGTACGTAAACACTCATTTCGTTCATCTCTCTTGGGAAAAGCTTTTGAAAAGAGAATAAGCTGTGTGTGAGGGAGGGGGGAGAGAAAACAGTGAGAGAAAACAAAAAAATAAAGGAAGCTCGGTACAGAAAGAGAATAGATTATAAAAGAAGTGAAAGACCGAGCGAGAGAGAGAAAACAAATAAAACAGGCGGTAGATGGAAAATAAATGAAAGCAGGAGACAGCAAAATTAAAATAAACGATCCATAGAAAAATGGGGAAGAGGATAAATGAAATCAGCGATTGATAGATAAGAAATGAATGACAGAGAGAGAGAGGGGAGAGAGAGAGGAGAAATAAAATAAATTGTAGATAGAAAATAAATTAGGGAGAGGAGAAATAAAATAAACGACAGATAGAAATTAAATGAGAGGGAGAGGAGAAATAAACGATAAATAGAAAAGAAATGAGGGAGAGAGGAGAAATAAAAGAATTGATAGAAATGAAAGAGAGAGCGGAGTGATAAGTGATAGAAAAGAAATGAAATAGAGATGGGAATAAAATAATCGAGAACAAAGACAGAGAGAGATGAGAAGTAAAATAGAAAAGACACACATAGAGATACGTGAAAATTAATAAGCGAGATAGAAAATTAAGAGAGAGAGAAGAAAAATTAGCGATGGATAGAAGATAGATAAAAGAAAGAGATGAGAAATTAAGTAAGTCATAAAAGAAATGAAAGAAAGTGAGTATGCGGACGCCAGTGATGTGCGTCTACGCGTAAACAATGATAGTTTACATTCTACACGTAGACTATTTTATACACGTATATGACGTAATCTATGTCAACAACATGGCGAAATGTGATAACTTAGCAAATGGGCTTCTTGGAAGTAAAACAAAATTATACTGCGTATCAGTTGCTGATGTGTGAGAACTTTTCATACCCTCCCTTCCAAATTCGATCAATATCTCACCTAGGGAAAGAACCTAACATAGGAAATATTCTAGTGTTTTATGGGAAAAAGACTAATTTAGCCTCATCTGTTTTTGTTTTTTTTTGTTTTTTTTTGCATACTTTTAATCATCTTCCATAGTTTATGATAGAAGAGAAGATAAATTTTGTTGTAAATTGGATTCTTTTCAGTTCGTTAGGAATCAATATAGTTGAAAATGTCACTTTCCTTTCATGAAAGCCTTGATAATTAATTTTAATGCACTTTAGATTGTCTACGTGGGCTATGTGAACCACGACCCAATGTAATCTACGCGTAGATTACGTGTAGACAACGCATGTAGACGTAAACGTAAAGTGTACGGCACATCACTGGCGGGCGCCTGTGTCTGTGTGTGTGTGTGAGAGAGAGAGAGAGAGAGAGAGAGAGAGAGAGAGAGAGAGAGAGGGTGTAAACGCAGAAGAGTTGATGAAACGAAGTGAGATGAAACGAAAAATAATGGAAGTTCGTACAGAAACAGAACGAAGGAGGAAAAACAAGTGAGATCGGGAGATAAAAAGTAGTAAAGTTAAGTTCGATTCCGGAATAGAATATTGTGTAAGCTTTGAGAGAATTACAATAAAACATCATGTCCAGGATCCAATTTACAATTTCGCCGTCTCCAAGCCCATGAAAAAATGAAGCCCTTCCCACGATTGTATTTGTGATAGTGCTGTGCTACATTATTATTAGTTACAGAAGTGAATCTCACGCTCTCATCTATAATTATATGATGTAAAATGTAAAATTTTGCTCCACTGTTACAATTAGCACATTTTTTGTTTAGTGTTAAATGTATACTGACTTCCACTTAATTGAACCCAGTAACCACTTATCTGCTTCATATAATATTTAAGCCGGCCCTCGTGGCGGAATGGTTAGCACATCGCGCTACGACGCCAGGGGTGCTGGGGGTTCGAATCCTGGCCTGGGCATGGATGTTTTTTAAGTGTCCATTCATCAATTTCATCACGTCATCACTTATCCCCATCTTCGCAAATTAGCCAAAAGTAGCACAAAAAGCGAAAAAATATGAAGCAAATCAATAGGAAAGATTACATCATTTTATACTTCTTGACAACCAGATAACCCACTCAAACAGATTTTTATTTTTTGCCATTTTTTTATTTGGAACTTGTGTTCACACGTCCAACACATTTGCGCATCCGGGATCGACAGGTGTCTTATTTTCTAATGTTATGAAATTCCAAAATTTTCGATGATGATCGAAAACGTATTTCTGTGTTGTAAGACGGGATATTGGATAGTCGAAAACTTATTTCGGAGTTGTGAGATAGTGCATTGGGCAGTCTATTTTTATTTTTGGTTAACGTCGATTTTAAGTTTTGTTATTTAACGTTGATTTTATTCCATCTAGCTAATCGCGACGATGAGAATGAGTGATGATATGATGAATTGATTGATTGATTGAGTTGGTGTTTTTACCCCATTTTTTGCACAGTAAAGTTAATCGGGACGGGATCTACAGTTTAAAGCGGGATCCGAACCACTATGTGCCTCCACAGGGCTGATATTGTGAAATTAATGAAAGGACACTCACAGAAAAACACCCTGATTAACCCAAGATTTGGGGCTATTCGTTAGTCGAATACTGTTTTTTTTCTCATCCTCTTTATGTCTTACATTTTCATTTTTGAATATATTATATTTTTAGTTTAGTAACTTTTCGGGATTTTATGTGTAGGTTTAGTGAGTTCCACGTCCCAGTAGATGGCAGTAGTGAATGTCATTTCCACGATTAAGTTTACGCAAAGTAAGTACCGGCGGTGGGCAGCCTTCAGTCGTTGTCACTTGTCAGTCGATATAGAATACCGACGATGATGATATACCCGTAGTTGACATAAAAGAGGCATATTACAATAAAGAAGGCATTAAAAAAGTATGAAACGCGTATTTTAATGATTGCATTTAAATATACTGGCTACAGTAATAGTTTCTTAGGCTACAGTACAGGATGTTATTTTCATGCTGATAGTGCTTTTGTGAATTATCAGTTAGCGTACTTCAATAATACTGCTAATTACACTAAACTTGAAGAACTTGAAAAACATGTGAAAATTGGAAAATGAACAGAAAAAGCAACAATTCTCTTATTTTTCCCGTCCATTTTTAAAACTGAAATTCAACAGACCTGAATTGTGGCGTTTAACCGTAAGAGCCTTTATAGTCCGCCGCCAATTGTTGCAGGAAAGAGAAACGGAAACATTGTTGAGACTCGATACTTCGAAATCTCAATAACAGATCTCATATTGCTTAGGCCGTGCACAAAGGTACGAAGCTAGCGAAGGATATGTTTAACTGTGTACTTTTGTACAAAATTATTATAGCAGTCAAATGATGGCGATAGAATACTGACGTGTATCATATATTCACACCCTCACATACGCCGAAATACTACAAATGTTTCGTTGGTTTATAAACCTGCCACTTTGGGCCTCTAGATGGCGGCTGCTGATAAGGGATGACATCTCCCCAGAAATAAAATTCTAGCTACGGTCCTGCCCTTTCTCATTATTATGTTCCTCGGTAACGTGAAACCAAAAATATTTGACCGTGATGAGCTCACTTCAGTAAAGCCAAATTACGTAGGGGAAGGTAGCACAGTACCGGACACCTAAGATGTATGACGTATTTTTCAGATACTATAATGTTTATTGGAAAAGAAAAAAATGGCCAAACCTTAGATATACAAGTTATTTATTTGCTATCATGAACACAAATGTTAAGACACAAAGGAAGTGACACAATTAAGTGGTTCTCAATCAAGTGAAAATTTACAGATTTTAAAAACAGGCTCCCAGTACCGGACATGAAGTCATTATTATCAAGATTACTTACTTACTTCTTCTTCCCCTTCGTGCTGTTAGGCGTCGAGGTCCTTCAGCCATCTGCTAAAACTCTTCCTTCCTGTGCCATTCTCTTAACTTCCATTAGTGCCTTTCCTCTTTTAGTAACCATCTCTGACAGGTATTGCTCCCATTCTATCCGAGGTCTTCCTCTTCCTCTCCTTCCTTCTGGTCTCGCTTCCATTACTTGTTTCGGTTATCTTTCTTCTCCCATTCTCATGACATGGCCATACCAGCCCAGCGTTCTTCTCTCTATTATCTCTTCAATTGATTCTACTTGTAGCTGTTCCCTGATTTTAGTGTTCCTGATTCTATCTCGTCTGGTTTTTCCTACGACTCTTCTGAGGTATTTCATCTCTGTTGCTCTTAATCTAATTTTATGCTTATTTTGGAGCGTTAAGCTTTCTATGCCATAGAGCATTGTTGGTTTAATTATGATTTTGTAAATCCTTAATTTAGTATTTTCTTGTACCTCTTTTTCCCTAATATTGTATTACTTATTTGGTAATATATTTTATTTGTTTTTGAACCCTGCTATTTATTTCTTCTACTTTTCCATCGGCTGTTATTACTGTTCCCAAATATTCATATCTATTCACTTGTTCTAGCTGTTCTCCTTGCCATTTTATCTCCAATCTCTCTTCATTTCCATGCTTTGATATATGCATTACTTTACTCTTCTTTGGGAGCTGACCCATTCTATTACTGTATTTTGTAGTTCCTGTTTTGTTGATGTTATTAATGCTATGTCATCAGCATACAGAAGTGATAGTACATAAACTGGTTTCAGTTTCCTATTTCCAACCTTACATTTTCGTGTTCTTCTTCTACTTTGTTATGTATTTGATCCATTAGTATTATAAATAGTAAGGGGCTGAGGCTATCTCCTTGTTTAACTCCTTTGTTCATGTTAAATTCTTTTGATTTCTTCCCTCCTATTCTCACTATTCCTTTAACTGTTTTGTAGACACTCCGTATTCTTCTTACTAATTTTTCTGAGGCTCCTATTTTCTGTAACGCTGACCATAGTTGCTGTCGTGGTACTGTATCAAAGGCTGCCTTTAAATCCAGAAAGGCTACAAAGAGTTCTCTTTCTCTGCTAAGAAATTTATCTATGGCTTGTCTTCTTCTAACTCCTCCTCTACTTCATCTCTTAGCCATCTTTCTAAGATTCTTGTGTATATTTTTAGAGCTACTGAAGATAGACAGATTGCTCTATAGTTTTCACATTTTACAGTGCTACCCTTTTTGTGGATTGGTATGATCATGTTTCTTTCCCAATCTTTGGGTATTTTAATTCTCTTCCATGCTTCATTACAAATCTTTCACAACCATTGTACAACTTTCTTTCCTCCCATCTTTATTAGTTCTGGGTATACTCCGTCTGCTCCTGCTGATTTTCCTAATTTCACTCTCTTTATTGCATCCTCCACTTCTTGCATATTTATTTCATCTCTTCCATCCTCTTCTACATTTGCACTCTTTGTTGCATCTTCATCATTCATCTTCCCATTTTCATCTCTAAATGTGTTTTCGTAAAACTTACTCCATGTTTTCAATATATCTTCAGTTTCTGTTTGGATCTTTCCTGATCCATCTTCTATGTTTCTTATTCTCTTCCCATATTTTCCTTTCATTGCTCTTACTGTCTGCCAGAACTTTCGACTATTCCCTTGATAGTTTTTTCTCTATTTCTAACGCAAACTCTTCCCATGATTCTTTTTTTGCTTGTCGGACTGCTTCTTTTGTTTCATTTCTTCTCTGAACATGCTCATTCCATTTCTCCTCTGTTTTATTTTCCATGCTTGTTTCTTCCTTTTAACGATTTCTTTAACCAAGTTTTTCCACCATCTTGATCTTTTCTTTTGATCTCCTACAGTTGTTAAGCCACAAACTTCTGTAGCTGTTTTAATCAATACTCTTTTTAGAATATTCCATCTTTCTTCTAATTCTTCTTTGTCTTGGTTCTGGATACTTAGCTCTCACTCTCTTTTGTTCAACTCTTCTTTCACTTGCCTTTTAAATTCCTTTTGCTTGCATTCTGTCCTTAGTTCTCCTATTTTAATTTTTGTGTACTTTACATTTAGTATTTGTTTAGGTTCCTGAAATCTTGTTTTCATTATTAGTAATTTATGCTCGGTGCTTAGTTCTGCACTTCTGTACACTCTGACATCTTGTATTGCATACCTTGCATTTTCTGTGTAAGTGAAATAATCTATTGCACTTCTGGCTCTTCTCCTTTCTGCTACAAATGTTATTTTATGTATTGTTTTATGTGGAAAAAATGTATTTCCTATAAGTAAATTATTGTCGATACAATATTCAATCATTCTCTCTCCATTGCTATTTTTCACTGTTTCTGCTGTATGCTTTCCCATACACTCGTTACCCTTCTCTGATTCATTTCCAATTCTGGCATTCCAGTCTCCCATGATGATCACATGTCTAGCAAAGTCCTTAGCCTTATTTATAGTATCCTGTAGGTTGACATGGAAAATATATTTTTCACATTCATTTGCATCCTCTGTAGGTGCATAGATCTGAATAAATGATATCTTCTCCTCCATTTCCATATCTACTCTTAATATTCTTGATGTAATTGGTTCCCAATTTACTATTTTCTTTGTACATTCTTCTTCAAATATTATACCTACACCTTCTTTTTCTCTTGCTTTCCTATCTACTCTTGACAATATTAAGGTATATCCCTTATTCATCAGCATCTCTCCTGATCCTCTCCTTTTGGTCTCGCTTATGCCTAAGATTTTAATCTTGTATTTTTCCATTTCTTCTATTATCTCACATTCTTTTCCTGTCAGAGAGGTTACATTCCATGTTCCAATAAACATTTTCCTTTTCTTGCCTTGTCGTTTCCATTTCATCTGTCCGGCATCTACCTTATGTCTTCTCTGAATAAAATGAATTTCGACGCCACGTGGGTTATTAGCCCTACGGTGATTATCAAGATTAAGAAACATAAAAAGTAAGCAAATTGTGTTTCCTTATAAAATCACTGCTGGCAATGGTCACACGTATAAAAGGAAATAAGTTCCGTATCAGCACAGTCAACGTAGGCCTACCCGTCAGACTTAAAGACACTGAACCCAGTCCTCATCAAAAGTCTCTTGGCAAGTGATGCATGTAGTTTGATTTCTACTAGCTACCTTTTCATTACTATATATAGCTTGACAAGTTAAGTCCCGATATGCGCAGATCGCTGCGGAGCACTTCCTATTACGTCATCCTCCCCACCACTCTTCTACGTACTGGTCTGGCTTTGAGAGTACGAGTGGTGCCAACTCAGCAAAATTAATCAAAAACAAATATGACAAACGATTTTTACTGTATGGATTGACGGTGCCGGCTCATATCAGTTTATCAGTGGTTCATTTGATTTAATCCGGTCTTTGAAAATGCGTGCGGTGCGCGGATCGTAAACTGTAGTATTACGCACGCGCGCGAATGACTTCATTTTCTGAATGCGACATTGAGCAGTGGCCTGTTTTTTTTAAGCCGAGTGGGGTGGGGTCATGGGCGTCCGTAAGGGGGGGCAAGGGTGACCGTGGCCCCTCCCTGGAAAACGAAAGTCAACCAAAAATTACATATTTCACACATATAAGTTAATTTCAGCCACAATAATGTGTGTTAATTATTGCACGAACATAATACATTCAAATTTAAGCAATGTTTTTTGAGGGATGAACAATATTATTGGGGAAAATATGCCATGTTGGCTCTCCCCGGGAAAAAATACTTTCCTTGCTCCTCCCTGGAAAAAATCCTGCGGACGTCCATGGGTGGGGTTATTTTGTTTATCGTACAACAATCACTACGAGAAGGCAATCTGATAACACGCTTGCCTGTGTTATTTTTTAAAGCATTGAAATGTTCTTGCTCTTTAATCTTGGCTGCATATATTTGAAATGCAAAAATGAAATCATGCCGGGTCCAACGAAATCCACAATCTGCTCTGGAATGCCCCTTGGAGAACAGGCCAGATAAATTGTTTACAATGTTGCAACATATTTGCGAAATCAGAAGTAGTTACATAAACTTAAGTATGATGTCGAGTCCACAAGCGCCGCCACGGGAGTATCTAAATGGATGTTTTCCCAAGATTTAAAAGAATTGGATTGGATTGATTTGTTGTTTTAAGTCCACTTTATGCACAGTAAGGCTAATCGGGACTGGACCTACAGTTTAAAGTGGAATCCGAACCACTATGTGCCTCCACCGGGAATCGAACCCGGGACCTCTTGATTACAAGGCGACTGCGCCATCGGTGAGGCCAAGTTTTAAAAGAAGGAAAAAGAGTCGTTGGCGAAAGGTGAGCTGAATTTCTGTACTCCGACAGGTAGAAAACAGACCAGGAAAAGCGAATACAAATTGCGTTGAAAATTCTCAGACCATTCCGCTCCCTCCAGGTTGCAACACTGCGAACCAACGTTGCTGCGGAGACTGGAGTGGGGAAATGTGGTGCGAGATGTGCAACAGCTATTTGCAGCGTCTTGTTTTTAAACTTGTCAAGTTATAACTGTAATGTCCGCTGAACTCCACTTTGCTTTCTTGTGTTTGGCCTCGGCTGCTTTAATTTCAAGTTTTATCTTGCAGTGGCTTCACATCAAAATTTCACTTGCATCACACCGTATTTTCCTTTTAGTCAGCCTTCTCTTAGAATTGAATGAAAGTGGGGAAATTTCATTGATGACAAGTTACACGTGGGAAGAGTTTGGTGAAGTACTTGTGTTCGTCCGTGAGGCGTCTGAGGTGCTACGTCTAAATTAAGTAGGACTATCATGATTGGTTTGTGTTGTCTCAGGAGATAAGTGTCCATCATTAAGAGAACTATCACTTTGAAGTTGAAGATGATCTGAAGCAGACACTGTAGACGGTCCAGGTGCAGACTCTGCAGGAACCTCAGGTATGCCTAAGCAGTCAGGAAGTTCACGTGTTCTAATCGACAATACATTTGTCTTAATTTTCTCTATTGCACTTTTCATGTCTTCCTCTCCTTTCTCACTTTCATTCATAATGTGATATTTCAACTGAAAGAAATAAAAACGCCCAAATATACAATTGCAAGACAAATGGTGTTTACTTTCATCTGTCCGGTACTGGGAGCAGACCTACTGTCTGGTACTGCGCCACATGCACGTGTTACGAAATTCGCTCACAGACTACGCACAGTTAACACAATAACAAATGTTGTTAATGGTTTTCGATCTTACTTAAATTAAGAATCGCGAACCTTACGACCCTCTGTAAACAACCGTCTCACTTCGAGTAACGTATCACTCCGCGCCAGCTGTTCGTGAATGGTGCGGCCATCATATGCTGCTCACTCGCAACCTTTAATTTTACGTAACGTGGAAAAACGTATTCTTATTTTAACTGATAATCTACACATTGAAGAATAATTCATTTTCTACAAGTGATTAAATACGTGTTCTTATTCAAGAATGAACATATTTTTCTACGCCAAAAGTCCCATTTATCTGACACTGGGTTAACAGATCCCCCTTCCCCCCCCCCCTCGTCTCTCAGTATGACAGCGCCAAAGTTAAACAAGAGAGTGAGAGATTCGTTTCAGTAAATTCAAGCCTTTTGGTTTTATTGCTTCCTCTTCCACCAAATTATTGCCCAACATTGTTCACATGTAGAGTATTGTTTTCTCCTTTGTGCAACAAATATGCCGCCAGTTTTAGCAGAAGCTAAACAAAGATAAACCGGGGAATAAAAAGAGATTGTTTATCTTTCTCTCGATTTCTCGTGCACTAGAAAACAAGAAGACGATAATAAGCACATTATTTACGCACGTCTCATGCAAGTAATATATTTTCTTACCTTGATTCAGCAGTTCCTTTTTGAACTTGAGGTATTTTCGGCGCTAGACATCATCCTGTCAGAGTACGGTCTGTCAAATTTGCTTCCCAAAAAGGAACTCAACGTGGCACAAGAGGCGATTTAACGTCGACTGCTAAAATTGGGGAGATCGTCATCAATCATCACTATCAACATCTTCCCCACAGTGGACAGGGCGGCTCTTTAATTGAAAGAAAACGAAAGCACTTCGCGTTGTATTGCACTTATCTCAAAATCGGTGTACTGGCTTGTACGAGCAACAACGTGTTTTTTTTCGCGGGACTCACAACTTGACCGGTCGTTTTCCTTTCTTTCACCACACCGAAAACACAAAGACGCAGACACACAATTACACTTGGACACCAGCTTCACTGCTTGCTCAGGATAGCACCGGCACAACGTCACATAAACGTTAAGAACAACCTGCTTCTTGCCACTTTTCAAACGGCTGTATTTCCGAAAGACTACTCTGAAAACACGGGAGACCTTCCTGCAAGCATGGAAGTCGCCATGTTCGAAACTGGCGCTATTTTCTTGCTGTTCACGTGATCGATTGTAATTTATACAATAATCACGTATTATTATTATAAACAGAAACCTTTAATGAAAATATATTTTAAAATGTATAATCCAACGTAATTTACACGTTTTTCTTCTATTAGCGTACTTTCATAGAACGGACTACATGATGCGGAAGAAATCCGTTATTAGGCTGTTGCCAACCTCAATACTTCTCACTAAGTCAAGTACAGAAACGGAAGTGGTATGTCGAATATCAGCAAATGATAGTGTGATTTCACATTGTCAGTGACGATCCTCCGCGGATGGGGGAGGGGGTGGGACGCAGGAGTCGATCTATAATCCAGAGGTGTTCACCATCTGGGTGGTGACATCCTCACACTCCGGAATACTTTTGCGGATGAAGGAGGGCAGGCCGTAGGGTGAGGGAGGTTGATTTAAAATGAACACCTCACAACAAGAGAGAAGAAAAATGTGACGATATTTAAAAATTCACCCCCAAATAAGCATTTTATTTTATATTTAGCGTACAATAAAATATGACTGCCTCAAAATATTTCTGTATTCTACAGTCTTCTTTCCTCACTTTTATGCTTCTCTAAGTTGCTGTTTTAGTTTCCCTTGGTGTCTTTGATGCATAATCCAGCATTTTTTAACGGGATGAAAAGGACATACGAGTGTGTTTTTGGATGAAGTAACTTTAGAGATGTTGAAGTACACTCTGGAGGATACTGGAATGTGTGACATCGACCACGTTGTGACACGCACATTTGTCATTAGTTACGAGACGATGAGGGATAGGTGATATTTGAATTCCAAATTAGTTAGCCGCTCCCGTGACGGAGTGGTTAGCAGATCGCGCTACGACGCCAGGGGTTCCGGGTTCGAATCATGGCCTGGGCATGGATGTTTGTGAATGCCCATTCATCGATTTCATCATATCATCATTCATCCCCATCTTCGCAAATTAGCCATAAGTGGCACAAGAGGGGAAGTAAAAGCAAATCAATCAAACCAAATGAGTTATTTCCATTATTTTTATCTAATTAATAATAAATCATAACACTTTCAAACATCAAATAAATTTAATGAAGAAACCGCGGTTTCAAAACGTAATTTATCTCAGTGTGTCACATTCTTCTAGCAAGGTTTTTTTAGTAAAATATGAGAGAAAATTAATAGTTTGGTACGGAACCGTCTTTCTCCTGGGGGATAAGATGTAAATTTTGTATTTGATTTTTTAAAATTTAGCGTTGCTTTTCGTCCACTTTTGGCTAATCCCGACGATGAGAATGAGTGATCGTCAGATGAAATTGATGAAGGGACACTCACAAATAACACCCATGCCGGGATTCGAGCGAGGGAACTTCGGTGATGAGTCTGAAAGTCGGCCACCAGGCAAGATGTACATTTTAATTATTTTTTTTTACATACATTCAATACTTTCAACAGGTTATCAGTGATACACTGCTTATTCCGCATCTGTTGAAAATGGAAGTTTACACCTTTCAGGCTATGTGGATTATTTTTTTTCATAAGTTTGCAACACTGTTAGGGTACACGTGCTTTTGTTTACAGAAGGTCTGAAGTTCTATGATTCAGAAGGTCTGAAGTTCTATGATTCTTTAGTCATAAATTAATAAATACCTATTACGATTCATGAAACTCATCCCTGAGGAAAGATTGTTCTGCTGCAAATTATCTTCCGTCGTTCACTTTCTTCTTACAACGTGTAGAAGCTGCAACACAATGGCCTGTTGTGACGTAATCTGTGACTTCGATTACTCCAAATTTACCATTTTGATTGCTGTCCGTGTAGCATTTCAAATAACTTCTTACATCATAACCCTATTTTGAGAGGTCGCGTAACAGGGCTCGAATATAAACAATTGTTCCTCGAACATTTTGAATGCCAACAATTGAAAGTAGAGGGATATTGGCAGTTGAAGTCAACGCCCAGTGTGGCCACAATGTAGTGTTGGTTTATTTTCCTTTAGTTCGTGTGCGGTATCAGTGTTGTGTGGCGAAATGCTTAGTGCAAGTGGCGCTTATATACGAAAACGAAGTTTAACGAATACTTCTTAATCATATATGTCTATATTTTAAAGTTGACAAGTGTCATTAATACCGAGCATACAATTAGTGAAAGTGGATGTATCATGATAACAAAACTGTTAATAATAATCGATAGGATCCATAACAAAGGACAGCCTAGGAACCCAAATTTTATAAATCTCCCTACTGAATGTAAATGAAACGAATGTAGAAGGCATACCCATGCGCTAATGAGTAAGGTTAACCAGATGATATACATTGTATACCACCGTATACCCTCGACTTGAGCCGTGGATAAACTTCAGGATAAACTTTTGCTTATAATCCCACTACAAATGACGGGTTGAACTTTTCTCAAGAGATGGCAGAACCGACAACATTTTCTCCTTATAATAAATATAGTATAATCCTTTTCTAAACGTAAGTCAACAATCATTACAGTATGAAGAGCAGAATGTTATTCTATAATAAACGTTTCGCCAATATTTGTACACAATAGATAATTATGCATCAATGAAGACATTCTTAGCACATAACACAGGAAGTTATTGAACGGATTGTGTCATTTAGATTAATTGGATAAGTGTTGAGGATCAATGTTTTCACTCCGTTAACTGACAATTTTGGAATGGTACAGTATGAGCTGTACTTCACCAGACAGACAGAAATCAATGTCTGCAGTTGTGAGTCTTCTATCTTTAGTCCTATCTCCGGTATTCTGTAATCTCTAGATTCCTTAATGTCACAAGGAAACTAATAATTTGAGTTGAATAACCAACTTATTAAAATTGTATCCAACTAAGAGAAGTGCGTTGGGTCTTCTAATTGCCAGGTACTTCGATTGTTGTCGATTTGGTTCATTTTACTTCGCTTTTCTGCCACTTTGGCTAATCACGAAGATGAGGATGAATGATGATATATGATGAAATTGATGAAGAGACACTCACAAAGAACACCAATGCCCACGCTGGGATTCGAACCCAGGACCTTGGCGTCGTAGCGCGCCGTGCTAACCACTCCGCCACGGAGGGCGGTACTAGTCAATTTGAGCAAAACATTCGAATACGCAGGAGCTGCAGAAAATTGTAGAAACTGACCCACCAGGCAGTACTCTAGACCCAAATTTTTCACAGGGTATACCATGATACTAAGAGTACCTATTCCAGTATCATGGAGTATACGCTAAGTTTCGTGAAATGTTAAGCGAGGCCATTTTTCCATTAACTTTGGATTATGTATCCACTACATATGGATTAAATTACATAACTCCTACAAAAAGTTGATGGCAGAATAATGATGATGATGGTATACCCATTATTGATATAAAATGGTTGTTGTCGTAAAAGAGAAAGAAGAACATTACTGAGACATTTCCATAGGGTTTACACGATACATCGCAAGTCATGGGCTTAAGTTAGAGCCTAAGTTTTAGGAGGAACAGAATCCAACCTGGACCTTAACTTGAAGGGGGTGGGGTGGGGGGCAGAATCAAAAAAGTTTTCAATCCCATAAAAATAGAGTCCATGATTATTTGCTAATTAATTTTTGCATTTCTGAAATCACATAATTGATCATTATTACTTTGCTCCTAAGATCCCAGGAGATTAACAAAAGTAGTACGTTAATTGTAAATTTTAATAAACTTATTTGGGTGGTCAAGGGGGCAAGCGCCACTTTGCCCCTGCCGACTGACGCCTATTCTCAAGATATGCCAAGTCAAACTTCTACATAGGTTCTGATAACGAGATGCAAATCTGGTGTTACTCATGACCTGCACAAAGAGACCAACCAACATAGAGAAAGTACTGTTACAATTAACTGTACACATTGTGCGTATTTATAGAAAATTATTATCAACAGCGGCGATTGGGCGCCAAAACTGAAGTCCAGCCCTAAACCGCTCCTCCTGCACAGACCTTTCCCCGCGACGAGCTGGAGAAAGAAGTCTGCACTGGATGGTTGTAGGGGTGAGAGAAACTTAGCATTACGATTATGGGAGTATTATTTTACTTGTTCGCAATGCAATATCAAACTTCCGATGGCGTAGAAAAACGCATGAACTGATAGAGGATACGTTGAAAATTTTATTTGTCGCCGGAAACTTGAAGTTGAAGTTTTTGCAGTTTTCTCCTCCATAAGGAATGTTTTTCGAAAAATACTTATTCCTCATATTTTTCAAACATCGTGTCTGGCTCGATAAACAAATTTCAACATGAGGAGAAATTCATATTCTTTTAAATAGTTGGGGTATTTTTACTAGCAGTTTTCATTCCGATGATATTGAAATAAATGCACCTCCGTTACTCTTCACCTTGGGGGGCAACATCTCCCACGCCCCCTAATCGTTGTCATTGAGTAGTCAAATGATCAAATGATGGCGATAAGAAGCTGACGCGCATTATGCATTCATACTCTCTCCCAGAGGCGCAACCACTAATTTTTGTCTGGGGGGGGGGGGCAAGTACCAGGATAAACGTACCAATAATAATAATAATAACAACAACAATAACAATAATCATGACATTATTACTATTATTATTACTAGTGGTAGTGGTAGTAGTAGTATCAAAAACGTGATTATCCTCATAAATTACTCAAAAAAGGGGGTAGAAGTCTGTGCTAAAGCATTTGTTTGGAACAAACGATTTGAAATATTTTTTCAACCCGTTCAATTTCACATTAGCTAATAATGGAAAATAAGCACACAAACTGTATTTTTGAATGGCAGAAAATGAATGATAAATGCATCCCGAAGATAATTCTTTTTGTACATAACATGTATAACTTTCAGATATGTTTTACACATATGCAACATGGAGCGACATAAAATGAGAAAAATACATATGCAACATGCTAACACTAAATTGTGTACGTATTCAAAGTTTATTTAATACATATATATATATATATACAACACATATTATTTAAATACATTACAGAAAACAACAACTACATTGCGAGCCAAGCGAGCAAGAAAATTTTTACATCCAATTTTTGCAACTGTAAAACTATATTGATTTAATAGGGCGCAAATAATTTCACTGGGCGCCATGGCATTCTCTGTTTACATTTATTTTTCATTTAGATCGCTTGGCGTCCAGGCGACACCCGCCGCCACCTAGCTACAGTTCTGAACTTGACGACACTGAGAAAAGCAGGCATTGCGAGCGAAGCGATCAAGAAAATTTTATGAAATGTATTTTTATTGCATTAAATTTGGAATCTAGGGGGACAATTGCTCCTCTGTGACCCCTGCAGGTGTCCTTGGCCGACATCGTTTACCCTCCCCTTGCCCCCTAGAATTGACTTCCATTAAAGGTTGGGGGAGGGAGCAATGCCCCCTGTGGTTGCGCCACTGCTCTCTCCCCTTTTAAACATGTTTCCGATCACGTGAAACCAGTATGTGACCGTAATAATCTCACTGGAGTATTGGCCATATTACACAAATAACAATAAACGTAAGCAGGGTTTCGGAGCGGAGCGGATCAACGCTCCGACTGTTGCCAACGCTCCGGAGCGAGGAGCGAGATTCTAAGAAATGGTTCGCTCCGCTCCGGAGCGGAGCGATGTCTTATCCCGCTCCGCTCCGGAGCGGAGCAGCGGGATTCGGAAAGTTTCTCGCTCCGCTCCGGAGCGAGGAGCGAAATTTTAGAAAATGGTTCACTCCGCTCCGGAGCGGAGCGCCACCTTGACACGCTCCGCTCCGGATCGGAGCAGAGGAAGTAGTAAAATTTCTCGCTCCGCTCCGGAGCGAGGAGCGATATTCTAAGAACTTGCCCACTCCGCTCCGGAGCGACTCCGGAGCGCTCCGAGGTTGGATACTACGAGTGTATACAGAAAACTAACGATCAAAGGTTCCGAGTACATTAGTAATTTTGTTTGTGGAATTTGTACGGCATTTGAAAATCGCCCGTTATTGTTGTTATAAAACTGATTATTACTAAAGCTAACGCCACGGAAACAGTCCAGAAAAGATTACGTCACTCACCTACAGTGTTGCCAATAAGCAAGGAATAATCCTTACACAATACACCAGGGAAGGCACAATCAACCGCATACGTACTGTCCGTGACTGTACAACGCGCAATGTGTCAACTGTGAAGCGTAGAAGAAGTGTGGCAAACCTGGAGGGCCAGGGGTGTGGAGGAGGCGAGGGGAAGCTTCGATCTTCACTGGACTGTTTTCGTGAAGAGAGCGATATTATTATTATTATTATTACATTTTCATTATCACTTTTACTACTCTACTACTACTTCTGGGGACAATATATTTCAATAGCAGGTGTGCCACCTGTGGTTTTATAAGTTGAGAGAATGGAACCACACTCATTTCCTGCCACCAGGGATCGCGACTGAAACTCATTTCGGTTCAACTTCTGGTTCGGGCTAAGCACTTCGGCATATCGGCCCGACGTTACAGTCCACGCCGCGGGAGAAGTGAGTTATTCCGGAATATTGGTTCGAGTAACACTGGCGAAATTACTGCAGAGAATCCATTCGACCTTCTGTTCTAAAGGCCAAGAGCGCGCAGAGGAAGGCGAAGCAACTTGTACGGAGGAAGATAAAAGCAGACAGGTGTTCATGCAAAACACTCGCTGGTGCATGATTGTCATATCTAACTTTCTTTTACGCTGGTTATGTATGATACTTTGAATGTAGCGAAAGGGAAAAGTTTAAAGTAATTGGAAATTCAGGTTGCTAATTATAACTTTTCGATTTTTGAATGTATGAAGTTGAAAATCGGAATCATGCTTATTAATGTTACCGTCGGCCAATAACGAAACGTTTTAATTTGAAATACAGAGTTTTGATATCTAACTTTTTAAAAATTCTGACACTAGAAAGTTGAAAACCGGCTTAACCAAAAATGTAAGTTGCCACATTTGGTTTACTTTTATGAAGGTATAAAGTCGAAAATCGGAATGCTGTTTGTATACAGCCGAACAGGGGAATTTAAATAGTATGAAATACAGGGTTGTCATATCGATTCTTTTTCCCAATTTTAAAGGCAGGAAGTTGAAATAGGTATTTAATGGTTACATACGTATACTACTGCAAAAATTACAAAATGTCTAGTTGCCATATCTAACATTTCAAGTTTGTAAGCAGTAACCTGGAAATAGGCATGGTGGTTATAAGAAAATTGAAAAAAATTTGGAAAGACGACGAATGGAATGTTGCTATATTTAACTTTCTGAGTCTAGAAAGCCAGAAAACGTATACGTATAAAATTAATATTTTTTGTATTGTGTATATTGTACACAGCAAACTGAAAGCAAGTTTTCAGTAATGAACAATGTGTAGTCAGCAGATAAGTCGAAACAAGATGTATAAACCTTAATAACCGTGATAAACACAAAATGTAATATTATCTACTTGGATAGGGTCATGTCCTGAATTTTATGGTTTCATTTTGAAAAACAGGGCTGCGAGCAATACGTGCCTTCCTCACTAATGGCATTTGATTTGATTTTTGTAACTTAGCTTTGAATTTTGGCTAATCGCGACGATGATAATGAGAGAATTGATAAATGTGTACTGAAAAAAAGAGTTGCGCCCTGTACCCCGATAACATAGTGGTAACAACGTCTCCTTGTAATGAAGGGGCACTGGGATCGATACCTGGTGGAGGGACATAGTGGCTCGAATCCCACTTTATTTCAGCGAGTTCGTGGATTTGAGTTCAGCTCTCAACGACAAATGGTGTTGGTTTGACCCGCGTTAATGTCATTGGTGTTTCCTTTGTGTTTGTTTCTCTATCACAGTATAATTCTTTTCCATAGTTTCGGGGTCCTATTTTTTTACCGACTTATCTAGGATTTGTTTAAAATTACGGATCATGAGAAATGCACGATTGAAGTCCGGAAAAAACAAATTGAAACTTATACTTAGTTGAAAGGACAATTGGTTATTGTTGATTACAATTATAGAAATAACTTTATCGAAATACTTGGTTTTCTTTTACATACATATTTGTAATTCTTTTTGTGCACCATTCCATTCCTACTTGAATATGTAGACTATAAATAAAAACTCGGCATGGTTTCCTTCAATTCATTATTACAGTATAGATCTTCCATGATTCTGTTGGCTTATGATGTATAGAATTAACAACGGATTTTTTTTCGTTCTTTTTTGTTCTTTTATATTGATTTAACAAATCTAGTCACCTTATTATTCTATTAAACGATACTGGTTGGAATGATTTCTCCATTCGCATGGACGTCCGGAAATGGAGGGGGCCACGCCACCCGGAAATTAAAGGTAATCAAGAAGTACATATTTCACGCATATAATTTCATTTCAGTCACAGTAATATATGTTAATTATTGCAAGGGCGTTGCAGGAACATGATAACTTCAAACTGTAGAATATTTTTAATGGGAGTAATACTATTTTGGGGAAATTCTGCCTCATTCTGCCCCCCTCCCTTGGACAAATATCTTAGTTGTCCCTTCCTGGAAAAAATCCTGAAGACGTCCATGTATCAGCGGCGTTAAAAATTTCATTAAATGTCCATACACCACCGTTGACAAGCACACATAATATGCATGTAATGATACAAGAGAACACAGCTTTTAAAGGCTTCTTTTTATGACAGTGAAGAGAAGAACAACACACGCAAGTAATACTTTTAAAAGAGAACAATCTAGCCAGAATTGGTGTAGCATAATTCTAAGACAACTGGCAACACTGGCAAAGGCGATGTCTCTACCATGTACGGATAAGTCGAACGCAACGTACAGCGAAGCGAACGAAGTTCTCAACCCCGAAAGCACACACAAACAAGCTATGTACCAGTTTCACCCTCCTCCCCTCTTGAAACGGGCACAAGACCAATGAGCTAGCCGATTGCACTGAGTCACCTGCAAGGAACACGGAATACGGCACAAAACGAAGCTGTCTGTTGTATGGGGGAGGTGGGTCGGAAAAATCCGTAAAGCAGAAAAAATTGATTGCTCGAAATTATTCGTAACCCATTCAACACATAACATTCAAACTCTTATATCTAAGAGTCACAATACAAAATTTGAAATACCCCACGGATCCCTGACGTCATAGGGTGCTGTGCTGTAGAGCGACCACAAACAAAAAAGCTTCGGTCAAAAGTCCCCGCGCACCTCCTCCTTCACCCGTTCGACTAGGGCCATAAGGAAGCATGATTCACTCTGTCCCTCCCCTCCAAGCGGGGGCGATCATACAGACAAACAACTAGAGTACGTGGAAACAGGACTGCAGGCTCTTTTCCATGTGGTCCCATTATAACCACTCCGTCACGTAAGTCGGCTTTAACGCGCCCATTCCATTATTCATAGTTGCATTACAGCATTCGTGTAAAAAAACTCCTAAACGGATCGGAGCGTGCTGTCAAAAGCACCACGCTCCGGAGCGGAGTGCTGTTGCCTCACGCTCCGCTCCGGATCGGAGCGTGCGTCTAAAAAATCTGAACCACTCCGCTCCGGAGCGGAGTACTGCTGTATCACGCTCCGCTCCGGATCGGAGCGTACGTCTCAAAAAGCTGAACCACTCCGCTCCGGAGCGGAGTGCTGTTGTATCACGCTCCGCTCCGGATCGGAGCGTGCGACTCAAAAAGTCGAACCACTCCGCTCCGGATCGGACCGTGCGACTCAAAAAGTCGAACCACTCCGCTCCGGAGCGGAGCGTGCGATTCAAAAAGTCGAACCACTCCGCTCCGGAGCGGAGCGTGTCTCTCAAGAAGTCGAAAAACTCCGCTCCGGATCGGAGTGCTGTCGTACCACGCTCCGCTCCGGAGCGAGGAGCGGAGTAGAAATGACGCTTCGAAGTCGCTCCGGAGCGCTCCTTTAGTACGCTCCGCACTCCGCTCCGAAACCCTGAACGTAAGTAGGAGCAGGAGGTATATGCACAGATAAACGTATTTATAAAACGTGGTATACGCAATCGAGTAAAGTTGACCAGAGGATATACGGCGTATAACGATATGTCAGATTTATGGAGTGAGGTTATTTCCGTAACACATCTGTCTGTTCTGCATTTGCAGCTTGGGAGCGAGTCATAACACCCAAAGCCTCCAATCAACAAGTGAGCCGATGACGTTATCGCAACCCAGCACCAATCTAACTCGTACCAAACAGGGTCTCCCTTACCACACGACACTACGGCAACTTTGCGTTCAGACGTCAGTCGAGGATTGCCTACGTTGTTAGGTTAGGTCTGTTAGGTTTGGTTTTGTTAGCATGAATACATTGCAAATTTATTATTTATGCTATTAGAACTAAAACTAGCTAGCCTAACCTAACAAATTAGGCATTTCTCATCTGACGTCTGAACCCAAGGTTGCGACAAGAGACACTGTTTGTAGGCTCGCTAGCTAGACTGACGCACTCGAATGGAGACTTAGAGTATACTTCTATACTCTAAGGGTGGAGACGTTCCTAAAATTATTCTGACATCTTCTTTTTTTGCTCCCATCGCGTATTTCTGCGATTTCTAACCAGAGTTGCTGAGTTCAGGTACTATCAGGTACTGTTGATGCATATCTTTCACTACTCACTTTCTTCGAATCACTACTGAATTATTGAGTGCTGTTGTACATTCTGTTGTTATGAAATGATAACTTTGCGCGGTCTTTTGGATTTAAATTGTCGTGAGGATCATGGCTGTTTAGATTGTAAACCTATGTTTTCGAGCGAAACTATAAAGTATCCAAATAACTGCAGTACGAGGTTCAGATATTAATGTAGATAAGGATATCGGAAGATCGGATATGAAACCTGTGCGTGTTGTAAGTTTTTATATAAAGAGTTTCGATGTTGTTGCCTTAAGTAAATGGTTGCGTGTTTGGTTAGCTTTTCCGCACTGACAGGAAGTTGATGCCTCAACCTTCAAACGACATTCGGACTTACCTCTAGAGAATATCGTTGTTACGCAATAAACAAAACTGTAATGTTCAATAATACAATCATTGTTTCAAATTAGATAATTCAAGTAGAAACCGGCTACATCACCATGGTTTCCAATCAAGCAAACTTAAAAAAAAATAATAATATTTCAAGTGGTGTGCGAGTTGGTGAAATAGTGGATCTGTCCAGGACACTAACAAATATGCCCGACCCTGTGGCCGAGTGGTTAGCACATCGCGCTGCGACGCCAAGGGTCCCGGGTTCGAATCCCGGTCGGGCTTGGTTGTTTGTGAATGTCCATTCATCAATTTCATCATTTCATCACTCATCCCCATCTTCGCAAATTAGCCAAGAGGCACAAAACGCGAAGTAAAATAAACTAAATCAAATCAAATCAAATCAAACGCTAACAAATATCCAGGTACATTAAAATTACCATTATTTTATAATTTTGTTGCGGTTTCGGATTGCCGTCATTTTCTCAGTACGAATAATAAGGGATACAGAGGCTGATAATGTAAACGATGAAATATTCAACTTCAATCGTAGGCGAAATATTATTTGAGAGAGGCAAAACGTTTATGATATGTTGCTTATTGAGGAAAACGTGAGGTATGCGTAAGGGAAGCAACCTTATATGGGGAATGTGGATGGTTTGTGGATTCGTGGACAGGGTGGGGGGGGGGTTGTCCGTTAGGTGCGCAGCTATCCATGAGATTTGTGGGTTTTACTCCAGGGCTCATGATAGTAACCAATCCTCGCACCCAACAATTCTCCGCTTGGTGTTCCACTTATCGTTTTTATACGTTTGTTGGTCATATATTTGTAATCCTGAGGAAGCTCAGGAGTCTCACGAGTTTGTACTGCTTTTGGGGATGAGATTCTAGTTTTCTGATGAGTTCATTATCCATCTGGTTCTTTTTTTCATATAACTTTTTAGTTACTTTTAGATTAAAGTTCTCTATATTGTGTTTCAAGCGGATGGAGACATTGAGTACGTAAATACACCTTAGCATCCGATTTTGATATTTCTGAAGGAATTATATGTTTGTTTTGATTCTACTAAACCATACCGGTGATCTGTACATGAATATGGGACTTATCATCAGTTTAGAGAGCAAGAGTTTGTAAGTTAGAGCTAGAGAGCGTTTTGATATGATTGAATCTGACTCTTGCTCTATCCAGGTCTATAGCACCGTGATTCTTGAATGAATCACCCACAAGTATTTAACCTGTAATTGGCAGTGAATGTCCACTTCGTTTAAAGTGATTTCCGGAGGCAGGAGATGGCGACACTTTGTGAAGATTGCTTCAGTTTTTTTAGCATTTATTTTTATCTTCCAGCGATCGTAATATTCGTTCAGAGATTCCATATAGTTTTCCAGGCCTGCGGCGATTTTTGATCTTCGCCATGAGGACTGGAAGACTGCTACATCATCGTCTGTGGTTCTCTGCTTTGGAGGATGTCGGATATGTAAAGGTTGAATAGGAGCGGGCTGAGGATGGAGTCCTGGGACACTTTAGCATCTTTTTACTAGTCTTCGATTTATATTGGAAGATCGAGACGTAGACTTTCCTGTCGTTTACATATGATTGTATGATTTTGACAAGTTTCGCGAGAATTCCTAACGTGAGTAATTTGTGGACGAGTCCCTCGTGTCAGATCCGGTCGAATGCTTTTTCTCGCGTCGAGTAGGACCATACCCGTGTCTTTGGTTTTGTTGCAGTACTCCATGACGTAATCAAATAGTCTGATTCCGTATTTGACGGCGTAAGACGCACTTTTTCCCTTTAAAAATAGGTCCGAAAAACAGGATCCGTCGTGTACACTGATACTCAGTTTTTGATGACCTTCATTTCTGGAAATTTTCTCTGTTATGAGTTAGACTATTTCTTCCTTGCTTCATTGCGGTGTGTGACGAAGAAGATTAAAATTTATTCTTTTCTAGATAGATTAGGTAAGTTATTTGTTGAAAGTAGTATATATTTGAAATGCTGTAAATTAATTATAAATTCAGTGATAAAGTTTTTTCCTAAAAGAATTGTGTTCAAAAAATGGGTGCGTCTTATATGCCGGCAAATACGATAATTAATGTACTGTGAAGTGCTTTCCCCTGAAGCCGAATTGTTCTAGCAGGAGGATATTGCTTTCGCGATCTTTGCCGTAGAAGCACTCTTTCGAATATTTTCCTCATGTTATCGAGTATGCTGATTGGCTCGTACATCTGAGGGATTGTTTTTGTTTCCCGCGTTTAGGGAGACAAATAGTTTTGGCGATTTTCCAGTCTTTCGGAAAGTACTATCGCTGGGAACGCATTGATAGGAATGTGTTTGAATGCTATATTTTGGATCCCATCTAGTCCAGGAGCTTTGCAATTCGGTAAATATTTGATAACATTTAGTAGATCGGCACGTTAGTTTACACTATGGAGTTCATAAACCTTTTCGAGCAGGCATCAACTCCAGGAAGGTATCAATTCGGAGCAAGTCCCGGCATCTACCGATCTGTTAGGTGATGGTGAGTCAAGGAAAGGACTTCATAGACGTTTAGAGTATGAGCCGTGGGCCTGCTCCTAATGTGCTTTCTGAATGGCAGCCCAGGTAAGTGGCGGAAAGCTGAACTAAGCTGACACCATAGCGGCCCAGCTTTGCAAACCGCTTCACTAATACAGTTGCCAACTTCACGTAGTAAATTATCGTGATATAACGATGTAAAAATCCCCACTGCACGTGGCGGAAACCAAATAAAAGTTGAATTTGCTTGTGCTAAAAATAGGAAAACTTTGCAAGAATAGTATTTTCGACCTCGCAGGGCAGTATCTAAATTAACACCATGTACAGGGCCGTTATATACTGTATTTCTGTAATCAACTTAAACCAACTTGAAATTGACCACACAAGGTTGATGCAACGGATACGGGCGAGAAAATGCAAGTTTCAAATACGGGGCAATTGACGTACCGGGAAATATTGTCACGGGTGTGGGGCATATTAAATAAGTAAGGTGATGAGCGTTGAAAAATGATAATGGACATCCATGTAGAGTGAAGTGCACAAGGGCCTTGTTATTTAAGCATTTGGTTTTATTAACCACAAACAACATTTTACATAATCCGTGCTTTCTCCTCTCACGTTACCGACATATTTCCAAATCAACAAAACAGAATATATCCTGACAACGTTCAAGTTGTCTTCATCTTCATCTTAACATTAATATATGCACCTATCATAAGGAACTGTATCGTGCCTTAAGATCCAGGATTCCTGGTAAGCTTGGTATACCTCGTTACTCTCTGTTCCTGTTGGCTTCCACCACTCAATACTAAGTCACGTGGGTCCTGTTGTCCATCCACTCACGTCGTGTACTTCATCGCAGAAGAAAGCAAGAGAGTTCCATCAGGGAATAAGCCATAACATGCAGAAGTCATTGACCCTTTAAACACGGGTGCGGTAAGCTTTGGCAATGGGGTTGGCGGGTTCGTCGACCTGGTTGGTTCTCGCTGACACCCCCTGTACTGGGACTGTGGCATAAAGATTGCACAGTTTTACTTCTTACCCTACCCTATAGTATATCGTTAAACCAAATGCATCATCACAAGAAAAAGTCTTAGTATTTATATGCATTATTCAATGCATTCATTCTCTACTTTGTCGGCCCTCGTGGCGGAGTGGTTAGCACATCGCGCTACGACGCCAGGGGTACTGGGTTCGAATATCAGCCTGGGCATGGATGTTTGTGAATGTCCATTCATCAATTTCATCATATCATCACTCATCCCCATCTTCGCAAATTAGCCAAAAGTGGTACAAAAGCGCACTAAAATAAAGTAAATCAATCATTCTCTACTTTAAAAAAATCGCACCTATGACTTCCGCCATGGACACAACCATAGCACAGAAGTAGAGCAATTTCTATAGCCTGCCTACCCTGACCGTACTACGATTCCGATAATATAGTTGTATTTTTATTGTTGACTTCTTTGTCACTTTAGGCTAATCGCGACGATGAGGGAGAGAGAGAGAGAGAGAGAAGAGTGATGATTCGATGAAATTTACGAGGGCGCGCCAGGACTCGAACTCTGAAACTTCAGTGGCAAGATCGAAAGTCAACAATTTAACTCTCTCTGCCACGGAGCATTCTATAACTCCGGCCCCTTTTTAGTACGTTTCCTTACGCGGCATCTTTTTCCAGTAACCCGTCAGGCAGTATGATGCTTTTTTCACATGCAGTGCTAATTTGACATTACCCATTGTCTAGTGCTTCCACTAACGCTACATTTCGAGAGAGCAGCTTTTCTCTCGTCTTCAGGTGAAGAACTATCTTCCTGCCTGTGGTGGGGATCGAACCTACGACAGAATAAATGGTGAGAAGATGAAATTGATGAAAGGAAGAACGCAAACACGTGGGCAGCACAAAAAAGTACCACAGACGATTATACTGGCTGTAAGTTCACACGCCAGGGCCTCTTTAGTCTGCAAAATGCAGTGCTGGGTCCTTCCTAATTAAATGTGTTTCGCCAGTCGCTCTTTCGGGTTCTTCGATAATTCAATACAGCCATATGTTGATCTAATGTTGATATACAAGATATATCTATCAAATAGGTAGACAGAATTATTGAATTCAAGAAGTAGCACATTACTTTGTAACTACCTCCAAACACTGATCGAAAATATTCTGCGCAATTCAATCCAAAAAAAGACTCAATTGAAAATCAGCAAATTAGTTCGTTTGCATGAACACACACATATAGAAAATGGGAAGTTCCGTAACAGCTTTGTGTTCCGTTCTGTTATACATGATATCTTATACCGCCTCATACACAAATTTTATGCTAGTCACAAGTTACGTCATAACGTTTCAATGGACCTCCCTATTTTTTTCTGTTAGTTAATCATACATGAAGATTACACTGTCTACATTTTCATTGTGTATTTTCTGTTTATGCTAAAATGATAATCAAATGGGCGTTGCTTCAGCTACCTGGGAACACCAGCACGCTCCAAACAGACATGTAAACTATTCTTCCGCTACCTGTGAAAATCTATGGATCGTGTCTTGGAGATAGGAACACGTATGTGTATTTGTTCTAGAAGAACATTATTGTTCATGATTTTGTATAAGAAACAGAGCAATTGCATCTTCCTTCTTTTGCTGAGAGAAGGCAGGTTGTGGTGTTTACAGAGGGAAGTGTATGATTCGTATCGGGGATATATGCCTGTTTCTTATAAGTGGCGTACCTTACGAATTTAGACTGTAGCATTTCTATTTTATGCGTGTACTTTTTGTTCTGAGGAGCCCATATTTCTGCTGCATATTCTACTTTGCTTCGGACTAAAGCGTTAAATATTATTTTCATCATTTCTTTGTTCATAAACTCTTTACTCATTCTAATTGAGTACCCTAGGTTCCTGTGTGCCTCATTTACGACCCTTTCAACATGTGTTGCAAATTAAGTTTTGAATCAAATGTAACTCCTAGATCTCTCATCTCGTTAACCCTTTAAATTTTTGTGTTATTTATTTTGTAATTGAATTCAATTTGCTTTCTGTTGCGCGAGTATGTCATCGTGCAGCATTTTTCTATGTTCAGATTAAGATAATTTATTTCGCACCATTTTGTTACTGCATTGATTTCATTTGATGTATTTATGATTTCACAAATGTATCAGTTATTTAGCAAATAATCCTGGACACTATTTTTATGTGAAACACTTTTCGACTCTGTCCCCCCAAAAGTTAAGCCTCAAGTTCATACCTGCCCCTCCCCCCAAGTTAAGTCTCACGTTTTGCCCATGTCTTCCGTCAAGGTTTACGAATGATGACAAATTTCTCCGAAGCCCAGACTGCAACCCCCTGCGACAAACCAGCTAAAATCTTCCAAACGTTTGGAAAGCACGAAACATGATATTTCGGTGGTGATTCTCGGAATTTGACCCATGCTGCAGACCCCTTCCAGTTTCTTTCTTCACCGGGAAACTAGGTCCAAAATTAAAGCAACAAACAGAAATCCTTTCCTCGTGTGATTTTTTTTTGTTGATAAATTTGCCAAGTTTAACCTTTTGCTATCGTGATTTTTTTGTTGATAAATCCTGGCACATTAAGTTTAGTTTATTTTCTATCTTAAACCAGTTGTCTACGAGATCATAAATATTACTATCACCTGATCGTATTATGTGGTCAAATGGACACACAGGAAAGAATTTCCGTTTGTTGCTTTAATTTTGAACATAGTGTAGTTTGTCTAACCCCGTCGCGAAGCGGTAAACACAGCGCGCTATGACGTCAGGATCCCGAGTTCGAATCTCAGTTCGGACATGGATGTTTGCGATTGTTTATCCTCAATGAACAAGTCGAGATTTGACATTAATTGAGATGCGTTTTGAATTTGAATTAAATATTTTTGGGTGCTTCAGCACTGAGGCTATTTTGCACCCGTCACACTATATGCGGTCCAGCCCCTTATCATAACAAAAATAAAAGCATGTCTGAAAACTAAAATTTCCTTACCTTGGTTAAAAGCTGAGGCTAAAAAGGGCGCTCAGCACATATAAGGACAAAACACAGGACGACACAGAATTATACAGGCCATGGGGCCAGTCGCCAGAGCCTCGTTAGTCTGCAGTCCAGGGTGTACAACGTGGAAGTGAGATCGACTATGAGGTGCACTACGTGGAAGGAGCACCCCTTACACCCGTAATTGAGATGAGGTTTGTGTGGGAAAAGCAACCGCTTTAGGGCTTCACTTTATTAAAAAGAAAAAAAATCGGTAGGATCTGACTGCCATGCGAAAGACCCGGATTTGATTTCCGGGTAGGTGATCTAAGGTCGGAGTTCTTCCGGCCTTGTCCACGCATAAAGCGGCTCTGGGGGCTGCCCCAGCCTCAAATCAATGGGTACCAGGGGGGAGGATAAAGGCTGCAGGAGTATGGTGCTGATCACCACCTCAAAATATGATCCAGTTCGAGAATGTGTGGGGTCCCATCCGCATCCTTTAAATGTGCCTTCATGGCACAGTGGTACGCACAGGGAACTTTATCTTTTTATAGTGTTTCCAATGCAATTGAAATATTAAAATATTATATTGGCGTAAATACTTCTATTTTGTGCATGAAATGTTTCATTGCATTAGTGATAAGAGCTTTCGAAATTATTGATTTTATAGTTAATTGGTCTTGATGTAGCCATTATGTAAAATACATACATCCACAACCCGAAATCCGGACACTCGGGCCGACCTGCGTGCGATATGGTTAGCATAGCGTGCTAAAACGCCGGGTGTCCTAGGTTCGAATCCCGGCCAGGGCATAGAAGTTTTTTGTGACTTGCCGTTCAAGAATTTCATCGAATCCCCATTCTTCATTATTGTTGCAATTATCCCAGTAGCAGAAAGCGACTAATAATAACACAAGTTAATCAGTCAATCAACAGACACTCTGTTCTAGGATCAGATCAAGGTACCCAGTTCTGGTTACTCCGAACAATATATTGTTTGCCATCTCTAGTATTTATGTATGTAATCATGTATTATTTATACGCGGACCTTCCCGATGCCGTAATGGTTACGTCGTCGCCTTGTAATCAAGGAGTCCCGAGGTCGACACCCGGTGCAGGCACATTAAACTGTAGGTCCGCCGGCCCCGATGGCAGAGTAGTTATCACATCGCGCTACGACACCAGGGGTCCCGGGTTCGAATCCTGGCCTGGGCATGGATGTTTGTGAATATCGATTCATCAATTTCATCGTATCATCACTAGTAGTAGTGATAATACTTAGAGCCTATCAATAGACCCTTCAATTGACATTAATGGCTTTTTTAGTCATTATCGAGGGTGACGCTATTGTTAATTAATCAAGCGCCACGTGTCGGGGGTTGAGGAGGAGATGAGTCATCGATGACTCATGCACACATGTGAGTTTGGAATTAATGGTTTTCCATTAGTGCACAAAATATACTATTATGTATCCCGTTTTTACACTAACCTAAACCTATTGTTGTACTTTATATATTCGTTACAGCCGGATATGTGTCATGGGTGCCTCATGCACACGTGGGAGTTTGGAATTAAAAGACACTATTATGGAGTTCGTTTTTTTACCCTAACCTGACACTATTGTTGTACTTTATATATGTGTTTCAGCCGGATATGAGTCACAGATGATTTATACAGACGTGGGAGTTTGGAATTAATGGTTTTTCCATTAATGTACAAAAGACACTATTATGGAGTTCGTTTTCGGCCTATTCTAACACTATTGTTGTACTTTATATATGTGTTTCAGCCGGATGAGAGTCACGGATGATTTATACAGTCGGGGTACTTGAAGTTAATGCGTTTTCAGGACACGTTTTGGCTATTCTAAACCATTTGATGGCGTCAGGCAAGGTTTCCAGGCCTCGATGACGTCATGTGGCGACGGTGCTGGATTATATTAGCTATAATTAAGGATCTGGATTTACCCGAATTCAACCGATGCAATCGGAGGTAGAAGATATTATAACACAATATATGGCCAGAGCGTATAGAAGAAATAGTGTGCGCACTCCCCGAGTAGCCGTGGTCCACCGCCTAGATGGCAGTGGTGACGTTTGAGACGGCGCGTTGCTTACATAACTAACTACATAAGAAACAAAAATGCATGTTACTTACGTTTGGAGAAGAGCTCAGCAGCTGGATAGTTTGGAGAATTTCCGAGATGATTTTGCTGTCTTCGAGGCACTTAATTCCTTTCTTATCTCTTTGGTGCGGAAGAAAAATAGACATTTCAGATAGTGAAATACGAGTTTAGATAGCGTACGCAGCACATGATCTTCACAGATCCTAAGTGCGTAGTTTTTACAGCAATTATATTTAAATTGTCCAAACACTCAAAAAATATATCACCCCATAAACTATTAGCACATGATAATTCCTTTTGCAACAACTCCTTCCACTCGTAGCAGAACATCATAAACACTTTTCGATACATAGGTAAGGTATTACAGCCGTCGTCCGAACCATAGGCTTGGATTAGCGTAAGTGGGGCAGGTACATTAGTTGGTTCCCCGTGCAGAAAAGTTGTACACAGTTTACAATCCGTCACTTTGGAAATATACCGCACTATGTATCCTGCCAAATGATACGCCAAGAATTATTTACCAACACTTTGTTCATTTAAGTTCGGTATGTTGTTTTCTCAGTTCGGTATTTGAATTTCATCTGCAACAATGGAAATTTTTCCCTTATTTCATTTTCAGCTTGCTTCTTCACCGAAAGATTTTTATTTTCGGTTGCTCTTGCCAGAGTTCGCATTTGATTAACAAAAGACGTCAGAGAAGATTCAGTCCTGTATTCACAGTTTCCGCCAGAAAGTAAAGCAAGTTTTGCTGGTACGTAAATTGATTGCATAAGGACATATAAGACCCTTCACCAATTTTTCTAAGTGATCTTCAGAAGGCAAAGGTAGCAAATCGTGATGCAAACAGTGTCTATACCCCTTGGGGACTTAATTTTTAAAAGAAGAGACTCCAGTATAAACTCAGAACTGTCTCTCATTCCTGTCTTACTTTTCAGTTGGCATTTCTTTAAGATTGTATCAATTACAATTTTTTGATTTTTGCTAAGATACGCGAACTGTTTCGACTGTGTGACCGTTGTCTTTAACGCCTTTTTCAAGCAAATTTATTTTAGCCTGTGCGACCTTTAGTTTATTCTGCGTTCTAATTAATTGCGTTTCTGATTCTTAAGTTTTTCTTTAGCAATGCTATTGTATTGCTAGCATCCGCAGTGTGAAGCAAATCATCCTCTACTGATAAGCTTAATGATACATTGCGACGAGTACTTACTTTAATATCATCTGTCCGCAAGGATTGCCTTTTCATGGGAGATTTTCGCTTCTTAACTGTCTTAGAGAGGTATTTGGGCAGATTAGGAAATATATGAGGAACAGCTTCTGGTTTTAATTTCCACCTTTGTCGTGGAATTTCTGCTGTATCGCCATCCACTATGAACGAATGCACTTTCACTAAACGGTCAGAGGAAAAATGAATATCACACACATAGCAATTATGACTTAGTTTTTTTATCTGTTCTAGGGATGGCACACTCCCATTTTGTCTTTAGTGGCCTAAAAAAAAAGTCTACTACCTGAAGAACAGCGGACATATCTAGATCTACAGCCGGGTACGAAACACGTAGGCATCTTGTAGTTTTCGCTCGCTGCTGTCTCAAACACAATAATAATGCGTTGAACACAACACAAATTAGTCACAACGGATCAATCACAAATCTAACGACACTAAAGTGAATAACGTAATAACGTTGTCTTTAATAAAAGTACACAATGTTATTCTGATACAACAAAACACAACTCTCTACATAAAGCGCGGCCGCACTGCAAGCAGAAGACGCTCGCCGCAAGCGAAGGTGCTGGCAGTGTTTCGGTGGGGCACCGCTCTATTCACTTGGCTTACGGGAAGAAACCGAAGTGCACACACTTTCTCTTCTATACGCTCTGATATGGCGTTAGCCTATGTTCGCTTTAAAGGCGAAGAAATTGAACGATGTAGCCTATGTGAAAACGAAGTATACGGGCAGAGTGCATGTTATTAATAATAGTTGCTTTTAAAAAAAGGGGAAGAGGTTGCATTCTTCGTCACCCCAAACCGCGAGCGATCATTGACGCGCAAGGGGAGAAAGACTCTCCATTGTAATGTTCCCCTTACGGGAGCTGAATGGAAGGCAGGTGCCGCCAATTTTTTTACACGCGTGTATTGATTTTCTTTGAGGTTCCAATTTTATTTTGCAGAAGTAATTTACGCGTTTTTTCTTCCGCCTTTCGTAACATTGCAAAGACTATTTGACCTAAAGCGTAAGGAATTTGGCTGAACTAGGAACAATCAGTTCCAGTATCTACAGGTTAAAGTGGATGCGATCCACTATTTGCCCTTATTTCTAGGTTGCGAACCACGGACCCTTTGATTATTGACTTATAAACATCAGGATTCACGTAAAACTGACCAGATTTTTTACTGTTAGGGCCAATATTTCGCATTTTTTTGTGTATTTTTACTCAGAAAACGCTATTTGAACGATTCAAGCAAGAGTTTACATGGCAATTTAGACACACAAACTGTGTTTCTTCAACTTTAGCTGAAGTTTAGGTTTATTTTTTACTCTAATATCACAATTTCATCTATTCAGGCATCACTTTTTATTAAATTTTGGACTCAAAAAGACATTTTTCAACTTTTAACTTGCTATTTTAAAAGTTTATTTCCATTTTTTACTCTAATATCACAATTTCATCTATTCTGGCAGGAGTGTTTATTGCAGTTTAGTCTTGCAAAGATAATTTTTTCAACTTCTTTTATTAATTTTTCTATTTATTGCCTTTTGTATCTTATATTTTTTAATTTTTAACTTTGAGTTTTGTTCTTTATTTAAAAAATTTCTATAATCACTAAGGAAGAAGTACTTTTAAGTAAAACTGTACCCACAAACTTTATTATTACTATTATTATTATTATTGTTTTTGTTTTGATGTAGTTGTTGAATCTTGTTGTTGTTGTTAGGGTTTATTGACTTCCACTACGCTATTTTTGGTTTGCTTCGTAGGAAAGTTTGTTTATTTTAGAGTTTCCTCGGTATTTTCTTACTGTTAGGGTAGGTAAAGTTTCCTAAATATATGAGTAGGGTTCCATACATTCTTGTTATTGCATGTTTTTCATATCATGTGATCACCACAACTCTCCAAGTGCCTTTACTGCATGTTTCCATTTTATTGAGGCTTAGTGATTCCTAGAGCCACTTATGCATGAGAGAAAGCTTGAAAATTTCGATCTCAGATAACCGTCAACCTTATGTCAGAGTATTTTCGAGTATATTTTAGACTTATTATGGGCCACTAGAATATCACGGCTTGCTTAATTTTTAAGTATGTTGCGCAGTTATTGTATTTTTGCTTTTGCTTACTAGATAAACTGTACGAAATGTTTAATATTTGTACTTTTTTTTCACTTATAAGAGGCCAAACTTTTACTGTAACTAAAATTATTGTGTGCCTAAGGACTGAAACCCCTTTACCAAGAGTACTATAACTGAACGTTTATTAATATTGTTTCTTTCTTCCCTTAAATATAACAATTTAACAATATAATGACAAATCACAGGACAAGTCGATGTTAGCAGATGACTACGTGGCTCTTAAGTCCACCTGCCAAACTTTTCTTACCATGCTATTTAGCCTTATAGGATGATATAATTACTGTAAAATATTAGTCTCAGATTGAAGTAAATAAAGTGTAAACAATACCATTTGTTTGTAAAATAGGGTTGTTAATTCCTCTGATAGCAGAAATATCAACTTGTACACAATAAATTTGAGAGTTTTTTCAATATTTGTCCTGAAATGGATATAAGTGTAACTTGTTAAGCGTGCCAAATACAAAATATTTCAGAAACAGTACAGTATAACCTCAATTTTGAAAGCTAACAGTACTCTAGTGTTTCTACATAGGCGTCTGTAGTGGTAAAATACATCCAGTCCTTAAGATTTTTGGCCTTCCATTCATCCTCAGCGTCACCGTTAGTCACAAAAGCAAAAAAAGCGAAATCTTGTGGTTGTTATAATTTCTACTTTTCATGCAATAACCTACACTATAGTATTATGTTTAGTGAATTTTGCAGTCTTCCTGATTGGTCTGCTAAAGTTAGTAATCAATAAAAATATACTTTCATAGAAAAAATCCTGATATAGTTGGATTCTCAAAAGTATGTACAATCAGTGTTCTTGCTACATTTAGCCCCTAATATAGTATAAATTGAAGTCGTCAGTGTTGGGCTGTAAAATGTTCTGGTACATGTAGTTACTTGAAATAGCAAATATTGGCTGTGTAACTGGTAAAGCACTCAAAAAATCAACTTCGTTTCCTCGAAGTACTCCCTGAAAGTGCTTCTTGCACGCTAATAAGGCTCTGGCGTGTGTTCCTATGCCTCCTACAAGCCTCTGTAAAATTCATATTGACCAGTGATTAACCATTCAACATGCTGTAGAGCCTAAGCTTTAAGCTTCAGTCAGTGGAATTTAATTCTCAGGGACATATAGTGACTGTAGAATAAAAAATAGAAGCCTCGAATAATACAGCATAACAGATACAAATAACCCCTGGTATTAATCAAACACTCAAAAAAGTCAATAGTTCTTGGAACGTACCAAGAATAAAAAACCTATAAGGCTAAATAGCATGGCAAGAAAAGTTTGGCAGGTGGACTTAAGAGCCACGTAGTCATCTGCTAACATCGACTTGTCCTGTGATTTGTCATTATATTGTTAAATTGTTATATTTAAGGGAAGAAAGAAACAATATTAATAAACGTTCAGTTATAGTACTCTTGGTAAAGGGGTTTCAGTCCTTAGGCACACAATAATTTTAGTTACAGTAAAAGTTTGGTCTCTTATAAGTGAAAAAAAAGTACAAATATTAAACATTTCGTACAGTTTATCTAGTAAGCAAAAGCAAAAATACAATAACTGCGCAACATACTTAAAAATTAAGCAAGCCGTGATATTCTAGTGGCCCATAATAAGTCTAAAATATACTCGAAAATACTCTGACATAAGGTTGACGGTTATCTGAGATCGAAATTTTCAAGCTTTCTCTCATGCATAAAGTGGCTCTAGGAATCACTAAGCCTCAATAAAATGGAAACATGCAGTAAAGGCACTTGGAGAGTTGTGGTGATCACATGATATGAAAAACATGCAATAACAAGAATGTATGGAACCCTACTCATATATTTAGGAAACTTTACCTACCCTAACAGTAAGAAAATACCGAGGAAACTCTAAAATAAACAAACTTTCCTACGAAGCAAACCAAAAATAGCGTAGTGGAAGTCAATAAACCCTAACAACAACAACAAGATTCAACAACTACATCAAAACAAAAACAATAATAATAATAATAGTAATAATAAAGTTTGTGGGTACAGTTTTACTTAAAAGTACTTCTTCCTTAGTGATTATAGAAATTTTTTAAATAAAGAACAAAACTCAAAGTTAAAAATTAAAAATATAAGATACAAAAGGCAATAAATAGAAAAATTAATAAAAGAAGTTGAAAAAATTATCTTTGCAAGACTAAACTGCAATAAACACTCCTGCCAGAATAGATGAAATTGTGATATTAGAGTAAAATATGGAAATAAACTTTTAAAATAGCAAGTTAAAAGTTGAAAAATGTCTTTTTGAGTCCAAAATTTAATAAAAAGTGATGCCTGAATAGATGAAATTGTGATATTAGAGTAAAAAATAAACCTAAACTTCAGCTAAAATTGAAGAAACACAGTTTGTGTGTCTAAATTGCCATGTAAACTCTTGCTTGAATCGTTCAAATAGCGTTTTCTGAGTAAAAATACACAAAAAAATGCGAAATATTGGCCCTAACAGTAAAAAATCTGGTCAGTTTTACGTGAATCCTGATGTTTATAAGTCAATAATCAAAGGGTCCATGGTTCGCAACCTAGAAATAAGGGCAAATAGTGGATCGCATCCACTTTAACCTGTAGATACTGGAACTGATTGTTCCTAGTTCAGCCAAATTCCTTACGCTTTAGGTCAAATAGTCTTTGCAATGTTACGAAAGGCGGAAGAAAAAACGCGTAAATTACTTCTGCAAAATAAAATTGGAACCTCAAAGAAAATCAATACACGCGTGTAAAAAAATTGGCGGCACCTGCCTTCCATTCAACTCCCGTAAGGGGAACATTACAATGGAGAGTCTTTCTCCCCTTGCGCGTCAATGATCGCTCGCGGTTTGGGGTGACGAAGAATGCAACCTCTTCCCCTTTTTTTTAAAAGCAACTATTATTAATAACATGCATTCTGCCCGTATACTTCGTTTTCACATAGGCTACATCGTTCAATTTCTTCGCCTTTAAAGCGAAGATAGGCTTACGCCATATATTGTGTTATAATATATTCTACCTCCGATTGCATCGGCACCGGTTGAATTCGGGTAAATCCAGATCCTTAATTATAGCTAATATAATCCAGCACCGTCGCCACATGACGTCATCGAGGCCTGGAAACCTTGCCTGACGCCATCAAATGGTTTAGAATAGCCAAAACGTGTCCTGAAAACGCATTAACTTCAAGTACCCCGACTGTATAAATCATCCGTGACTCTCATCCAGCTGAAACACATATATAAAGTACAACAATAGTGTTAGAATAGGCCGAAAACGAACTCCATAATAGTGTCTTTTGTACATTAATGGAAAAACCATTAATTCCAAACTCCCACGTCTGTATAAATCATCTGTGACTCATATCCGGCTGAAACACATATATAAAGTACAACAATAGTGTTAGGTTAGGGTAAAAAAACGAACTCCATAATAGTGTCTTTTAATTCCAAACTCCCACGTGTGCATGAGGCATGACTCATATCCGGCTGTAATGCATATATAAAGTACAACAATAGGGTTAGGTTAGTGTAAAAACGGGATACATAATAGTATATTTTGTGCACTAATGGAAAACCATTAATTCCAAACACTCACGTGTGCATGAGTCATCGATGACTCATCTCCTTCTCCACCCCCGACACGTGGCGCTTGATTAATTAACAATAGCGTTACACCTCGATACTGAATTAGAAACCCATTAATGTCAATTAAAGGGTCCATTGTTTGGTTTTATCTCGGATACCATCTACTATCACTCATCCTCATCTTCGCAAATTAGCCAATTTTGGCACAAAAAGCCAAGTAAAATAAGACAATCAGTCTATTAAACTGTAGGTCCAGTCCTGGATAGCCTTTCTGTGCATAAAACAAATTTAAAAAACATGTAAAGTATGGTCCGTTATCTACATTCATAATGGAAGAATCGGCAATAGGGTTAATAATAATAATAATGCCATAACCAGCCCCGTTACGGAAATACAACTGCTTGAAAAACATAATTGGCTCTCAGACTCAGAGTCTCGCACCACATTCCAACTTCATATTTTTCTTGGTTCGGAACACAATTTCATGCCACCATTTCCAGTCCATAATTTAAAAGCTACCCAGTTAAAAGCCAAAAGACATGTTGCTCTCTATTCATCTTCCAAGCCTGTTGTGTGTTGGGGCGAAACACCCGCCGTGTTCCAAACCCTCTTTCTACAAGGTCATTAGGCGATCGCGACTTCCGCGAGCACCTGTAGTGAGCCCGCCGGCCGGCAACAGGGTTGCCCTGTCAAGAAACGTGAAAAAACGTACGATATTTCACAAGTAAAATGAATTAATTAATTATGCAGAAAATGAAAACATCGAACAGTGGTTCTCTAGAAACATCCTTCCTCAGTGCTCAGTTAAAATTTGAAAATGTTCTGTATACTGGTTCTCGAGATAATCGCGACCAAAGTTACGCCCATAAGCTTATATGGAAAATTGCTCAAACTCCACCCTCCTGCACTCGCATTTTGTGACGTCACCACCTGGCAGCACCAATCACTGGCGTGCATTCTTTCGCCTATGCCAAACCGCTTGGGATTGCAGAACATGCGAGCGGCCCTATGGGAGCACGGAAGAAAAATAAATCGGGCCGTGACGTAAACAATGAACAATTCAGACGTTTATGCTTTTCGACATTGGGAACGGAGAAAAGGCGGTGGCGAGCGGGTAATTAAGTTCCGGTCACCACAGAGACGAGGAAACTCACCTAAAACAAGCACCCCGATGGGAACATAATACTACAGGGTGTCCCACGAACGGCGCAACTGGGAATTAAGAGTGACGTTACTTTGTAACCGAAACCTGTACATACATAAGTCATACACCAAATGTTAGCCCTGTCCAAGTAGATATTTTTAAACATAGAAACAACAAACGGGGTGCAGTGTTGTTCATGCAGTGTTGCCAAATGTAAGTGAAAGTGTAAATTTATTTTTCCACAAAGCATGGAAAATTGCATGTCAAACATTCGTACGGAAATTTGGACGTCAATTTCCACCTTGGGTAGGTGGACTATTTCGCCATCTATAGTTCCGAGAAGAAAACCGATCGTTTTCGCGTATAGCCAATCCTGAAATGCCTCGTAAAGGCGTACCGGTCCAAATGGGTGTTTTAAAAAAATTATGAGGTACAGTGGCAACACTGTTGATGTTTGAAGGCAACAAAAGGTGTGTTTAGTGATGGTCTATGACATGGAAATACTGGAAACAGGGAAAAAAGAAAATAAAAATTTTCCTTTTTTTCCTGTTTCCAGTATTTCCATGTCATAGACCATCACTAAACACACCTTTTGTTGCCTTCAAACATCAACAGTGTTGCCACTGTACCTCATAATTTTTTTAAAACACCCATTTGGACCGGTACGCCTTTACGAGGCATTTCAGGATTGGCTATACGCGAAAACGATCGGTTTTCTTCTCGGAACTATAGATGGCGAAATAGTCCACCTACCCAAGGTGGAAATTGACGTCCAAATTTCCGTACGAATGTTTGACATGCAATTTTCCATGCTTTGTGGAAAAATAAATTTACACTTTCACTTACATTTGGCAACACTGCATGAACAACACTGCACCCCGTTTGTTGTTTCTATGTTTAAAAATATCTACTTGGACAGGGCTAACATTTGGTGTATGACTTATGTATGTACAGGTTTCGGTTACAAAGTAACGTCACTCTTAATTCCCAGTTGCGCCGTTCGTGGGACACCCTGTACTACGTCCACGTCGTTGTTCCTTGGTTACGCGAATTGTAGTACAGAAACACGGGTATTTTCTAACGTAGAATCAGATTCTACAATACAAAATGGGGGTTTCCATTTTAAATTTCACAGTTGCCCCCTGTCCCACCCCCAGGGGGCGGGGGTCGGGAATCAAGAGTGATATCATTTAATAGCTTTTCACTTATTAAACACGTATTTTTTCGTTTTCCGATTCGATGTGTATTTCTCACGATATTTGACCGTTCCGGGACTTTTGAACCACCCGTTATGTATTTATGTATTTTTCCTACTTTTGCGTGTCTTTTCTGTAACTTTTGCTAATCATGGTAATGAGGATGAATGGTTTATATAGTTATTATCTTACTTATAGTCACTTTCTGCTACTTTTGGCTAATTGTGAGAATGAGGAAGAATGATGAATGGTGAGCAGTGTGGGGAATAGAGGAGCAGGAGGATCCGTCCTCCCAACTAGGCGTCTTTCCTAGTTTCTGTTTTGAGTTCACTTTATGCATAGATAAGCAGATCGAGACTGGATCCGAATCACTATGTGCCGGGTATCGAACCTCTTGCCCTTTGTTTGCAAGACGATACAATTTCCAATGTGTCTTCAGGGAAGCAATCCCAACATGGAAACTTACGTAAAGTATCGCTCCACCAGTTTCTCATTTAATTAGAAGCATCCCACAGCTATCCCCCAGATTCGAGTAAACCCCTCCCCTAACTAACATTCCGTTTAAGTGCTAAGAAGATAAAATTGATAAATATCACATTTTTATCTTATTCCCATTTTGCACATCATGTTATAGTTAATTTCGATACATACGTACGATAAATTCCAATTTATTTTGAAAAGTATTCGGTCACAGAAATATTTTTGACATGACAATGAGAACGACACCCACACATGTAAGGCCTCGTTTTCATTAATATTCCAGTGAGCAGGAGGAATATTTAATAAGAAAAATGATCATTATAAAGCATAGTTTCCCCTCCAATAGGCTATGTATTTTTCGTTCAAAATGTTGCCTTCATATAAGTCTATTAAAAATGAAATATTTATTGTCAAGAAGAATATGTTGATATATAAACAAATAATCTTACCAAATTTTTACTTTATTTATTTATTTTCATTAATTTGGTAACACCCTTACTGCAATATTCATGTCAAATTTCAACTGATATGCCACTTACATAGGTATATTATTCTCAAGCACCGTAGTAAAAATAAGTAACTAAGTAACACTGCTATTAGAAATATCGAATGATGGGAATCATGATAATAAATAACAGAATCTATTTTTCAGTAAGTACAACTACAATACTAGACTCTTCTTTGGAATATCCACATGGTGGTTTTAATGTTGTTTTCCTGTGCAGGTGTAGCGCGAAGTAGCGGGCAGGAGTAGCGTAGCGAGCTACCTTTTGGTAAATGTAGCTGTAGCGAAGCTACAATTTGGAAGAGTAGATATAGCGAAGCTACTTTAAAAATGTAGCGTTCTGATCACTGGATTTCGGCCAGTATATGGGACTGTGGTCACCTACCATCGTGAGCAAATTGAGGAGCTAAGATTGAGTAGCGTAACAAGTCATTGAAAACTTACAACAACGACATGGGATTCGTCGTGCTGACCACACGTCTGAGGTTTGTGGAAGTGAGACTGGCAGTCGGTAGGTAGGCCTGGTACCTCAGGGGCTGTTCATAGTTTCATGTTACTTTTATAATATGTTTCTGTACATAGCCAATAGCTTTAATATATGCGTAATTGCTCATTATATATCATGCAAAATTAAATCAATCTTCAAATCCAGAATTTAAGTAAAATATTTAAATAACTTAAAGATTGGTTTATGTACGCCAATGGTCGTTCTCCATCCCACCCTTCTGACGAACATGTTTCCTCCCCGATTGTACGCGGGGTGGATCAGGGAGCCGAAGAGAAAGTGGACGAGTGGCTAAAAAAAATCTTACTACGGTGTCAGTTCCCCCGCTGCAAACAGCGTTGGCGGGAGAACACTTCTTGTTCCATCCTGTTTTCTGTGCCGAGCTTGGCAGAGGCAGTGTTGCTACATAAAGCGACATTTCCCTTGGTGACGGGCAATCCAGGTTCAATTTTTGGATGAAATATATAGAAAATGCCGGAAAATTTAAAATCTGACTTCTATTTTTGTTTTACTTGCATGCCTGCATTGGTGTTTTATTTATATTATACCTAATTAATCTAGATAGGGTATGTAATAAATATATATACAATAAAAAAGAATTGTTGCTGTAAACCAGGTCAGATTTTCTGAATTCGCCAATATGATTTGATATGGTCTTTAGTGAGAGTTGTTGATTTGTTAGTGTATTTTGAGCTTTTCTGTTCGTCTGTTTTTGTAGTTGCAGTGAACTTTTGAACTATGCTACCGAAATTGTGCACTTAAAAAGTTTTAAAATCTCACACCACGCATGCATTTCTATATATTCAGAAGAAAATTGTACTAATATGAAAACTAGAATTTTGACAGATATAATATAGATTTTGCGATAAAATGTAACCAAGAAATTTGTTCCAGGGCTTACTTTTTACAACTACTTGCAGTGTTGATCATACTTTTCTCTTCATAGTATGCTTTTCAATAATTTGTTTATTTGTATTTCGTTTTTCACTGTAGTTTTTCTCATTGTTCCGTGAAATTTACATAGTAATAGCGATTGTTTACACCTTCCATCTAGGAAGAGAATTTTAAATTTGATGTTGATGTCTTGTTTGACTGTATTTGCGAGTGTTAATTCAATCATTATGCTCAGTACCTAATCACTGTGAAAGATACCATTATCATGTCCGTCTCTCAGTTCATATCACTATCGACATCTCAAGACAGTAACGCACCAGAATTTTTGGTGAACCTAGCCAATTATTTGCTCAACTCAACATAAAACAACCAAATACCTGAGAAACTGACAAATAAAATGTGAAGATCTAAAGTTTCGTGAAGTTGGAAAGTGAAATGGTATTTTGACGTGAAATAAATTGTCTTGTGTGTCCACCCTTCTAGCAGAGCCAATCCATTTGTCACGGGTGTTACATTTTCATCCATTTTTTAACTGTAAAGTTAGTAGGACTTACTTTTATCCCCGTAGTACATGAATAACTTCTTGCAAATTTACATGAACTAAATGATACCTTTTTGGAGGAATTGAAGGAAACATGCTGTCACGGGTGTAACGCTGTCTTTGCAGGTGGAAAACTTCAAATAAACATCTCTGGTCCCTGAATGAATCTTATGCACTGAAATGTATTTTGTGTTATGCGGTGTGCAAATTTTATCACACAAAAATCATCCCCGGCAAAGAAAATTATTTTTATCCATGCCAGGGATGTTTTTATCCTCCTCAAAGAAAATCGAATTGAAAGCATAGTAGGTATACCATTTCTTAACTATGTATCAAGCACAAATGAAAAATCATTCCATTAATGGTCCCCAGTCATCAAGCATTTCCCTGCCGAAAAAGTATGCAGCCTTGTGGATTAAGGAAGCCGAGCCGAGACAGCAGCAGGCTTCGTTGTTACTAGTTCGATAGCTCTTTTTCTGTATGAGTTTTCTTAGAATGTAAGTACAGTAAAACCTCGTTAATCCGGACCCCGATAAGGCGGACTTCGCTTAATCCGGACAGACAAAAGGCAAGGGAAAAAAAGTATCAGAATACAAGCTTTCAAATGTGGCTAGAAGTCAACAATCGCATTCGTCATATTGCTCCGTAACGGACTTCATTGTATTGCTTTACATTTTACCTATAGTGTATTTAGGCCTATGCCCTTTAAATACACCATAATAAACGTGTTTTCTTGCTATAAACGGAGTTTTAATGCACTTTTACTGTTCTTTTAGGTTATTTCAGTTAATCCAGACTTTTGTTAAACTGGTCAACTTATCCCCTCCATTAGTCCGAACGAGGTTTCTACTGTATAGTAAATGTTTCTAAATTACACATAAATGTTATAAGACTTAATTATCTAGGTTAGATCCAATGTTCTAAAGTACTTACTGTTAGAATCACAAGGCAATAGTTTAGTTTACTGACTGGTAAGATATATACAAATTTGCATACCCCCCAAAAGAAAACACCTCCCAAAATAAAATCACAAAAGCGCCAGAATGGCCACCCCCCAATCCAAAAAGCTTTATTCGCATTTATACATGGTGTTATGTATAAAGAATAATGTAAGTCCTCAACTTTTTTTTTTTAAATGCATAGATACAATATTAAAAAACAAAAATCCTTGTGTCACGGGTGTTGCAAGTTCTAGTTCAATACCAAATGGACATGCTAAAAACAAAAATGAAACAACTCGTTGGATCCGTACAATTTGATAACTTTTAAAGATGTTAATTAACCAGATTTTCCTTAGTTTAAGAAAAACTTCCAATATTCCAACTTTGCGTGAATTTGCCCAGCAGCAAAATATATTCTCGTGCCACTTATCCATCAATTTTTAATGTTTCTACATCTAAACTATTCAACCTACAATTATGTTATTTTTGAAGTTCAAAATATTCTTAATTGCACCATCCATTTATCTGTCATGGTTAACAATTGAAAATAATCTATATTTATCGATTAATCAGAAAATAATTTAGTAATCAGCAACACTTACCTAGTAATATCTTAATGCGGCGTAAATAAACGAGATTGCTATCTCTATGGGACAGCACCAGGACCAAAAGCAGCTCCCTACGGCTCTGATAATAACCCTGTCTAGTCGCCACACTTTTTAGCAGTAGGTGTCGTACAGGCGCATCCCAGTGTCAGGCTGGTGTATGGAACTTTTATTCAACTAAGTAGACCCAAGAATAAAAATTTCGATGCTTATGAAATAATATGAATTTCTTTCAATTGTCAAATATCTGTGAAACTACGCGCTCGATAGGAAAATGGTTTCCGCAAAAGTTGTTTCTTTTTGTAAGACGAATAAAAATCAATTAACAACAACAACAACAACAACAACAACAACAACAACAACAACAACAACAACAACAACAACAACAACAACAACAACAACAACAACAACAACAACAACAACAACAACAACAACAACAACAACAACAACAACAACAACAACAACAACAACAACAACATCATCATGTTTGCCTTTAAAAACGCTGATGAGTGCCCTTCAAATGACCTTGAAAAGTCCCACTACTAAAAACACACATAATGACATTCGCAATTAACTTTTATTTGAAACGTTTCTATCTAAAACGCTTCGTTTTTTAGATATTTTGCATTATCACCTTGAATGGTCCACCCTGTATATTACAAGATCCGTATTTCAGTTCAATAATGATATGTCACCACCAAGGACACCCGCAGGATTTTTTTCAGGGGGGCAGGGTCATATAAATTTTTATTATTATAACTATTATTACTACTTTTATTGTTATTATTTTCGTTTTGTTATTATTACTAGTACTACTACTACTTATGTTTTTTTTAAAAAATTACATACATTTGTAATTTTCATATTATGTATACCTATATACAATTTGAATAACTGTATACTGACAAAAAGCTGTTTTTTGTAGTTAGATAATAATCAGTTTTAATTAGACTGTAAGCTTAAATACGTATAGGCTAACACTACTTCAAATAATAATAATAATAATAGGAATAGTTACTGTAACTTATGGCCTGTAAATCACAGACATTTTTGCTTATAAAATATCGCTACAATTTCATCATTCGAATTACATTAACTCTTGCCAGAACTCTCAGGGGGGGGCAAGTGTGTCCTGGCCCCTCCCTGCGGGCGCCCTTGGTCACCACTATGTTATTATTTTCACTATACATCTACATTTTCCCAAGGACCCAGTAGCGTACGCAGGATTTCATCAAGGGGGAGTGTTATTTCGAAAACTTTCTACAAATTCACATTACCATTGTTTTATTATACTTTAATTAATTATTATTAATAATAATTAATTAATAATTATTATAATTAATTAATTCGTTTAATTACTACTAATAATTACTACTAATGCAGCTGCTATTTATGAAAGAAATAGAACAAAATTACATTTCTTTTGTTTCTTTGTTACAAAATAATTGTCTAGTCAACGGTTATTTGTATATGATAAGTGAGACGTTTTAAGTGTGAAGAAAATCCATAAAAACAAGCAAATATATTAAATTTATTGAAATAATCGAAATATGAAACTCATTCAAGGAGCCGCGCTGGTCTAGTCTGACAACTTCGTGGGATATCCGGGTTAGATTCCCGGAATTGGTTGGAATTTATCCAGCCTTGTCTCCGCACCCAGCCTCATAGCAGTGGGTACCTGAGAGCAACCCTGGGGGATGAAGGCTGCCGGAGCATGGTGCTGATCACACCACCTGCAAAATAGTTCGAGAATCTTTGGGGCCCACCACACCACTACGTGTGCCTTAATGGCACGGTGCTATATGCACGGGGGAATTTACATTACCTTTATCTATGGAACTTGCCCAGGATGATGATAAAGCGCGAGAATACATGTTGCTAAATTCCACTGAGTCTATGTTTTCGTTCAAAAGTAAGTTTATAGATATTCCAACACATTTATCACTTCTAGGTGATTCACAAAGCACTTCCTCAACATTATTTAATGATGTGGATGTAAACTCAGCATCACTTGAGAGTTCACAAGGGGATGTGAAATCAGTACCGGGAAGAACGTAAGCAATAACGTCGGCACACTGCGACGAAGAAAGGAATTTTCACAATTCTCGCGAGAGTCACTGCGCGACTTTTTGCAAAAAAAAAAAAAAAAATGCAAAATTGAACTTTGCGGCCGCTTAGATTGTGTTTGGAATGTTGTGTTTTTCTTCATGCTGCATGGGAATAATAATTCAAATTATTATTATTATTATTATTATTATTATTATTATTATTATTATTATTACTGTCGCAGATCTTTGACTGTGATAAATTAGCCATTTTTAATTTTTTTCTACAGCATTTTCCATAATATTTCAAAAGCTCAAGGGGGGGTTAAACCCGGTAACCCCCCCTTGAGTACGCCACTGCAAGGACCGTTGGCATGACAACACTGTGGTTACCCCTTTCGATCGACTGTTCAATATCTGTGATGCTATGGACATTTTTACCTTACTGTACTCTACATGTCTGATGCGAGTATGCAAAGTTTGAAGTTATTGAACACTTTTATTTAGATTTCATGATGATATAATAAAAATATTATGCTCCTACACAGGCTTGTATTTCTATAATATTATTCCATCTGTCAAAAGTGATGGTGCATATTGGCCTTTCATGTAAAACTTGACCTCATTCTTCTGTGCAAAGGTTTCATTTCCTAACTCTGCCTGTCTAGGAGCATAATCTCAGAACTTCTTCAAACCTCCGCCACGAGGAGTTTAGTTACAACTTTCTTATCTATCTGAACGATTTATGTCCATACAAGTCACGTATTTCTCATAACAATGCTCCAGCGTTAACTGATTAGGCACAATGCAAGTATGTCACATTTGCAAAAACCGGATGAGAGCCTTTTGTGCTCCTGCCATATACGCTGATGTAATGTTTTTCTTATTACCACAGTTGCGTTCGAATATTCGTCCTCTTCTTTTAAGATTATGTCAGCGCAAGGTCACTGAGAACAAGTATCGATAGCTTGAGTCATGACAAGAAAAGCAATCCATGATTAACGGAGCAGGGCCAGGTTATAAACACACATCTTTCCGGTTTGTGAGTAAGCCATTGTCTGTCTGGTCTAGCCCGCGGGGAAACAAGAAAATCATGTTTGGGAACACTTGAAGCTGTGAAGATTTTTTATGACGTTTCTCTCCTTTTTTAGAATAAAAACAACAGCGTTTAGATGTCGAGCAAGACCGATTCCGCGGTGAAATGTCAGCATGAAGGTTTTGTCCTATCGCAAGTCTCTCATCAGGTGGTCGAAAGCAGAAGAAAAAAAACATGGCCCCCGAGGTCGTGAAAGTGGTTTCAATATCCAGTTCCACCCGTCCCACGCTTTTTTGTATCAGGTTGTTTATAGCCGTTGAGGCGTTATTAGAGTTTTTGTACCTTATCTGTTGCCTAACAATAAACATTGAAGCAGACAAATGCAGTTGCTGTAGAGTTGTAATGCATGTTTTTTTGGACACATTATTACGGTGCATGTCGGCCTCAATTATTCTCTAATGCATGGTGTTTAGCTAAGCGTGAAAAGTCTCTGTTAGCAACTCGTTAACCATGCGTGTGCGTGGAATGAGTACATATAGCGTTGGTTTAGAAATAAGCGCGTTTGACGATGTTTATATTTGTGAGTAGTGGGGTCATTTGGCACTGAATTCAGGTGTAAGTAGTGAATGCAAGTATCGCATTTTTCAAGGAAAGCCATTTTTTTGGAGGGAATAATGAGCATTAATGTCAACAATTACTAAAAGAAGACATTTAAAAATATGAAACGACGTAATATAATTTTCTCACACAAATTGGCTCCTGCGTATTGTTCCCACGCCTTCACTGTTTAGTGTTCCACCGCTGCTGAAGAGGCCCAATCTACATGCGGTAGATGAAGCTGGTAGAAACACACAGGCGATCCACAAATTGGAGGGCACAACATTGCTGTAAACTTGACGGCGTCGGAGAGGGGGAGGAAGTGGGGGCGCCACCACTCCAGTCAGAGCATCGACCCCCATTTCCAAACGGGCATTATTTAAACATCGAACAATAAGGATCTTCACTTCTGATAGTGTGGGGTTTGACATATTTTCTAAGCGGTGTGTTCTGCACTTTATCACTTTTCTTGTTTGCAATATGTGTTAATTTCTAAGTCCAGGACTGAGTGGTGGGATGAAAATACGTGTAATGTTCCTTGGTAATGGTTGTTTCATATTAATTGGTTTGGATGCAGGGGTGCTCCCCCCCCAAAAAAAGGCCAATGGCACATCCCCCCAAAATCATACCATGCGTCCCCTACAAATCATATCATTCGCGTCCTCAATCCATATCGTAATCCCCACAAAGTATTAAATTACGACAGTGTGCCTACCGAAAGTAACTATCTTCTTAGCTGTACTGAACACTACTTGATCTGCCCTTGATCGCCTTTAAAATCGTTCATCATAATCCCTCCAAAATAGTTTGGATGCATAAGTATTAATTGATGTCTATTTGAATGAAATACCATGTTAAACTATCCATATGTTAATTGTTCGATTTTCGATAAAAAGCTAGCATAATGAGTTGTTAAATGTAATAAATTAAATTGTGTAATTGTGCATGTAAATAGTCTTTGTGAGTGGGTTTATAAAACTCACAATTTGAGTATTTAACACAAATTGTTACACAACTTAAGATAAAGATAGAAAATTCAACCTTGGCAAACCAAATAACATGCTTCAGCCATATGACCGATTCAATTATTATTTCACGAGACATTACAGAACCCTAGCAAGAAATTCCTAAGCTCAGGGCGATAATATAATACGGTTCCTCTTTCATAGAACTCACCTCCCCCCTATAACAATAATTACATGGACTTTATCTTCAGTGCAAATTTAACTTGTTAATGTAAAATTTTCCTGTGACAAGAAGTTAGGAATGCTGATTCGATATATTTTTGTCCCAAATGATGCACCTGCTTTAAATTAAGCAGTATATCAACACTAAGCATTATATCTTAAGAAGTGATATTATTAATGAATATCGAGAATATCGCTCAGTAAAGTGCCAAACAAACACGCATTCTCTCAACACGCGAGCAAGAAAGTGTTTACATCCATTTCTTTGCAGACTTTCAAGAATATTAATTTAATTCAATTTACCAATCATTGCAGCTGGAGAGTTTCTCTTTTGTTTTGTAAGGCTTACAGTGAAACAAGGCTCTTTATGAGTTCAAGTATTCTCTTATCACTTCGCATTTCGTCGTCTTATCAGTGAGCACGAGCCAATACATTTTGGGTTTTGACCCACCTTTTTTTAAAAAAAAAAAATTGGAAACAGCAAACTGTAATAGAACAGACTACAAAAATAAAGGCCACAGCTACTGTTTGGGGTCATCACTCTTTCCTCCTACGATATTCCTGGTCACTCCACTGGATAATACGTTAAAACGTAACTCATATTTACTTCGCCCCGTCTGCTTCTGACCTCCAACCATGGACGTCCGGGAAGGGTGTACAAGAGGGGCCACGCCCCCTTACTGGAAAATGAATGTCCAACTAAAAAGTTGAATTTATGTTATGTTTATTAATTTATTATATTAATTATTAAAAGGGCGTTGGAGGAACACAATAATTTCAGACTGAAGCAGTAATTTTGGACGGTGCATCACTATTATGGTAAAAATAATCCTCTTTGCCCTCCATAAAAAAATACCTTGTTTGCCCCTACCTGGAAAATAATCCTGCGGACGTAAATGCCTCCAATCTCCCTATTGTATACTATGCATATATGTTCAATGAATTTTGTTTTATTTTATGAGAACGTGTTGACATTCTGTGCAATTGATTTACAACGAGCCACTCCGACTTGTCACGGTTGCTACATTTTTTTTAAAAAAAAAAAATTATAATATATTTTAAATCACACGTGTTTCGCTTAGCTTGGTGCTGAAATAAAAGTCTTAACTCATTGGTTGCGATAATCAAGGTTTTTTTTTTTTGTTTGCTAATGAATTTCATGTTTGTAGATATTGACCAAACATGTACCAGGGATGTTACAATATAACATCCGTGACAAACATTTAATCAGTTTCTGCTGAAACTACAGTTAAAACGATTTCGTCAAAACTGAATAAAAGTTAACCAATTGTGATTAAATCGAATAGTCAGAAGTAACAACCAGCATTTAGTCATTGAGTTATTTCACGAGCATTGTTGTAACCTTCCGCGATCATTACTGCCGTTCTAGTGCCCCGGAAGAAAATAGTCTCCATTTATTTCAATGTTGGTTTTATGTAAAACTGGTGGTTTAAAATCTTAAAACGGATTCCTTGCTTCGACTGCACATGTAGGTACAGATATATGTGTCATTCTATTATCAGAAGAAAAATATTAATCCATCTGATTTATTACATTGTGAGAAGACTAAATTAGTTAGTTTTGCATTGCAAAACTTTGATCCTGAGTAAGTAACACATGAATATACAGGGTGTCTCATAAGTAATAGCGCAAACTGACACAGGTGAAAGTACACGATGATAGAAGCAAAAAAGTCTGAGTAAACATGGGTCTGCAAACGAGCCGTTTTCGAAATAATCGCGAATGTGTGGTTACAAGTCGCCACTGACTTCATTGTTTGTAAACGTCGTCCTAGTTGGTAAAATGCTAATAGGGTAAAACGAGGAGAGACTCCGCACCTTTTCATAACTGAATAGAAAAACAACATCTCTGCTTTTGTGGAAATTTATTGACATGAAAACTTAACTACAGTCCTTGCACTTTAAGAAAAAAAATAATTGGCATCCATTAGGAAGAATTTAAATGGATATTTTTTCAAATTACAAAAGCATTGAATTTTGAGTGTCATGAAAAACACGAGGAGAGATGCCGCACTGACTCACTTCTGCCTCTTTAAGTTCTTCTCACGAACATTCTTTCTTCCACAGTCCACACACATTGTTCCATACACAGTGCAGGTTTCGTGTAACCATTTCGAACACGCAACACACTGGATCCAGTCAGATTTGGAAGCCGCGAGGAAGTAATTCTCCAAGCATTCCACACAATTGTTGATGTCTTGCTCAGATCCACTCGCTGTAGCATCTGGCGCAGGTTGCTTTGTGCCGGTTGTTTTTTTTCTTTCTGTCCTGTCTTGATCATGGAAGTTGATTGCGAGTTTTTTGGTTTCATATTTGCAAGTCTGGAAGCGGAATTGAGCACTTCGGCTGACTGTTTGAACCTTTTACCTTGGCGAGGAACTTCTGGAATGGGACTCAGCTGGCGGAGGTACTTACTGGGGCTTTCCGTGGGTATGGAACTACAGGTAGATGTCGAAGGGTTTGAATTTATTCCTGGTAATTGATTCTGGGGCACAAAAGGAGGTTGTTGAGTTACTTTTGGTGTCAGTTGTGTTGCTTGCGAGGTTGTTGGTTTAACTGTGACATGTGAGAGACTTCCTGAGGTACTCGATGGAGGTGACTCTAGATCCTGCGAATCAATATGGTCATATATTTTGGTGTGGGTGGATGAAAGTGGACTAGGACCTGACTGACAAGCATCAGAAATGGAAAAGAAGTAGTCGGGAATAGCATTTGAATTCAAAGGGTAAATGCCACAGGCTCGGAAACCTGAAATGGCATTTCCAACAGAAGCAGCTTTATTCCACGCCGCACCAATGAGAGAGCCTGCTTGGTATCTTGTGATATTTCTGTCTTTATGGGTTCTCATCCATGATGTTGCTTCCTTGTTGTAATATGATTGTACTGGACCAATTATAGATCGGTCCAATGGTTGAAGGGCTTGTGTAGTGTGACTTGGCAAACACAAAACGATAACATATACAAGCACAAGTAACATGTGTATAATGTTGTGTTTGTATTGCATTCTTTGTTAAAATACATAGCCTACAGTACATGTAACACTGTGTTCAAAATATTCAATGTGTCAAAAGGTGAAATAAATGACACTGTACACCTTATAATATGATTGTGAGAAAAGTGCGGCATCTCTCCTAACAGAAAAATGTGCGGCATCTCTCCTTTGTGTAACTGCGGCAACAATCCTTTTTCTCGAGGGGAGATGCCGCACCAGTTGCTTTTTACTGGTTTTGTAGTTTCGGTGCAAAATCGTGCGAAAGGTAATTGCAATACTCTAACAAGTATTCTAGAAAATATTTGTCACGTAGAAACTAGCGTGCGCTCTATTACGATCTATCACACTTACCTTTCATAAAATTTCGACGGTCAATTCACCAGGAAATTTTCATATGAAGGCGCCCCACTCCTTTCCACTTCACTTGACTGGTCACTACTGCACTGGCGTGGTGGAATGAACGACAGTTACACATCCTTGCAGAATATTGCTACCATCTGATGTGTACTAGGCAAGCTACAGCATGTGCGGCATCTCTCCGCCTGCGGCGTCTCTCCTCGTTTTACCCTAATACAGTAAGAAAAGTGACGTCCCACAGTACGATTAGACTGTGTACTGATTGTATCCATCCTGTTGGATTACAACGCCACCTCTCGGAAATGTTCTGTTTTGTAAAGAAAGAGCAAACCTCGGAACGCGCAAGGAGTATCTCACTCGGTGTTTACAAAATGCAATCAGTGACTGCTTCTAACCACACATTCACACACATTATTAGCATTTTACCAACTAGGACGACGTTTACAAACAATGAAGTCAGTGGCGGCTTGTAATCACACATTCGCGATTATCTCGAAAACTGCTCGTTTGCAGACCCATGTTTACTGAGACTTTTTTGCTTTTATTATTCTGTACTTTCACCTGTGTCAGTTTGCGCTATTACTTTTGAGACACCCTGTATTTATTGATTTAGTTACTTTTGACTGTCATGTTTAACAGTCTTTAATATCCTTATCAAAGAGAGAGTCTAAATTAACTGAAGACAATGCGTTAAGGCTTTAATTTCAGTAATTGGCGTAATTGTCGACTTGGTGCCCGAACGCTCAAAGTCAGGGGTCTTCCTCTCATGGCCCGCGGGGCAGAGGTGACCGCAAACCCCTTTGCCGTGGCCCGTGCTTGCTTGAAAAATTAAGTACTGAAAAATAAAGACCGGATTCAATAAATGGTAGATGGCAGAATCTTATCTTACAGTTCTTAATATCGTAGTGTAGCTTCGTGGCCGCGAGCATCATTGAAATTGTTAATGTGGCCCGCACTGTCTGACTAGTCGAAGACTCCCGCTCTAAGTCGTCGTCTTTCGATCTCGCCATCAAAGTTCTCTGGTTCGACTCCCGGATTGAGCATAGGTGTTATTTGTGAGTGTCATGAATTTAATCTAATCTTTGCTCATCCACATCGTCGCGATGAATCAAAAGGTCTCAGAAATACGACGGCTCGTAACAAAAATGCAGTAATTTGTATAAGCCAAACATGAACTAGAAATATAAATATAGCATCCATGATGAGCCAGAATGGCTCATTATTATTTTAAATAATCGCATTTGTTCTATCAACAATTTTTCATCTTTCTTCCCAACAGTGTGCTCTCCTGTCCCACTGCAAGGTGCAAGATGACGAGCCGTCGCTGGCGAGCCTCCTGGGTTTGGTAGCTGCGTTCATAGCAACAGTATTGCTGCTCATCTTCCTTCTACGTTGGTTCGGAAAGTTTGCTTTTATTTAGTTGTGATAAGCGAGTCATTTTTGTAAATATCTATCACCTTCATGTGCAATGTTAAAATTCCCCAATTGGGACCACTTGTACCTTTTTTTCAATTCTAGTATTTATGTGCCAATGTATTATATATAAAATAAACACTAAATATATTATTAAAACTTTTCGATGTTCGTTGTTTTACCTGCAAGTTTATTTTAGTTTGTACAGTGGAATGCACAGGTATTGTATTACTCTGAAAATTGTCCACGACTATTTTCATTAATTTTTCTCTTGCATCCTCCGTGTTTTTAAGGGATAAATTTTCACGTATGCTAGTGCAGAGGTTTTTCAGCAACTTGTTTGTAATTTTGTTTAGATTCTTGAAGCTCTTATTGTGTAAAACTGAGAATAAACACGGTGATGGACATGCGTTCCATTGTATCCTACGTCACTTTTCAAATTATTTTAGGATAATTAATTCATTCATTAATTTGTTTAAACTGATGAAAGGTCAACATTAGAAAAGCACACTCGTTCCAAGACTGATACCATAATTCTGTTTCTATTTTTTGTCCTATTTCAGTCATTTTTGTGTTGTATTCTTCCTCTTAGGTTAATTCATCTTTGAACGAATGATAAGCTGATGGAGTAGCAAGTAAGATGAAGACAGAAAGACAACCAACCCTAACCAGGGTTCGAACTTATACCTCTGACTTCGTAGCACGAAGGTTGATAGTACTGAACTGTAGAATTTTTTATTCTTTTTTTTTTTAGCACTTCATTTGACTTGGAAGTTTTAGCGAATGAAGTAGAGGTAGAGGACTAGATAGTGGGACGGAAAGTCACAAATTGATCGTCTCTTGTCGAGGTAAATTGAATGCAAAGTCTTGCATAACTATCTATTCACTTCACATTACTGGCTTCCTCTTGAAGGCAATTTGCACTGTGGATTCTTCTATCACACTGGTTTCACTACTTTGATCGGTGATGGATACAAATATCTTTTGGACAATGTATATCCTGTGTCTATGAAGTAACATGCCAATTTGGAGAAAAAGTATAGGACAAAAATTGAAACCAACCTATAGCGTTACTACCTCAGCGTATTGTAATGTTATTGCAGGAAAGCCGAGGACATCGGGCACTGTAGTGGGAAGACTTTGAAGACAAACGGGACGTTCTATTTTGATGGCGAAGTGGCGCAGTGATAAACATGTCTGCTTCGAACTCAAAGGACGTGAATTCAAATCCTTGTCAATACTTTTTTAAATTTGCATGATTTGCAAGTCAATTAAATTTAAACAGTCCAATTATAGCAACAATAACAATAAATCTGTACTACTTCGAGCATAATTGTAAGCAACTCTAGTGCGTCTAACTTCAAATAAATATACAACTGTGTAAGGTGCTTAGATCCAGACCCGAAAATTAATTAGAAGAAAGATCTATACGTTTTTCACGAATGAGAAAATATGAAATTAATATCACTTATCTTTTAAAAGAATTTAACTTTCGTTATTGTTCACAAAGCATTTTGTAATGTGTAGTATAATGTAAAACTATTTTGAACGTCTAATGTCTTCCTATTGTATACTATTTCATTTTACACATTACACTGTGTATCTGACAACACTGAAATTACGCCTTACTGTACAGGCTTCCCACCAACGTTTTGTGTAAGTTGGATTGCCTAGTACAAAATGTCTTGAAATTTTAGGTGAATGCTGTACAAGTTAAGCCACGCACAAGGTTCTTTATGAGAGCAAGTAGCTTCCATCAATGAGGCAGAACATAGTTTTCTCTTTTCCATCATAGGTAGTATTATAGCGTGTGGAAAAAATCTGATCATAGTTATCTGAAACAACTTGTTTGTGGAAAACTTAAATATAATTGTATTACCTTCATCAATACTAAAAGCAAAGTTCTGAAATTTGGAGCTGGTAATGAAGATCAGCAAAGTTAGATAAATAATAGGTAAAACCAAAAAAACTCAATATGCTGACCAAGGCAAAATTCATTTTATTTTAAAACATAAACTAAACGTCACGTTTCAAATTTCTAGCAAGGTCTTCTTCAGACTCTGTACCAAATACAAATTAAATAAGGTACAAAACGGGATGATATACAGGGTGTCCATAAAGTCTCACCCCAACCTAGATATTGTGAGAATCGCTGTAAATAGGAAGAAATGGCGAAACAGGTATTCCATGATGTTCAGGGGGAAACGTTTTGAGGACAACCATTCCCTACCTGGGGTCGACTCATTTTTTTCAAATAGCAAGGGGGGGGGGTCGAAGAATGTGTCGTTTGAAAGGTCCTATCATAACAACAATAATACAGCAAATCCGGGGTCTCTACGTAGCTCCAATTGACAATGGCGTGAAATCAAATGTGGAACATGACCAGCATTGGACAGGACTCCAACTCCTACAGTAGTAATCCTAGACAACAGTGGGAGCTGGAAAACTGTTCTTACACTGTAGCATTATTCGCAGATATCCTAGCAGTGTCTACAAATACGTACCCCCCCCCCAAGTGATGGGAAGCGTCCGTACACAAAACCGCATATCATCGCGCCCCCTGAGATTGCTACCAGGACGACAAGGACCGACATGCACAATCGCAACTCAAGTCAAATGGTGAAGGAGGCACGTAGTTACATGTACAGTCAACGGCAATGATAATGGTAGGCAAATGGTCCACCACTATTTTCATTACCTTTTTATTCTATACCCTGTGTTGTCTTAAGGAATGAGACTATGTTGGTTCGAAACAGGCATTGTTCTCTGCTTATTGACGTTATTATTTCAATTCATTGTCATCACAAACCGAATGAAAATATGGTGGACAATTTGCCTACTGTTTCTTTCGCCGTTGGGTGTACAATGTCAACTGAAGGCAAATGGGGGCGGGGGTTTATAAGATGTTACAACACGTACACCACTAGAAGTCAAATTAAGCTTACCTACTATTCACGGAACATGTTCGAAATGAGCCCCATTCACTTGTTTGAAGGAGAATGCAGACGGAGTATCGAACCAGATCAAGTAATCAGTGTTACTACCGCGATGAAGATTCAACAGGACCATCCTGCTTGTGTTCTCGTAAGCAAACAGACCGGACCGCAAAAGTTCGAAGTGGCTTTGAAATACTGGACGTAGAAGAGTTGTAGTGTCGTACACACTGTTTTCTACTAAGGTGTTTCCTGTCGCTTCCGTAACCGTGGTTCTGTTTCTGTGCGTGTGTATTGGTCGTTAAAGTGTTTGCAACGACGAGGAAAATGAATGGTGCCGGAAGGGCGCGTTCTGGTGCAGACAAAGTGTAACATATATTTATTTTCGGTAAATGTGGCAGAAACTACCGTGCCACTGCTAGAGTCGTTTTCACGTTCAGAAGACACAATGGGCTCTTATAGGCAATGCTTTTCTTATGGGAAATACGAACGCGCTGTTGTGAAATTTCTCGATTTACAAATTTAGCTTACGTAAAATCGGTACCAGCAGTTTTGCAGGAAATTTTGTAGAGAATACGATGGTGAACACAAAAAACTGGTAACTTGCTTACATATATTTAGATAAATTAAAAACGCAAATTTTCTGTGAAAACAAAATTTTTACATTGTTTTCATTCCTAACGTTGAAACATGCCGTAAAATTGAAGCATTCATTATGAAAAAAATTGACACTGTTTTTTAATTGTCATAGGTGATGGTAGTGGTCAGAATTTATCAATACTTTAAAGCATATTCGCATTAAAAAATATTCAAATAAAGTAGGCTATGTGGAGATTTTTTATATTCGTGCAGTAGAAAATGTCGTCGCTGGCCATTTTTTGTTCTGTAATTCCAAGTAAAAACTTCCAGCGACAAAATTGCGGAGAAAATAATGAAATTATTTTTTATAACCACTCAAAGGTTCCCAGAAATATTACTTCCATGCATTTGGAGTTTCTTTTTAACCCGAACCGCGCGCGAAGTATGGAGACGTTGTCTGGCCATCTTGAGCCGACTCACCGCAGCATTCCGGCTATCACCACCAAGTTTTTGAGTTGTTATTCTATTTCCATTCAGTAGAAATATTAGTTTCATGCAGTTTGTTATAATAGAATTGCAATTACTTAAATTTAATAATTGCCAATTATTTCCGATGCTGCTGTTGTGAGCAACATTAGTGCTATCGCAAATAAACGTTGTTTTTGTTTACATTACTGTCGACATTAATACTGAAATGAAGATCACCTTTCAGTTTCCAACCTACACATAAATTTATAGACAACGTATTAACCTTTGAAAGGCTTTCCAACACGTGACAAAATATGGGGCTTCAAGATAGAAATATGACATGCCTTGGTTGAGTCATTGACGTCTTATCAGTTCAAGTGGGCCATAACTCATTTGTTTGTTTGGGTTGCAACTTGAATCTAACCCATGTGCCAGGTTCACCTTACTTGAGTGAGAGATGTGCTTTGGTCTGTTTCAGCTTTTTTCGTCTCTCGAAAAGTATTTTCAGTTGTGTGAGCGCTCGGTGATTTTTACTTTTTTAAGTGATTTCTGAAGTGTCAGTGTTATAGACAACGTGTGTTTATTTCGTGCATTACACTCGCGCGTGTAGTGATCGCAATGGATCGCAGGAAAAAGGGTAAGATAATTAAAAGTGGCGAGAGAACAGCAGTCTTACGTGTGTTCGCCTACTTGAAGGAAAAGAACCCCGGACGTAGCCAATTGTTTATTGTTAGTGAACTTTGCAAAGCGACTGGTGTCAGTAGAAGCACCTTCTTTAGATTAAGAAAGGAAACTGGCAAAGGACCAGTCACTACACCGCGAAAAAGACAAGGTGGGCTTCAATATAAAACCAGCAGGGAAGTGAAGTATAATGACTTCGTACGTAGTGCTATACGGCGGAAATTTCACACATTTCTGTTTCAAAATGCTCCCCCTACAATTAGGGCCGTAATGAAGGAAGTTAACGATGACAATGATTTGCCCAATTTCAGTTATTCAACGTTTAACCGTTTGGTAAAAGAAATGGGGTTCGAATTAGAAAAGCGAGGAAATAAAGCACTAATGATTGAAAGAAACGATATTATATTGTGGCGACATTCATATTTACGGAAAATGAGACAATTTAGGAATGAGGGAAGGGATATTGTGTACTTAGATGAAAGTTGGGTAAACGTGGGGCATACTGTGCCAAAGATTTGGAAGGACAAAACAATAAAAACTCCTAAAGAAGCTTTTTTGGTTGGATTATCCATGGGTCTTAAAGGTCCTACTGCTCGGGGTCCACGATTTGTTTTGCTGCACGCCGGTGGTAAGATGGGGTTTGTAGAGGGGGCTAAACATGTTTTTTTAGCTAAAAAAAATGTTGCTGACTACCATGACGAAATGGACAGTGTTCGGTTTGAACGGTGGTTCAAGGAGCAATTGCTGCCCAATATTCAGCCAGGGACGGTCATTGTTATGGACATCGCGTCTTACCACTGTAGAAAATTAGAAACTCTTCCTACTTCCAAAACCCGTAAGGAAGAAATTAGGGAATGGTTGAAATCAAAAAATATCGCCTTTTCAGATGATTCTCTTAAAAGAGAATTGCTCAGTCTCGTGAATTCTGTGCGACACCAATTTAATATTAATTACGTTGACTCGATTGCAGAAGAACGTGGAGCAATTGTTTGTAGACTTCCCCCATACCATTGTGAACTGAATCCTATTGAAATGGTATGGAGTCAGGTTAAAGGGCATGTTGGGCGGCATAACGTTAACTTTAAAGTGAAAGAAATGGGACCTTTGATAGACATTGCGTTTCAATCAGTTACCCTGGAGCAATGGTCGAATTACTGCAGACACGTTGAAGGGATAGAAGAGGAAATGTGGAATGCCGACCTACTACAGGATGACATCGAACCTTTAATCATTAGGTTAAGCAGCAATTCTTCCATCAGTGGCACAAGTTCTGACAGCAGTGGCCAATCCTCCCAAGACTCGTCGATGGAGGGTGTTGATCCAATGTCCGATTAAAGTAACAATAATTAATTTATATAAATATGTAACACATTACCATATCTCAATGTTATTCAATGAAATAATTACAGAGAAAGGCGAATGAATATTAAATGTGCCTGTGTATTAAATTAAATCTAATGGGAAAATAACATGCTAATGGACTGTAACGTTCACAGTATAATATTAATATTAATAATTTCATATAATTATCATTATATATACAAAATATGTAACACCTTCATTGTGAAGGAAGCTCATCATTTCCCGGCGACATGAGCTAGCGCTGTATTGGCAACACTGTGCGGTTTCTCCATAAGCGCCGTTGTGTCTTCTGAACGTGAAAACGTCTTTTTTTTCTAGACAATTTAACGATTTGTATCCCCAACGCCCTAGTATTGACTATAAGTATGTTTCAGACCTTGTGAAAAAATTCCGTGAAGCGTAAAGCGTCAATGACAGACGACGTCCATGACGACAACAGTGTTGAAAGTGATAGGACGCGTGACTGTAAACCCTGAAACGTCCCTCAGACAAATAGAAGGAGCAAGTAACATTCCACGGAGTTCTATCAGTAAGGTGTTAAAATTACACAAATTTCATCCTTACAAAATGCAGATAAAGCAAGAACTAGGAGATGATGATTTCAATAGACGAATTGAGTTTTGCGAAATTATGTGCGACAGGATTGCTAACAACGAGAACTTCTTGCACAACATCTGTTTCAGTGATGAAAGTTATTTTTTCCTAAATGGTTGTGTTAATAAACACAATGTTCGAGTATGGGCAGATGTTAATCCCCATTGTGAGGGAAGGCCATACGCAAAGACATGAGAAGATTAATGTGTGGACAGGGATTTTAGGAAACCATATAATTGGACTCCTATTTCTTAATGGCAATTTAAACGGTAATCTGTGCCTGCAAATTCTACGTGACACAGTGGATCCCTTGGTAACGGATCTTGTAGAAAACTCAGTCGATGTCAACGGTGTGCCTGAATTTCATGCGGACAATATCGTTTTTCAGCAAGATGATGTCCTGCATGCTACAGCCGGGACGTACGTGAGTACTTGAACGAACATTATCCCAATTGCTGGATAGGCCGTCGTGGTACCATCGAATGGCCTGCGAGATCGCCTGATTTGTCTCCGAACGATTCTTTTTATCCTTTGGGGACACCTTAAATCTGTTGTGTATAAACAGAACCTAGTAGTCTTGCTGATCTGCAACAAAGAATAATAGCAGCCTGTAGAGACATTTCAGCAGACACGTTCAGCAAAGTGCGACGTGCATTTCATACTCATCTGTTCTACTGCCAAGAAGTGAATGGGGCTCATTTCGAACATCTTCTGTAAATAATAGGTAGGCTAAGCTCAATTTGATTTTTAGTGGTGTACGTGTTGTAACATCTTGTAAACCCCTGCCCCCATTTGCCTTCATTTGACATTGTACATGTAACTACGTGCCTCCCTCACCATTTGACTTAAGTTGCGATTGTGCATGTCGGTCCTTGTCGTCCTGGTAGCAATTTCAGGAGGCTCGATGATATGCGGTTTTGTGTACGGACGCTTCCCATCACTTGGGGGGGGGGGGTGTACGTATTTGTAGACACTGCTAGGATATCTGCGAATAATGCTACAGTGTAAGAACAGTTTTTCAGCTCCCACTGTTGTCTAGGATTACTACTGTAGGAGTTGGAGTCCTGTCCAATGCTGGTCATGTTCCACATTTGATTTCACGCCATTGTCAATTGGAGCTACGTAGAGACCCCGGATTTGCTGTATTATTGTTGTTATGATAAGACCTTTCAAACGACACATTCTTCGACCCCCCCCCCCCTTGCTATTTGAAAAAAATGAGTCGACCCCAGGTAGGGAATGGTTGTCCTCAAAACGTTTCCCCCCTGAACATCATGAAATACCTGTTTCGCCATTTCTTCCTATTTACAGCCGTTCTCACAATACCCAGGGTGAGGTGGACACCCTGTATAGGCCTATATATTAGAAAGTTCTAATAATTTTGTGTCTGGAGGTGAGTGATTTTTGTGTGTGTGTATAATATTTATCTTCCTGTTTTGTACCTTATTTCATTTGTATTTTGTACAGAGTCTGAAGAAGACCTCGCTAGAAGGTTGAAAAGTAACGTTTAGTTTGTTTTAAAATAAAATAAATTCTGCCTTGGTCAACATATTGACTTTTTGGTTATCATGGAAACAAGGCTTAATGGCGTTATCATTGAAATAATAAGTGTACACTAGATATATAAATTCATTACAATATACAGTATAATAAAGCGCCGTAATAAAGTAATGGCACGCGACATGAGCGAATACAAAAACAACGAAGTGACTACTTGTTTTGAGGAACAGAAAACGGTAGAATATCTGAGTGTTTATCATGATCGACCTTAATGTCTGAACCTGACATCAAATGACAAAAAAATTTAAATTCAGTTTAGAAAAATTTGCACTTCTCAAGTTTTATGGGCACATTTGTCTCCTGCAATGTTTTGCAGAATATTTTCCAGATGCTCAAAATGTTTCTCTATTGTTAGGCTAATTATTAAAATGTCATTCACATATATATTAAGAAATGAATCTGCCTCTGGTCCGAAACCTTATTCATTTTCTCAACAAGAACAGAAACAGAGGATTTTATACCTCAAATGGCAAGTAATAAAATGCATGCTGTCGTCCGCGATAGGAAAAGGGCGTACCATTGTGTGAATCAGGCGTGAGTGGTATTTAAAAATATCCACAGGAGAGCTCTATTGAAAAAATATCTCGCACCATTAAAATGCTGAAGTAGCTCATTTGTAGGTTCAACATGGGTAAGTGGTGAAATTACATGTTGGTTTACTCGACGATAATCCACTACTGGACGCCACTCACTGTTAGATTTTTGGACGATATGTACGAAGTTTAAATAAGGCGAAGACATCTCCTTAATTATTCCCCAGGCTAGTTCCTTTTCTAATGCTGCTCTTTTTGCAATAGCTACCGGGTATATAGGAACCTTAATGGATTCCTATGTGTACAGTTCAATTTGATAAGGTTCTGCAAATGCAGATCGGGGTTGGTCAGAAAGCAAACGATGATATCTTATTATAAGATTCTCAAGCTGAAACTGCTGCTCCCTGTTGAGTGATTCACACGACCGCACATTTGTTGTGATCTGGTCTAAAGAAACGACAAGTGCATATTTCAATTTCTCTGGTGCATTCCTTGACTACAGTAATCCGCCTTTGCTAGAGTTTAATGGCTGAACCAATTCACAACCAGTAAACCGCCATCAAACTAATTTAATTTCTTCTAAAATATAGTATAGCTTTGTATTGCCTTAGAAATGGTATTTCCATAATTAATTCAGCATGTAGTTGTTACAATGCAAATATCTTCAAAGAAAAACTTCCGAGTTAATTGAAATACTTATAATCTTTCTTCCTGCAACACGAAATTTCTGCTGTCCAGCAAAAGGTAATAGCGTAGGCTAAGTTGATCCACTGCATCGAGTTTGGCAGTCGGTATAATAGATTTTATGCTACACCACAATTCATAACTAACTAAATTACACTGACTTCGCTGTCAGTGGCAAATTGTATACTATTGCTACAAACGGTTCCCATGATAAGAGGTAGGTATGCCAGTGTATTTAAAGTTCAAGTAGGTTTATATTCATACCACTCGAATTGGGATAATATTGAAAGAGCATAACAATGATGAACTTGAGATGGAAACAGAATTACATTTAACAGCGTTCTGAGGACTTGTGCCTATGTCATCACATACGATGTGACTTACACGGACCCTCCATTATGTTAGTACGAGAAAAGTGGTCCACGTTCACCCACAACGTTCGTTTATGTTTCTTCAGGAGCAGTAATAAATTCCGTTTGGAAAAATTTGCACTTAAGTTTTATGGGCATATTTGTCTCCTGCAATGTTTTGCAGAACATTTTCCAGATGCTCAAAATGTTTCTCTATTGTTATTCGACACTGCAATTGCATTGCAACTGTTTACCGGTGACAACTGAGACGACGAATATCCACAATTAGCACATATTGCATGGTTTGCACGAGTGGAAATTATCGTCAGAGAACAACTGAGTGTTAGGATTCAGTGTACATTGTTGTCGCTGTTGCTTGTTTCTGGCATTAGAACTGATCCCCATAAATCTACCATTATTTTTGAAGTATTGACAACTTTGTGTGCTCTTATTTTGCGGGAAATTTTGAGTTACTGTACCATTACACCCATAACGCTTATTTGCTCTCTTAGTTATATTAGGTTTCCCAAAATTATTATTCCTTTTAAAAATCATCGATTTCTGACTGGAGCGTAATTGTTGGTTTTCATCAACAGATAGACATCTGTAGGTTGTATCTTGACTCTTATTTTCATCGCGAGAAGAAGCAAAATTAACACTATCGTTAGATCTTACAACATTACAGTACATCTTGAACCTTCATTTCCATTAGATTGATCACCATTCGTAAACGATGAACGTTTAGCAACACTTTCAACTCTCGTTGTAGGGCTTGTAGAGTTAAGAAAAATCAGCGGGTAAGGATTTTTCTTAACTCCACAAGCAGATCAAACATTTGGAAAGGAACATTACCTTGTCCGTTGACGTCTCGGCCAACACTGAAGGACGAATGCTAATTTCTTGAATATTTTCTTGACTTCGTTTCCATTACCCAGGAGCTTTAATATTGAACGGATCATAAGATGAATCACAATCTTTACAGAAGCAATTTTCCTCTAACTGATATAACTCTCAATGCCTATCTAACAAACCCAAACATTGTAAATGGTACCAATGGCCACAATTTTCACAACCAACGTTTCCATCTCGGATCTTTGCAGCACTTCACCATATTCATGGTATCGTTCCTGTTTCGCAATTCATCAGATTCATCACCACAATTGATAGATCTAGCTGTAAGACTTGTTTTGGATCTCAGATTATAAGGATTACTGCATGAGTACGTGCTAGAAATGTATGTACAAACTAAATTCACAAGAACAATATGTAAGTGAACACTTAATCAAACGTTGGAAGCGTCGAATGACATGAGTACCTGGGGGAAACCCCGGGGGGTAAAGGCGGTCAGGGGCGTGATGCTGATCACATCACCCCCACTCATGACCGGATCAAGAAAGTGTGGGGCGTTACCCCACACCCCTTATACGCCTTCATGGCGTGGTGCTAAGCACAGGGGAGCACTTTACCTTTTTACTTTTTACACTTAATCAAAACGCATCACTCGAGTTCGTGCTGATAACGGCCACATTGCGAAACCACCAATTACACTCTAACGATCATTGTCACACAATTGAATTAGTTTATAACTGTGTAGAAACATAACACGAATGTGAAGATATAACTTCTGTTGGTTAAAAGTAGACAAATAACTACCCAAGATGAAGTTCATTATTGTCTTTATTCCGTTTCGTTAAACAGAAACTCTGTACATGACTTTTCTATTAATTTTCGTTGCTATAGAAAAGTCAGAATTCCAAATATTGCATTATTTATACAGCTTTTAGCGCAAATAAATAACACAAAATATAATTAACGTTGTACAAAGCCATTATTATACATTTTTAACTGTTAATAGAAAGTGAGTTGTCTAACATGAAGTTAATAATTTTAATAAACATATAATCATATATTCTGGATCCATGGGAGTGTCACCATGAAAGAAAACGATACATGATTTTTCTGAGTTCAGAAAGAGAAAAAACCTGAAGATATCAAGTATGATGTAGGGTACAGACGCTTATGTTATTTAAATATTGTTCTAACTGCGGGTAAAACATTGTATTTGTGAAGAAACGAGGAGTGATATAAAGGTGTTGTTTTTCTTTCCTTGTATTCATTTCCAAAGCGAAGATTATTAAGGCTGACTGATTATGAGGAACAAATTAAAACCTTTTGTTTTGCCGCTGGATGAAAATAGGTGATCTTTAATAAATCGGGTGCGCTGATTTAAAAAATCATAACAAAAATGCTGTATCACGTACCATTTCTGGTAGAAACCATTTTGAAAAATTTTCACCGCACATTAAAAGAAGGGTAAAATATAGCATATTGCTCCAAACCTTAATGTGATAGTGTGAATTTTAGTAATACATTGGGTTCATAGAATACCAAATATGATTGTAAATGATGTAGTTATGACATGCACCAAAATTTGCAGTTGCATTAAAATAGTAAACATTAAAGTAAACAGTAAAAATAACGCACCTTCAAAACGTATTTTTGAATGATTTCCGCTTGTTGAACATCTGAGACTGTGTTCCAGCAGTAATCCGCTAGTAAACTGGGAGACCATAAAATGGGTACCTGGGGGAAACCCTGGGGGTAAAGGCGGTCAGGGGCGTGATGCTGATCACATCACCCTCACTCACGACCAGATCAAGAAAGTGTGGGGCGTTACCCCCACACCCCCTATACGCCTTCATGGCGTGGTGCTATGCACAGGGGACCACTTTACCTTTTTACCTTTACCATCTGCCTTTATAACGGTTTTTTTTTTCCATTTCTGGGATTCGTTGGTGAAAGATCGCCCTGCTCGTCACTCACTGCACCCAGATTAGAGGGGAAAAAGTCTAAATAGGAACACAGAAAGTGTATCTTCAAAGACATATTGCATCCCATTTTTTGTATATTGCCAGCATACATTCTACAAGTTCAGAATAATTGTGAGCCCTATGGTTGCCAAGGAAATTGCGACACACACCCTTGAACGCACCCCATGCTGCTTTCTCACATTCACTTAACAGTTCTTCAAAATCGGGATCGTTCGTTACCTCCCGGATTTGAGGGCCAATACATATACCTTCTTTCATTTTAGCATCGCTTACACCAGGAAATTTGCTTCGTAAGTACTCAAACCCTTTTCCTTCTTTGTTCATGGCCTTCACAAAGTTCTTCATTAACCCCAACTTGATGTGCAGTGGGGGGAGTAACACATTGTTGGCGTCGACAAGAGGTTTGTGAGAGACACTTTTTTCTCCAGGTGTGTAACACTCTCTAGGAGGCCAGTGTTTAGTTTTGTAATGCATGTCCTTTGCTCTGATGTCCCATAGACAGAAGAAACAACAGAATTTCGTGAAACCTGATTGCATCAGCAAAAGAATTCCCAGTACCTCCAGATCAGCACAGATTTCCCACTGGTGTTTGTCGTAGCTAACACTTGTGAGAATCAAAGCAATGTTTTCATGCGTTTCCTTCATTTCACTCGCATGAGCAACTGGCAATGAAGGTTTCTCATTTTCATTATGCAGAAGGACCGCCTTCAAGCTAGTTTTTGACGCATCGATCAACAACCTCCATTCGTCTGATTTATAGTTTTCTCCCAACTCCTGCATTAATCCAGTGACATTGTTGCAGTATAACAGGGACCCATTCATAGAAAAGAAAAAAAGGAAGAAAATTTTAGTTGACGTTTTCTGAATGTAATACTTGTCCCTGGTTCCAGCAGGTTCCACCCTTGCAGTCTTGAACCCAGCAGATCCGCTTCTTGTAAGGTTCAATCACGTACTAAATCATTTAATTCTGGCTGGGTGGTAAGATGCAGTGTCTTCCGTGACTCTTGAAAGTCAGGATCATGGCCGAGAGAAGATACCGGTTCATCTGAGGAAGTTTCGGTTTCCTCTTCCAAACACCATTGTAATGGTGGCTTTGGAACAGGTAATGTCTCATCATGTTGCACTGGTCTTATCGCAGAAGGTAAATTTGGATACCGCAGGATATTTTTGGATTTTCTTGAGAATCCTGTTACATTAGTTAAACAAAAGTAACAATCAGTAACGAGATCTCGAGGTTCGCTCCATACCGTGGGAACAGCGAAGGGCATGGATAGATGGGTACCAAGTAACCACCCTCGTAAATATCGCGAGCATCTACTGCAACAGACATGACGAGCCCACCCTTTATCTTCGTCTCCGATTTTCATCCGAAATATAGCTCGTAAGCTTTCTTCACTATTGGTGTAATTGAGTTTCGTTGGGATTTTGTCGTGAACTCACCGCACACATAGCAAAACAGATTGGGTGAATTTACACAGTTACGAGGCACCACTGCCCTATTTTCAAATACCACACAAAACAATCGCGGTGAAGCACACAACCTACACTTCCAGCGAACAGAACGCAACTGATAAAGACACAGTACAATAAGTCACCTTGCCTCTTTAACAGACTTTTCTCTACTCTTATCTACTCTTATTATCTTATGTGTGTGTGTGTTTCTGTTTGCAGTATCTTTGTCAGGGAAAAGAGCAGCGACGAAAAACTGAGAATTTAATGAAGAAAATGTGCTAACATAAAAGAAGAAAGAAAGCATTGTCTATATGGAACAAAGTTGATAGACTACCAGAGAAGAATACGAAACCAGAAATAGGAAATTCTCCAACATTCTAGTACACAAATTCCCTCTAACGGGGAGCAAGACACAATACATACAACACGAAGAATTAAATGAAGTGTTCAAAAATTTTATGTTTTCTTACTTTGATTGCTTCTGAAGGGTACCGTAGTTAATGTTATACTGGATATGTTGTGTACTGTAAGTACATTCCCCTCGGATTTCTAGCAGTTGAGCACTCAATGAAATTGATAAGATGTTTATGTATGAAAGTAACACGTACTTGATTTTTCTGGGATAAGCAAGAGAAACAGATGAATATAATAAGTATGATGTCAGGCATCCAGTTTTTTTTTTAAATTTATTTTGAATAATATTCTAACTCTGGAGAAAACGTTGCGTTTGTGAAGCGACGAGGAGGAATATAAAGGTGTTTGTGTCTTTGCCGTGTATTATACAATCCCAAAGCGAAGATTATTAAGATTGTGGAAAGGAGAGAAAGTTCATTTGTGGATATTTGGATTCGAAAATGTAAATTCAAATTAAATTTCAAACTTCGGTCCCTTATTTTCAGAAATCTTAAATATCCAGGAAATATATCGAATTCCCTGGTTTCTTATTACGAAACTTTCCAACGTTCTTAATAATACCCAATGATATAAAACGAGGAGTCGCGGTGGTCTAGTCGATAAGGCGTCTGGCTGCCACGTGGGAGAACCCGTTCCTATTCCCTGCGTTGGTGATCTAATGTCGGAATTTTTCCGGCCTTATACCCGAACAAGCCGTCTCCAGGGCTCACCCACCCTTAAATCAATAGGTACTTGGGGTAACACTGGTGGGATGAGAAGGCCGGGGAGGGATGCTAAACACATCACCTCCAAATTTGGCCAACATCGAAAACGTGTGGGTCTACACGCACATCCTCTCAAGCCACGGAGAACTTTACCTTTACCTGATATAAAACGAACAAATAAAACGAACAAACACGCTTATCCTAATCACGACTTGTATTGCAAATTGTTGAAATTAGATGATCTGTAAGATTACAAGAACTAGCAATAGTTGTATTGATTAGAAGTATGCTGTGTTGCGTTGAATGTTTCACCTCTCTATGGCCTGCCATCGCGTATGAGCGGTAAAGGGGAGGTGACAACGAACTATTCAAAATACATAAACTCATTCCTTACCAAGACCACGTGTTAAATCATATATATGACACATTATATGAAATTTTGATTAATGTATTAATGGAAATATATCAATATATCAATTTTCTCATCATAATTATTATTTTTTTATGTCAAACTTCCAAATATTTCTTATCACTCTCACACACCTTTAGGTCTAATTTCTCTATAATACTTGCATTAATTTCCATCCTGCCCACCACCACCAACAACAAAACGGAACTCATGTAGATATATATTTATATGTTTCACACTATTTGATGTTATATTCATTGATTTATCTTGAAATAAATGTAACAATCAAACAGTTGGTTTTGATTTTTTTAATGATTTATTAAATGAATTATCTAGAACAACATTATTAAATTTTATTTTAATAGAATCAACAATGAAACCTAAGCTCACTACTGCTTTTACTCTCCTTGGGCCTTGGTGAATGCAGCATGAAAAGAAGAACGAAATTTCTTGTAGAATAATAATTGCTACCATAGGCATACGCAGACCCTCAGATTAGGAGGGGGGGCAAAAACAATGAAAGTTCAGTCTGAAAAGAAAAAAAAAACATTTTATCTCACTGTTTTAGTTTTGTTGCATTGATGTGTGTGTGTGTAGGATATAGACACACATACACACACACATTATATATATAATGTATTTAAATAATATGCTCAATATTATATATATATATATATATATATATATATATATATATATATATATAATATTGAGCATATTATTTAAGCACATTACATAATCAATTCATCCGCCCCATAACAAACCAACAGCAAAAATTATATAAATTATCTCTGAAATGCGCGCGCTCTTTTTCCTCCGAATAATTTTTCATGCATTTAAGGCCAAGTTAATTAGCAGCAACAATCCGAAGTACTTAGTTGATAATCTCTCTCTGGCAATTTACAATGCATACAGAAAAGAAACAAAATGCGAGTGAAGCGAGCAAGAAAATTTTTACATCCAAATTTGTGCAAACTGAAAACAATATTAATTTAATAGAGCGGAAAAAATTTCATGGTCCTCCATGGCATTCTCCTTTACAATCTTTTTGATTTAGATCGTTCGGCGCCCAGGACCAACTCCCAATAAATTTGAAATCGAGGGGGAAAATGCCCCTCTGTCCTTCCCCCCTCTCCCTGCAGATACCCTTGGCCATCTGGAAGAAATAATGCAAGAAATACATGAAAACTAATGCTACCTTGAGTATCCTGTTGTCCTGTTACTCTTAAGATGCTGCTAGTCTTGCTTCCTTTTACTTCAATGTTTACCCCCCTGGAATTGACTTCCTTCTAAGGTTGGGGGCAGTCTACACTGCCCCCCCCCTGTGGTCGCGCCACTGTAACCCTTCCCCCGTAGTTGCTTTGAAAATACTTTTTTTTAGAGTATAATATCGTTTAATAGCCGGCCCCCCGTGGCTGAGTGGTTAACACATTGCTCTACGACGTCAGGAGTCCCGGGTTCGAATCCTGGCGTGGGCATATCATCACTCATCCCCATCTTCGCAAATTAGCCAGAAACTGGCACAAAAAGTTAAGTAAAATAAAGTAAATCAATAAATAAATTATCGTTTAATAACGGTAAAAAGATTTCTACACACTAAATTTCTAGATGAAAGTATAATAATGTAAGGGCAAGGATGTCTGAAAGGAGGGGGGAAAAGATGGCCAATCTTCCCCTTGATAACGAATTTCAACCTACAAGTATATATTTCACACGCAAAATTTGATTTCAGTCATAGTAATTTACTTTAATTATCATAATAGGGTTGCAGGAATGCGATAATTTCAAATTCAAATAGTGTTCAAACACTATTATCGTGGTACCTTGTCTACCCACCTTTCGGCACGCACTATGCTAAACCTTATGTACCAATGGAAAGTAAACTGTACTTCCCCCCCCCCCCCCGTTTTGGCACTTTGCCCCCGCATTATTCGAACCTAACCGCCACCATTGTGCCCCATGGAAAATAACTTTGCTTGTCTCTCCGTTGAAAAAGTCTTCGGACGTCCATGATTAGGGGTGGGGGCGATTGCCCACCCTTGCCACCCCTTGCCCCACGTGCGCACGCCTATGATTAGTACCATAAGATTATATCAGGAAGACAGCCTGAGAATTTTGCAAGTCTAATGAAGGAAAATAATCTGTTTCCACCGTTCCAATGCGCATTCGAATATTCATTTCTTACAACGCAGAATGAAGAGTGAGAGTAGTTGAAGCTTGTATCTAATTGATACAAATGATTATAATAGGAATATATACATTGCGTACGGTTGTACACGACCCTAAATATGTGTGCGTGTTACTATTTGCAGTCTCTTGATCAGGAAAGAGAGTAACGATGAAAAGTTGTGAATATTTTGTGGTGAAAGATTATTGTTTAGATGGAAGAAATTATCTAAGACCGCGAGTGAAGAATACCAAACCAGATATATGAAATTTTCCATAATTAGAGTTGGATAGATGGAACGAATTTGAAATATACCAGAGAAGAATACGAAACCACAAATAGGATATTCTCCAACATTCTAGTACACAAATTCTCTCTAACGGGGAGACGGAGAGAGAGACAATACATACATCCCGAAGCATTACAAGAAGGGTTCAATAAATTTTCTGATTTGTTACTTTGATTGCTTCTAAAGTGTAGTTTCAATTATATTGGATATACTGTGTTTATTTATATTTTCATCGACACCTTTTGTTATGAGAGGGATAAGTCTGTGATGCCGTCGAGCAGGTTTGTGGAGTTTATAGACAATGTCTTGTCGCGACAGGTCGCACCTGAACATGATCACCAAGGTAATGGGATTTTTCGAAGGTGGCACCTCATTGCTATTTTGTATGAACATCTTGTCTGCGTTATACACATATAATACATTTAACGCATAGTCCTAAAATATTTTGTATCCAGACACACTCATCTCAATCTGCTATTGGAGTATTCTGAGCATTGATGACACCACGTTTGCTTATCAAAGCCATTGTTTCAACAGCAGCTCGTTTTCCGTACCCCCAATAGCTAAACTCGAAGCTCTATGGTAACACTCAGTATACATAGGTAAATCTGTAGTAAGGTCTGTGTGGATGGAGCATGAAAAGCTTCGCCCCTTTAACAAAAATGGACTGTCGCTGGAGGTTTGCAATGCTACTATTTTCTAATCAAAGGGTCCTGGGTTGATATCCGGTTGAGGCACACAGTGGTTCGGATCCCACTTTAAACTGTAGATCCAGTCCCAATTAGCGTTAATGTGCATAAAGTGGACAAGCTACTATTTTTAATAGTTCCAACTGATAGCAATCCAATTAATTTCGAATTTCGAATTGCGACCTGGAGCTGCATGTTATTCTTTAAATGCTCCAGTTTGCTCTCGATAGGCTGAATCTTCTCGGTGAGGTTGTACTTGATATCGGAATACCTAGGTTTCAAGTTAACCTCAACATAGAACTGCATGTGCTGTTCAGTTAAATCTCGAAGCTTGGTACCAAAATCGATTAATGTAAACTCCTCTGTAGCAATTCTTGCTTCAAGAGAACTTGCCTGATCATGTTGGTAATAATCTGCTGGATGCTCTTGAGAGCAAACTACGAAGTTTTCATTCAGTTCTGGAGTTGATCTATAATTTGATTTGTGGGTAGAGAAGCCATGATGTCTCCGAGAGGCATTTTCATTTCGAATTGCTGCAATATCTTCGTATTCGAGCTGCTTAAATATTCGAGGCATGCTTAATTTGATTGCATTCAATTCCTGCGAGATAGGAAGAGCGGTCACTGTACTCTTGAGGATAGGTAATGTGTTTCGAAATGTATTGGGATCAGAAGCACCAGCGTCCACTCTTCAGATATGGCAGTCGCCATTGCTTGCAGTTGTGCCATGTCATCCTGGATGGCTGTATTTTTCTGTAGCGTTGCGAGGTTGCTCTGTGTGGATCGACAACATGATAGAAGTGAGATAGAGATTGGTCTCGATGTTTTGATTTTCTAGAGCACTGATCTGCTTCTGGACGGCGCTATGTACTTCCTGAATGCTGGTTAGAGCGGGTGCTTGGTTTGGGAGACCCTCGATCAAAGTGTGGATGCTTGCAGTTTCTTTGTTGGTGACTTCCAAGGCCGTCTCAACGTTGACCACTGCTGCGAGCAAAATCTTCATAGGGTTCGAGTTGCAATTTGATGCTGCCTACACTCTTTCTGATGGCTTTCAATTCTCTCGAAGGTAGATTGTTTATGGTAACCTCGAGGGTTTGCAATTTTGTTTTAACTTCGGAGAGGGCAGTGTGAAACAATTCAGTTTGAAGTTGTTCCTTGAGGGTGTCGAGGGATGGAAAAGCTTCCAGTTCCTCCCGCAAAGCAGTTTTAGCTCTGTTCACTATAGCAAATTCATCGGGACTGACAGCTTTGCTCTGTTGTTTTGAATGATGTCCTGAAGTTTGCTTAAATTGGTTTATATGTTGGAGGTCTGTTCTTGAAACTTCGATTTCAATTCTTTTACATCCTTGCTTTGTGTTTGCTGGAGTTGGAGCAGCTCAGCTTGAAGACTGCCCACACTTAACTGTATGCTCTGGAGGCTGTCGATGGAGGCCAGGTGCAAATATTTTTGGAGCACCTTTTTTACTTCAGCATCGATTTTCAAGATTGGAGCTACCAATCGCGATGGGAGTTGGGCTTTTTTTTTTTTTTTGTTTTGACGCTGGAATTTAGGGTGCTCTGTAATATTTGCAGTTCAGCCCTAAGTTTTTCATCCAGCCTGAGCAATTCAGAATCATCATTGCGATTATATCCAAATATATTTGGCACGATGGTTATTTATGTACATTCATTACAAGATACGTAATCTGGAGTTCAATGACGAATGGAGCCCAATTGATCACAATCACCGATAATTTTGACATACAGAGAATCACCTGCTTTTACGTCGTATACTGTTTTGGAATCCATCGCATCTTGATTAATCCTATACAGATTTCGACACCCACTTCCTCCGGCGTCATACAAACTCTCAGCTTGCTGCCAATTAGAATTTTGTAGGAATGTCAGTTGTTGTTGAATGCATAAAATGATTTGCTACATTTTCATCGACTTGATACCATATGCTGTTCAAATGTACAATAAACAGCCCGTGCAATGTGCTATGAAAACAAAAGCATAGGATCTCGCCAAAAGATTATGCCACGCCAAAGATGAGCCAGAAAATGTTCCAACAGATCAGGATTTCTCGTCGTAACATTGGTAAAAAAGATTAAAATATAGCCAAAAAATAGCCCCAATTTGATAATCCTGCCACAACAGTTATGAAAAATTAGACCCTACCCAAAAGATGGCCTAGAACATGCTATACTATATTACTAGCATCCCCCCGCCCCTTCACTTCCATCACTGGCCGAGATTGAAGTCGTATGGTAATCACTTTATGAAAAAGCATGCGAAACAGAAAGTTCTAAAATTGTCAATCTTAAGTTCTGTCGTAGTATTTCATCCATCTTCCTAACTAGTTTCTTCTTCACCACAGTTGGCCGGCCATTTTTCTCATCTTGGACCTTTGTCAGGCAATGATTGGTAGTATTTCCTCTTTTCGCACGACTTTCACTAGTTACATTATCTCCATAAACTTCGCGAAATTGACGATTTCAACGGCTTTACAGTTTGGAGGTAAGAACTCTTCACTGAGTGTGCTTCATAATTGGCTGATGTGATATTCAATTGAACAGCAGTTATTGATTAAGTAAGGGAGGCACAACCTTCTCTCTGGCGCAGTTGAATCCGACGCTACACTGTTGGCAAATATGGCACCGATACTCTATTTAACACGCCAGAACTTACTTTCCGGACATCTCTCGTATAAGAGGGGTTCCATGTTCTTAGCCACGGGCCTTCAAATGAAAGAAAAATATATCCTAACCTGGCCTTAACATTGATAGTGGTAGTAATCTTCGCTTTTCACTTACTTGGATTTAGATTAAATTGTTGAAATTCTTCTCCTGCTCTGTAGACATTAGTGTTTCAGCTCTTTACAAAGTACCGGAATCCTGTCGATCACAACACAGTTAATATGACCTCAATAATTTTAACCTCCACAGAGCCAGTGGTTCAGCTATACTACTAGGCACTGAATGTCCCGTAGAGAATACTTAAATGTCTGCAAAATGTTACAAATATTATTTTTTGGGCCTTACATGGATCCTTTGCTATGCAACCTGCAAAACAAAACAAACAATTTTCATACCAACGAAAAGGTAACAGTGAAGTTCATTGTTATTTTACAATATTAATAATCAACAATAAGTATTGTAGTAATATCTTATTCTTGGCTGGAAATAAAGAAAACAAATTCTACTGTAGAAATAAGCGTGTGTGTGTACACAATACAAAGTTTTAGAAGCTTAAATGTCGATTGCTAACGGCTCCGTTACCTTGTAACCTCATATTTTTTTTACCACCAAAACCTATTTTTCCAAAATTTTGTGCTATTTTTGTACTGATGAAAAATACAAAAAATAATTTTTGTTTCAGTCAATTCCACCGAAAAATAAAAATCTATCTTGGGGTTTTATTTATCAATTCGTGTCAATAAATTTAAGAATTTCGATGTGCGTTTAACATGAATTATTTATTGGTTGAGTGATTTGCTGCTTTGCTTTGCTGCCACTTTCCGCTAATCGCGAAAACGAGGATGAATGGCAATGAAATGAGATGGATGAAATAACCTTGACGTATAAAGTAGAACTGTTTAGTTTCCACACAGTGGTTGATATCGAAATGTCAATTTATTTCAATTGTTTTTCAAACATTTCTACGAATAGATGCATTAGTTAAGATGCCCTCCTGCCCACAACCTGTGAAACATACGTACGTTACTTTTATAGGGATTCGTATCCATTAATATTTCACATTATTTAATACAAATTTACTAATTTATTCTGTTGCAATAAATATATTTCGCATATCAACATTATGTAATTATCTGGTTGAACATCCAAACCTAAATTCACGGAATAATTCGAGCAATTTTCAGCAACTTTAGATGTTTCATTCACTACGCTAAAACAGGTGAAACACGTATCTGAATATTTACGAACTGTTAGTTTCTGTTATTCTATTTCAATACCAAGATATATTCGTTCTTATCCTAATATGAATGAAAATGAGAAGTGGTGTTTTTTTCTATTTACAGAATTTGAGTTTCTAACGTGCTCATGCTTGAGAATAAAGAATGTGGAATACAATAATTATTTGAACTTGAATCGCTTTGCATAATGCAAGTATTCTGTTTTGCGTTGAATGTCCGACATCACTAAGGCCACATCTGTCACGTAACGAGTATAGGAGGGCGGTCATGACTTGTGGACGATCGCATGTTGTTCTTATGCAGAAATCACTTGCCGATTCAACACCGCACACAAAACCTCTCGAAGCTTGCAAACCCATCCCGTACAAGCACAGGCAAAAGAACCTGCGCAGACCCGCGACTCCTATACTTAGTACTCCCACGTGGAGGGAAGGGACAGAGTGGAGCATTCTTTCTTTTGGGCCGAGTTGAACCGATGGAGGAGAAGGTGCGGGAAAGATTTTGGATATAGGATATAGAGCGACCACAACCAAAAGAACCTTCCCCTCCATCGGTTCAACTCGGCCCAAAAGAAAGAATGCTTTACTCTGCCCCTGCCCTCCACGCGGGAGTACCATACACAGGAGTCGCGGGTCTGCGCGGGTTCTTTGGCTTGTAGCTCAACTGTACCACAATTACACCCGCATTCATTACGCTAAACCAGTCCAAAGCGACCCACACTACTGGCACATTGCAATTTCTATTATTCTTCATCCTATTAAGTTTTTAGCTTTTCCCAAACATGAACAGCGTGGCCATCCGTGCCGTCTGGACGACCGAGGGAGACCTAGAACCGGATGGGAGTGTTTCAAGCAGTGTCCCTCAGGGGGGGTACTGGGGTTCACCCAGCCTCTCTGGGATCAATCCTGGGGGGTAAATGCGGCCGGAGAGTGGTGCTGATCACATCACCACCACAAATGGCCGAGATAGCGAATGTGTGGAGTTCTAACCACTATGCCCAACCCAGATATGCCTTCACGGCATTATGCAATGTGAAGGGGGTAGGAAACTTTACCTTTTCAAACATGAAAGATTTTACTTATAGAAAGAAGAAGCCATCTCGGTGGCCATGTGCGTTAAGTATCATCTTGTGTTCGCCACCTAAGGTCTCGGATTCAAGTCCGTTCCTGGGCAAGGGTGTTGTTTTGAGTGTCCTGTCGTGAATTTAATTTAATCATTCTTCATCCTTGTCGCTACGAATAACCAAAACCAACAAACAAGAGAAAATGTACAAGAACGGCTTGATTCGTATTACCAATTTTGAAAGATTATAATGTACGGTACCTATAATGTCAAATCCTAATCACATTTACGATTAAAAGTTTAGAAAAAAAAATAACTATTTTTTTTTTATAGATATCAAATTATTAGTTCTATTGCCAGTAGTGTGTTTTGTGTGCCACCTTTCATCTCTATACGGACTGCTGTCACGTAATGAACAGGACGGTAGTCACGACGGAAGGATTGTCACCAAGGGCGGCCGCAGGAGGTTTCTCAGCAGGTTTGAGGAGAGGGGTCAAAGGGGGAACGTGAAGTGATGCCATCCTCCCAGTTAAGACAATTCACATAAGACATTCCCACTAGGGAATATCTTATAGGCAGGCATAGGTATCCCCCACCCACTGCATTTACTCCATGTTGATCCATACAGGGATACCCCATCTTTCCCCAAACTGTTTCTTCCACATATCTCAGGGGGAGCAAGTGCCCATCCGGCACTCTGCGGGCGCCCTTGATTGTCACATGCTGCAGTCCTCACGCAGAAATCACGAAGCACTTCCGACCGCTATAGCATCAGCCAGTCTACATTACGTTCAGCCACATCCAGTGCGAGTCAGACTACTTCAAAATTTTGAATTTGTAATATTCTATATGAAAACTGTTTTTACTTCTCAAATATGTACACCACACATACAAAGAAGCTACCTCTGTTTCCGAGATTTCTCTCTCGTCACTCAAAGTTTCAGGTTTGATTCACGGTCATCTAATTCATATTTTTGTTCCTACATCAGCTGCATCGAATGATCATTCACATTTATTGTCGTGATTAGCTCAAAAGCAGTGTTTCCCAACCGCCGGCCCGCGGCAAGGTACCAGGCCCAGGCACAAATTATAGCGGGCCGCGAGAGGTTCATTAGATCCAGTGGTTCACAAATAATTTAAATCTAATTTCATATTTGTCAACAAGCCTAGACATATTCAAACTACTATTCTTTAATATTGTGGTGTAATTTATTTATTGATATTTAATTTCAAGAAGTATATATTAATTAATATAGAAAGTTAAAAAAATTACAAAGGTATTTACGAGTAAAACTGTTGAGATAGCGGGTCGCCATGTCATGAAGTTTGAGAACCACTGGCTTAAAGCAACACTAGAAAAGAAATATTAAAAATCAACTATGTTTCAATTACAAAATTTACATGACCATTATTCAATGTTGTGTTCTGAACACGTATCTATCACCTTAATCATATTTCAGGATTAAAGTTAAAGAGGAAACAGAAAAGTTTTTAAAATTTCAATTGCTTCAAATAACTAAAGTAGTCTGTTTTGCACTGAACGTCTCACCTCTAACCAGCCTGCTGAAACGTAAAGAGCAGGACCGCTTTCAGGAAGGAAGGATTGTCACATGCTGCAGTCATTAGGTCGAAATCACGAAGCACTTCCGACCGTTATAGCCTAGGCCAGTCTACATTACGCTCAACCACATCCGACGCGAGTGTGACTACTTCAAGATTTTGAATTTGCAATATTCTACATGAAAAACGTTTCAATAAATTTTGTTTGTACGTACTTCTCGAATATGTATACACACGCAAAGAAACTGCCTATGTTTCCGGCCTATTGCACTCGTTATTGAAGGTTTCAGAATCGTTTTGTTCCTACATCAAACTTCATGTATTTATAATTCATATCTAATGTCGCTATTAGCTTAAAACAACACGAAATAAGTAAAATCGAAATTTAGAAAAAAGAAGAAAAACTATGAACTATTGTTATATCCCTAGGGTACGCAGGTTTTTCTTTTCGGAGGGAGCTACGTTCTAAGGAGAAGTAGATACAAAAAAATATTTCGTAATTACCATTTTTAAATTTCTGACCTTCGTTTTGAGAGTTGTTCAAAGACAGATGATAATCAGGGGTCATTTTAAGGTAAACTTGAATTTACCACTTTGGTTTTTCCCGAGTTCTCCACTGCTTTCATTTGAAGAAAAAAAACATAGTTTTGGAGGGCGTTGTAATCTCATCAACACTCCTTACGCACGTCAGTGGTTTGAATTACAAAGTAATGAACATGTATCTAGTGATATTTCATGATTCAAGCTAGAAAGAAAATACTAAACTTTTGAGAATTTCATTTGCGTGATCTAACCGAAGTAGTCTGTTTTTGCGCTGGACGTCTCACCTCTATACGGCCTGCTGCAGCGTAAAGAGCAGGACAGCTTTCAGGAAGGAAGGATCATTGAAGCCTTATCCTCACGAAGCACTCGCTTGAAGACATTCCCGACCCATTCTGCCCGCATTCATTACGTTCAACCACATACAACACGACTCAGAATACTTGCGTATGCGGAATTTCTTACCTTATACCATTATCATTTCTACCTGTTTTGCGTGTTCTGTTGATCTATATAAATCTACATTTACAAAAACTTTCTCGATTACAAAATTTGTAAGCCTGGGTGACATCATTATGTATTTTCGCTTAATCACACCGCTCCAAATAAGAGAGTATTCTTTATAAAAGTATGGAGTTTAAAACAAATTTCCCACCTACCCACCACTTTGTCTATAATAACTATGTTTTGAATATTTCAAGTTATTTAATAAATTTATTTATTAATGTTGTATTGCTTTTGGGGCAAATTCTATCATCTCAAGTTATTTTATTTCCGGTATTCTTGTTATTTTCAGATTTATTACAAATAAAATAATTTATATACAAAACTACGTAATCATAACTTCAGCAATCATTTCAGTTTACAGTAGAGTGAAGCTAGGAACCGCTGTGCAATCACAGTGCAGAACGGTTATTTTGACAAAATCCTGTTTCCCTAATAGCTGCTTCGGGGAGGAGGGCTTTCATTGTTGCCGCTTCTTGCCCAAGCACTAGGCTTAATTGGTTGTTTGACCACGAGTTCTTTCGTAGATAAACGCGGCAACAGAGGGTCACTGCCAGAAAGGAGGGCCCCGCTCAGGGAAATACCGCGATTTCGCTATAAACTTGACTTTTGTCTCGATAGAAAGATTCTTCAAAGCTATGTTGGTCGAAGACTACATGGTCTCGTTGAACTATATGAATTCAGTATCGTTAATTTACGAAGAGGAAAAATGCAAAGTACTTCTAACACCACCGTTAGCAAATGTAAAGATGAACATTTAAAAGAATGAAGTATCTAAATATGTTTGTCAATCAGGCAAGGCGAAAGACTTTGCAAGTAGGCACGTATCAAGAAATATATTTCGAGGGGGTCCTAACCAAGTGTCTCAGAAATAATAATAATGTTATGAATTAATTAATATTGTATTGTTTTGTTACTATTACATGAATAGGTAAAAGTATAGTATAAGAGCACGTATTCAATTCACGTGTAGTTAAGATCGCCAAAAAATTGTATAAAGACATTTGTCCTGGCAAATAAATTTATGTCAAATGCATAAATGAATATTTATTGAATTACAAAAAAGAATGTTAGCTCCAGTTTAAGCAAAATAAAGTTCCTGATTAATATTGTATGACTATTATCATAAGAAAGTGTTCATAAATCTTCTTTGGTACCGTCATTCAAAGCAGTATGAAATAAACATCGATTATACAAATAAACGCTAAACTAGTATATTTTCATTATTTAATTTATATACTTGGTAAGTCATTCGGGGGGGGGTCCTTGTTTGCAAACTCAACCTGGTAAATACATTTGTCCATCATCTATTAGATGAAGATGAAATCTTCATCACTTCCCGATACTTGTGATCTCCATATGGTTAAGTATGATACCTATTGTACTTGCTACAGGCGTTGTGGCGAAGTGGTCAGAGTTAAGTAGTTAAGTAGATGTTAAGAAGACAGAGAGAGCTTCCAGGTTCGAAGCCTGGGAAGCCATGAGTGCATTTCCGTAGCCAGGCAGGGGCTTATGGGGACCTGGCCCTTCTGACATTTTCCCGAATTACACTGCTCTACAATGCAATTTTTACAGAAAGGAAGGTAGCAATACATTATATATTTGGGGTGCTGAATTCAACAATGGCATTAACTGTTCTTAACGGTTAACATTGGTTTCTTCTGGTGTTATGCAAGGGAACGAAACTTGCATCACCCGCAAATGCTGTATCGCATGTCCTATACGTATGTAGGGACCTAATTTTCCATTGCTCGAATAACTTACAAGTGGATATGAAATGACATGCTAAACACATTTTTCATCCATACTCAGTAAATAATTATAAAGAATTAGCATTTTGCATGATTTTTCAATTATTTCTCGCGAATTTAACCATGCATGCTATGAAAACACAGGTAATTGTTGCCTAGCCAATTTCCAGCGGCCAACAATAGTAAGCATAACTTCGAACATACACAACATAACAATTAATCATCCACTCACACTGCCAGTGGCGGCGATTAGGGGGGCGAGGGGGGCAGTTGCCTCCCCCCCCACTTCTTGCCACTTTTGCTCCCGCACTATGCTAAATCTTATGTATCAAGGGAAAGTAAACTGTCTTTGCCCCACCAGTTTTGGTAACCAATCGCCGCCACTGCTCACTACCATCGTAAATGTATACATGCGCATATAGAAAGTCCGCCCAGCACCAGTCGGGGTCGAGCGCCTCTAGCGAAGATGTATAGAATTTCTGCCAGCGCAGAAAATCGTATATGTGAGGGCGAAAGGGCCGAGGCAGGAAGGATTGTAGCGGGCTATTGTCTAACTGTGCTCACCTGGTTTTGAAGTATACCTACACACAGTAGTACATAATTAGAATACTGACATGGGCTCCAGCTATGGGACGCGCGCAGGTTCGAGTCTCCTGGGGAGAAGCGTAACAACTTGTCTCCTGAGATTTCGGCCTGTGTATGGGACCGGTGGCCACCCACCATCGTACGGAATTTGGGGAACTACGAACGAGTAGCGTAACCCGGCCATGGAAGCCTACAACGACGACTGGGGGCTCGTCGTGCTGTCCACACGTCACCCCGTAACTTGTTGGATAATCTCCCACCTCGGGTGAGTGGGTAGCCAGGTGGAACTGAGGCCGGCAGCCAGTATGTAGGCCCAGCCCAAATGGGTTGTTGCGTCACGGGTTATTGTATATATTGTTTTATTATTATTATTTCCTTTCATTTCTTAGCAACATAGACGCATTGTATTCAGCCTGTTTACAAATTTACATTTACAATTCTTTGTATTGTTGCAAATTTCATGTTACAAATATAGCAATATCCAGTTAACAATGGAACTTCTACAATATGAATAATGGTAAAAGAAGTAACAATGAAAACGTGTTTAGATTAGACTCCTCGGTCTTAATCATCGTTCATTGTTTATATTTATTTTACAAATGAGTAAAAATCTTAGGGAAGACGTAATTGGCCACCTCATTTTATAAAAGCCATTTTCTCCAAGAAGCAACAATCGCAGTTAGAAAAGAAAAGGCCGACACACCAATCTCTTCCGCGGCGCAGATCCCAATATTCATTTCGTCTCCCTCTCTCTTAGCATCACGTATTCTACCCTGCTCGCCCACCTTCGCCATTGTTGCCAATTTCATTCCATTCCTGGACACACTTGCCATTCGAAAGGGACGTTAATGTGGCAATATAGCATGACGTAGTGGTTGCTTCTTTTATGCAGTGCTTGTGCATTGGCTACCTAGTAACTAGTGTTGCCAACTGTAATAATGAAGCGCTATTTCTGTCACGGAAGGAGAAAGGCAAAGTGACGGTGCGTTTTGTTGGATTGGAAGCACCATATTTTAATTTTAAGTATTTGAGCGGTTTGACGTTGTGTGCGTGTATTGCGTGTGTGTATGTGAAAGTGCATGTGTTTGGTTAGTGAACGTTAAATTTCCAGTACTATTGTTCATATTTCATCACTTTAGAATTGCTCAAAAGAAATAAATTATGTGGATGCATGGGCATTTCAACTCTCGGCTCCGGCACGTGTTCTTGTAGGAATTGTATGAAGGAAGCTGTTATTTTTGTTGTTTAATGGAATGCATGTTGTTTTCGTTGTTAAAATTGGCATGCTTTGATGGGTGACAAGTTCATCGTCTGGTGGCAATATAAGTACTTCTTATTATTGTTATTGTTGCGGAAGCCGGCATCGTTTGTAAATGTACAATAAAGGCAGCTGACTGGCGCCCATCACAGAAAGGCAAAAATACTGCTTAAGCAGGGGTTTTTGTGGTCCAATTCTCGAGGTTTAACACGTTTGCAAGTTACACTGTTCTTCAAATTTTCACTTTTTTCTGTTACAGAAAGGAAAGTAGCCCTTTCTTACTGAAATTCACCTCCTGAACACGAATATGAACTTCATTTAACAAGATTGACTCATAATTTGAAGTTACGGCATAATTCATGTTATCCATAAGCAATGCATTGGCGCTTATTTTCAAGATAAGCATAATTCACGTTACATAATAATTAATCATAATCAATGTGGACATAACTTAATAAATATATTCAGAGCGTCCGCAAAAGGAGGCCAGGGGGGCACTTGCTCCCCCCGCCGATATGTGAGAAGAATTAATTGAATTCAAATTTTGAAATTATAGCGTGAAACATAGATGAGAGATGCCGTGAAAGATAGGGGGTCTCGGGTTTGATACCCGTGGAGGCACATAGTGGTTCGGATCCCACTTTAAACTGTAGGTCCAGTCCCGATCAGCCTTACTGTGCATAAAGTGGATTTAAAACACCAACTCAATCAATCAATCATAACCGTGAAAGACAGATGGAAATTAACTTAATGCTGGTGATGCTTTATGATAATTCTCTTAACTGGGGAAAGCGTAACTCTGTTTCCTCCACTTTAAACACTTCCCTATTCAGCATCCTCATATTAGTAAAGATTGGGTACTCTCATTTCTGTAACAAAAGGTGTGTAGAACAGTGTTATTAGTTATCAAACCAGTGGTAGTGTCAGCAGGCCCGTACCCAGGATTTTTTTGATGGGGGGAAAGCACGAAACCTTGGAAGTGAACAGTTAAAATGCCACCAGATCCATTAATGCAATTGAAAAATAATACATTGTTTACTTTATTTGAAATCACACAAATATTGAATCACTATGAAGAAGTCATCTTTGCATCATTTTCGGTAATTTTACATATGTGTTAGCTACATTTTAGTCCATATCTATGTACATATAAAGCCACTTGTTAGTACATATTAATCCCAGCCCTGGTAAAAATGCATGGCGTTTAAAACTCAACGTTAGATAGAGCTGAGTTCTCTAATATCCTTGTTCTACGAACAGCTATGCCTCGGCGCACTGTAGCGATTTTTTTATGAATTGATTAGCAACACTGGTTCTCGCCTTCTGCTGCGCCGATCGCGGCAGAGATCCCTGGGTCAGACTCTACGTTTACAGTTGAATAACATTTAACTTGTACAGTTGTATCAAGAGGAGGAAGACAGCGATAAAATTGCGAATCAAAGTGAACAGTCATTTGCTTAATGATGTCACCACAGATGAAAATGTTCTTATCGCTTGTGTCATAAACTTCAACAACATTTTCTGCTTTCATTGTGTAAGTCTTTCCCCTTCATATTGATCCAAACACTTGACACTAAATAAAGGTGACGACGATGTGTTCGATGTTGCACATTTCGGCAAGGCAGGGGCGGGATTGCATGGCAAGCAGCTGATTGCATCACACATGTTGTCATCGCTCGCTGAGAGTTGAGAATTCAATGACAGCGCCAGAGAGTTATCATCTTCTTGGTAGAACATTACTACATGTTTCATGCATGTATTGTTCTCTTTTTCATAGCCTGATGCGCAGCGATCGTCGGTTTCCTCGACTGCACACCATCTGTCGGTTGTCGTTCCGGAAAATGTATCCTACAGGGCCACGTTTGCATCTGTGCCATTAACCCTTGTTGATTTCTTGTGTTGACTATATCGATGTCAGAGACAACACAGATTTTATCAGTGCGTATGCAAACGCTCTTAGGGACGCTTGAAGTGGTGTAAAGAGCAACGCCACCGGACCGGGGGGGGGGGGACAGGTAACGTATATTTTCGAGTAATGAATTCCTGCAATAGACTCTGCGCTCTTGTAACACTGCATGACACTCTAAATGCGTTAGGAAATAAGGACGTTTTCGCTAGTTGTGTACTTCCTACAGTGGGGGAACACTTCGGTGATGACCATTGCCTCTATGCAGCATGACAATGCTATCACAAAGCGGGAACTGTGTGTGAATAGTTTGTGGACAATGGGGTTCCTGGTATCGTCTGGCCTTCCCAGTGACCAGATCTGAATCCTACAGAACACCTGTGGGACGACTCAGAATATCGACTTCTCTCTAGACCCCAACGTCCCACATTAGTACATGTTCTGTCTACAGCTCTTCAGGATGAATGGCCAGCGATTCTTCCTGAATTCTCTAGATGTCTGGTGGCAAGTGTTCCGGGATAATACGGACTGTGATCAAAGCAAAGAGCGAACCTACTTAGCCCATCCCATTACTGGAGAGTGTCTACGGAATGGAGTATGTGTCCGGATACTTGTGGTCAGATAGTATAGCATTGTATCAGTTTCATTAGCCAAAATGATTGTCCCAGCGTCACACGAATAATATTTATTTCTAAAGTTTTTCATCAGGAAATTTTTCGAACGGCAATGCTCAGAACTTAGCCGCAAAAAACTGGAGAGGTAGCTTATGATGTAGTTCTGCTGTACTTCCCAACGCCGCCATGCACATGCAGGTATGCACGGTGCTTCATGAAGACTGCACAGGTTTATCTGAAGGGTGTCCATAAAGAAAACTGTGCAGTTATTAGCATCTGGGCAGGAGATGCACAGATGGAATTCAATGTACAGGGTGCAGGATTGTAAAATGCTGTAACATTAAAGTAATATGTTAATTAGAACAAAATATTGTTTTTTACACAATAAAAAATTTAAAATTTTGTTCTGCCCACACTGCTGAATGACGTGTGTGCAGGTGATCACGGGATTATGTAATTCCAAGATGGCGGCGATGCTGAAAAAGCTCAATGCAGAGTTAAAATCTTGTGTCTTGGTGCGGAGAAGGTTCCAAACACCTTCAACAGAGACAAGTATCCAGATATGGTACGAAAATTTACGGCTACGGGAAGCGTAACAGATTTACCACGTAGTGGGAGGCCAAGAACGAGTGACGATGTGGTGGATGCAGTGCAGCAGAGCTTGCAACGGAGTCCAATGAATTATCTTAAACGAAGATCATTGGAACTCTGCGTGGCGAGGTCTACGTTATACAGTATCTTATGCAAGAAAGAGAAAAGCCAGGCCATACAAGTTGAGATTTGTGCACGATCTAATAGAAGAGGACTATGACATGAGGAAAGAATTTTGTGAATTAATGTTAACCCGATTAAATGATGGTGGTGATGCCCTTCAGTCTCTCATTCTTTTCTCTGATGAGGCCACGTTCCATGTTTCTGGAAAAGTGAATAGACACAATTTCCGAATTTGAGGGGTTGAGACACACAAGCGGGATAGCCCCAATACACCAATCAATGAAGGACAAAAAACGTCGAATGTCGGGAATTATTCCGTAAAAGCTGAATTTTTGGTCAGTTGATAACACAAAATTCCATAAGTCCCCGCCCCTCCCAGAGGTGCTTCTCCCCCTGCGCCACCCGAAACACCAATTTCGCAATATCAACTCTAAGTTATTAACTTATAGGCCTATCTCCGTAACCAATGGTCATAGGCAGGTAATCTTTTTTTTCATTAGATGGGCTACAAAAAATATTCTGTCTAATTTTTCTGTATTGTTTGTAGTTTTGCCGTAATTTAAAATATAATATGTAAAATGTGAAAATTTTCTAGTACTTTCTAAAGTTTTTGCCTTGTAACTTTTGAACAAATTAAATAACAAGAAATTGTTTAGAATAAAAGTTGTAGTCTAATTTATAAGCATTAAAATGATGCAAGGTTTATTGTATTTTAATGAAAGATACACCATAAAATTTGTCTGGAAATGGAGTACAGTATCAAAAAAGTGTAATTTACAATCGGGTAAGTCCAGAATCATTGACTTTTTGATAAAAGCAAGAGACTCTTTTTAGAATTATGTTCAGTCGAGTAACCACTCGCCGTCTGCGTGCTGATGGCCGCCATCTTGAAAAGAGACCGCCATATTGGATATTTTTTATTTGATATATCTCGCGAACGGTGGCACCTATCAGCTCCCAATTTTTTTTTTAAAAAAAAAATGCTCAGAATTATGTAAACTTTCATAATATATCAATAAATTTATTTTGGAAAAATAAATATAGAAGTTTTGTAGAAAAACTCACTATTTATAATACATTATGTGAACAACACCAAGTTGAAAGTCTTAATAATTTTCGAAACGAACAACAGTACTTTATATTTTGTAAAGTTAAGAAATGTTTGTTAGAAGACTTTAGACGAATTGAACCCTTAAATAACATTTTTAAGCACTGTGCCAATTAAGCTTTTTGCTTTGGGGGGGGATGCCCGCTCAGTGACGTATTTGTGATTTCATTTCGAGAGGCGAACCTTTTTGGTGGTATACAAATTTGTATATGTTACCTATCAGGAAACTGATCTATTGTCTGGTTATGACCTTGTAACGACCCTGCGTGGTCACCATTTACTAATAGACCCTGCGTGGTCATCACTAACATATGATTAGGCCCTGCGTGGTCACAATATTCAGGTTAAATTAACATGTCAGTTGAAAAAGTTGAGCGGAATGTCCCTGCGAGGCATACGCCTTTAGTTTTTAATTTAACTTGTTCTGTAAACGTTATTAATTATTGTCATTTACACTTTTAAATCCATTGTTTAGTATGTTGAGTTTATAATAAACAAATATATATGTATATATAAAGCTGGTGTAACCTTCCCTTATCCCAGTAAGCCCTGAGATATTTATAGGAGTCTATGTTCAACGACTGGTATGAAGTTAGCACATATGGGTAGACTTTTGTCGTCCTCCTAATTGGAGTATCTAGAGTGTTGAGCGCAGCTTGTAGTGCGGTTTTGTGTAGGGGTGAACGTTGCAAAAGTTTTTGGCGTCCACAACGTGGGGCCCGACAGAACGGTGCATTGTGAAATTAAGTGAAACCGACAGAACTGTACATTGTGGATCTTAAAGTGACTGACCAGTGAAAGTTTAAAATCTAATGATTGTCGAGTGAAAGTGTAAGGACTTTATTAAATATGGACAAAGAATATACTGGTATGAATGTAAGAAGTAGAGGGAGGAAGACTATGGATTCGGAGTCTGAATTTAGTTGCTGTGAAGACCTGGGAGTTGCCAATGCCAGCGCCAAATTCACTGGAGCTGTGATGGAAAAGCTGTGGTTACCTTTCCTGCTGTAGGAGTTAAATGCCAGACGTGTGAATCTGCTCCGCAGACTCAAGTAACGGAGACCGCAATACAAGAACCAAGTCCGCTGACCAATCCTCCATCAGGCCATTGGTTATTGGAATGGCTGACGAAAAATAGGGAAGACAGAAAGAAAGAGAGACTTGAGGAAGAAATGCGCCGAGAGAAAGAGAAACTTGAAGACGAAGAGCGCAGAAAGAAAGAGAAACAGGAGGAAGAGAAAGTGCGCAAAAGAAAGGCAGTTCAGGCTGAAAAGCTGAGAAAAAAGGAACTGTTAGAACTTAGGTCCTTAATAGAGTTTCATGAAGAGAGAAGGGAGCTAGAGAAACGAGAGAGAAAAGAGAGCTAGAGAATCGAGAGATTGAAGATTTTTTTTGGATTTGATTTAGTTTATTTTACTTCGCGTTTTGTGCCTCTTGGCTAATTTGCGAAGATGGGGATGAGTGATGAAATTGATGAGATTGATGAATGGACATTCACAAACAACCAAGCCCGGCCGGGATTCGAACCCGGGACCCTTGACGTCGCAGCGCGATGTGCTAACCACTCGGCCACAGGGTCGGGCAGAGATTGAAGACAAAAGGGAGCTAGAGAAACGAGAGATTGAAGAGAAATTGAAGAAAAGGGGAAAAATACTTTGAAACTCTCCGAGCTGTAATTGAGAGCCAAGAGGAAATAAGAAAGAAAGAGAAAGTGGAAGAAAAAGCTAAAAGAAAAGGGAGAAAGATGAAGAAGAGACAAAAAGAAAAGAGGATCTAGTAGAACTTAGATCATTAATTGAGTCTCAAAGCAAGGAAAGAAAGGAAGCAGAAGAGAAAAGAGAGAAAGAGAAACGAGAAACAAGAGAAAATGGCTAATGAATTAAAAACTCTTCGAGCTGCAATTGAGAGCCAAGAGGAAAAGAGAAAGAGAGAGAAAGAGGAAGAAGAAGATGATAAACGCATGTTAAGAGGAAGAAGAAGAATTTGTATTTTAGCATGTTATTGATTGGTTGTCATAGTAACAGTGTGTAAGATGAACGTGAATGGCTTCCATGCATTAAAGTTATGTAGTTTAATTTGAACCTACGTATTTTGTATGTCTTGTGCATGTATAGGTAAGGAATCACACACAGAACAAGACAACAAGACTTACATCTATGGCGAAGTCGTATAGGATATTCTTGGTGATTCTTCGTAAGAAGAAGTATGGATGAAGACGTCACGAAGAGTACACGACGATCATCATTCCAGCATAGGTTTATGCAAAGATAAATTGTGTCGGTCGGCTTGATCAATTTCTACGGTATGAAACCAAGATTGCACGGTTTGTGTATTATTTACAATAATTGTACAAGGGCAAGTTTAAATCAGTGTGATACGGATTGTGTCTACGATGTTGTGATATTTAGTTGTCCACGATTATGAATATCTTCGGTTTGAATTTATTCTCCGAGTTCCGGCCAGATTCGGAAGAAATAGAAGCTTATTTAACGAGGTTTGAACAGTCTTTTTGGCTCATGATGTTAATGAAGCCAGAAAACTGATTGCAGTTATAGGGTCTGAAATTTTCAAAGTGCTTAAGAATATACTTGCACCTGAACGGGGCCTCCGAGAGATACTTATACTTATGTACGGGCCTCACGCCAGCTTTCGTGACGTCACAGGATTAGTCAAGTATAGTCCATTTTCAATATTTAACAAAGTGCATTGTAAGAGTATAATATTTAGTTTTCTGAGTGAATAGTCCTCTCTTATTCGTTCAGAACGTTGCTTTCACCTGAAGAACGTTTCAAATGTTATATGACGTAAATAATATTGATAAAAATAAAATCCAATCTTTACCGTTCTGCATATGTCAGAGTGGTTAGCACATCGCGCTACGATGCCTGGGGTCCTGGGTTCGAATCCCGGGCTGGGCATGGATGTTTGTGAGTGTCCATTCATCAATTTCATCATGTCATCACTCATTCCCATCTTCGCAAATAAGCCAAAAATGACACAAAAAGCGAAGTAAAATAAAAGCAAATCAATCAATTAATGCCTACATAAATGCATTGAAAATGCCAAATAATTTTTTATCATATAAATCATTTGTGACATGAAAATATATAAACTTTTCATATTCCATCACTATCAAGAGAATTTTTTTTTCATTTTATGCATACATAAATGCATTGAACATGCCAAATAATTTTATCATGTAAATTATTTGTAAGATATTTCTGTTTCTATTTAAACTGTAGATGCAGTCTCGATTACCTTACCTGAGCATAAAGTGAATCTAAAACAAGTTTTGACAAACCTCTGAATCGAGAGCAAAACGAGAACAAACAAAAACAAGAACGAGAAGGACCTCCTCATATAGGAGACTAGTGGAGACTGTGATAGGTTTCGACTTGCCTCATCTCTATACCATTCGTAGTTGAAATGAAACAGTAATGTTTCAGTTTCCTAGGCATTAAAACAGGGCGAGACTTGTAATGTTATCAGAGGAATGGATAGACGTACTGGTTTACTGTCTCAATAAGCGTGTAGATGATTGACAATAGTTCACCAGAAACACAGCAGGTTTCCATTATTTTAAACCTCGCATAAGCTAACTTTTTTAACTATATATTAAGTATGCTTATAATTGGACATTGTTTAAAATAACATCTACATTTTCATGTAGAATGGAACACATAACCCCATTCGAAGTTAAATTCTGAAATCAAACTATAAGAAAATTATATAAATCAGGTGAATAGACAAGATGTTCCTGTAGATTCGATGCTTTTCCAGCTGCTTTGTCAAGGGCACTGTGGTGCTTAGATTTGATCCATTTTGTTGCAAATTTTTCAAAATCAAAGCAATGCACTGGAGGTCAATTTATTGAAAGGAAAAGCAGTTAAGGTTAGATTCATAGCACTGAATCTGTTTTCACCAGAAGCGTATATTCCAGGCTAGCTAGGCTATCAGCGAAGCCTGAAGCCTAGAAAGTAAAATACTGAAGATAAATCTCTTAGAAACTGTGTGAATTAAGCTGATTTGAAAAAGAAGATAATGGCAATTCTGAAGTTGGCAACCTGAATTCTTGGAAGTTGGCAAGCTGAATTCTTAAAGTTGCCAACCTGAATTTTTATAAGTTTGCAACCTGACTACCGTTGGGATGGCAACGTGGCTTCCTTGAAGACATCAAGAATTAATCTAATCTTCTCCCTTCCTCCATATGCTAGGACCAGGTGTCATAGTGAGCTAGTCCAGGTCTTAAGACTCAGCATACACCACTGGTTTTCACATTGAGCTGTAGCCTATTGGTAAATTTCAATTGAAGACACAGTATCTTTGAGTGTGGTGGCAATGTGTTTTGGATTTTCTTTTATTACCATTCATCCTCACCTTCGTGGATTAGTCAAAGTTGGCATTAAAGCGAGGTAAAATAATTCAATGAAGCATACTTGTGAAGCGTTGTAAAGTACAGGCCACACCATTATAAATAACTATTATGTCAATGTTTTATCAGTCTCTCAAACTTGAACCTCTAGCAGTCCATTGGGAACCATTACGACTCAGTTTTCAAAAAGATGCAACAAAACACTACAACTTTGAACAAGTGTTTGAAGAGCATTAAAGAAAAGTGGTCCAACAGAGCACAGCTTTTAGTTTTCTATAGATAAGTACTTGTGGAACACGCTCTAGAAATCTGTGAAAATAACGAATACATGCCATCTATCCGCCATAAATTGCTAGACGATATTTTTGCATATACTTACGGAACTCTAAAAATACAGTTTGCATATGCAGTGAGTCCCTGGTTGGGATGTGTCGTTCGTAAAGAGAGATTGGAATTGTTCAAGACAGAGGATGGAGAAATTTCCCCCGTCCCATTTCAAACCGGACTCTGCATTAAAATGTGTGTTTATTCGCGACTTTCACATTACAAATATGTGATTTTCCGTTCCACAAATGAACCAAGAACGAGATATAGAGCTTTATATGTTTCAGAATTGTTATCTGTTTTTCAAAACTGATTTTTTTTTTTAAAAAATAACCAAAATTGATTTTTGCATGCTCCCTATGTATGTGTGTGTGTGCATGGGAAATTCCATTTTAGATCATTTATATGCAGGGTGACTGGTAATTAGATGTATTCTCGTATAAGAGGGGTTCCATGTTCTTAGCCACGGGCCTTCAAATGAAAGAAAAATATATCCTAACCTGGCCTTAACATTGATAGTGGTAGTAATCTTCGCTTTTCACTTACTTGGATTTAGATTAAATTGTTGAAATTCTTCTCCTGCTCTGTAGACATTAGTGTTTCAGCTCTTTACAAAGTACCGGAATCCTGTCGATCACAACACAGTTAATATGACCTCAATAATTTTAACCTCCACAGAGCCAGTGGTTCAGCTATACTACTAGGCACTGAATGTCCCGTAGAGAATACTTAAATGTCTGCAAAATGTTACAAATATTATTTTTTGGGCCTTACATGGATCCTTTGCTATGCAACCTGCAAAACAAAACAAACAATTTTCATACCAACGAAAAGGTAACAGTGAAGTTCATTGTTATTTTACAATATTAATAATCAACAATAAGTATTGTAGTAATATCTTATTCTTGGCTGGAAATAAAGAAAACAAATTCTACTGTAGAAATAAGCGTGTGTGTGTACACAATACAAAGTTTTAGAAGCTTAAATGTCGATTGCTAACGGCTCCGTTACCTTGTAACCTCATATTTTTTTTACCACCAAAACCTATTTTTCCAAAATTTTGTGCTATTTTTGTACTGATGAAAAATACAAAAAATAATTTTTGTTTCAGTCAATTCCACCGAAAAATAAAAATCTATCTTGGGGTTTTATTTATCAATTCGTGTCAATAAATTTAAGAATTTCGATGTGCGTTTAACATGAATTATTTATTGGTTGAGTGATTTGCTGCTTTGCTTTGCTGCCACTTTCCGCTAATCGCGAAAACGAGGATGAATGGCAATGAAATGAGATGGATGAAATAACCTTGACGTATAAAGTAGAACTGTTTAGTTTCCACACAGTGGTTGATATCGAAATGTCAATTTATTTCAATTGTTTTTCAAACATTTCTACGAATAGATGCATTAGTTAAGATGCCCTCCTGCCCACAACCTGTGAAACATACGTACGTTACTTTTATAGGGATTCGTATCCATTAATATTTCACATTATTTAATACAAATTTACTAATTTATTCTGTTGCAATAAATATATTTCGCATATCAACATTATGTAATTATCTGGTTGAACATCCAAACCTAAATTCACGGAATAATTCGAGCAATTTTCAGCAACTTTAGATGTTTCATTCACTACGCTAAAACAGGTGAAACACGTATCTGAATATTTACGAACTGTTAGTTTCTGTTATTCTATTTCAATACCAAGATATATTCGTTCTTATCCTAATATGAATGAAAATGAGAAGTGGTGTTTTTTTCTATTTACAGAATTTGAGTTTCTAACGTGCTCATGCTTGAGAATAAAGAATGTGGAATACAATAATTATTTGAACTTGAATCGCTTTGCATAATGCAAGTATTCTGTTTTGCGTTGAATGTCCGACATCACTAAGGCCACATCTGTCACGTAACGAGTATAGGAGGGCGGTCATGACTTGTGGACGATCGCATGTTGTTCTTATGCAGAAATCACTTGCCGATTCAACACCGCACACAAAACCTCTCGAAGCTTGCAAACCCATCCCGTACAAGCACAGGCAAAAGAACCTGCGCAGACCCGCGACTCCTATACTTAGTACTCCCACGTGGAGGGAAGGGACAGAGTGGAGCATTCTTTCTTTTGGGCCGAGTTGAACCGATGGAGGAGAAGGTGCGGGAAAGATTTTGGATATAGGATATAGAGCGACCACAACCAAAAGAACCTTCCCCTCCATCGGTTCAACTCGGCCCAAAAGAAAGAATGCTTTACTCTGCCCCTGCCCTCCACGCGGGAGTACCATACACAGGAGTCGCGGGTCTGCGCGGGTTCTTTGGCTTGTAGCTCAACTGTACCACAATTACACCCGCATTCATTACGCTAAACCAGTCCAAAGCGACCCACACTACTGGCACATTGCAATTTCTATTATTCTTCATCCTATTAAGTTTTTAGCTTTTCCCAAACATGAACAGCGTGGCCATCCGTGCCGTCTGGACGACCGAGGGAGACCTAGAACCGGATGGGAGTGTTTCAAGCAGTGTCCCTCAGGGGGGGTACTGGGGTTCACCCAGCCTCTCTGGGATCAATCCTGGGGGGGTAAATGCGGCCGGAGAGTGGTGCTGATCACATCACCACCACAAATGGCCGAGATAGCGAATGTGTGGAGTTCTAACCACTATGCCCAACCCAGATATGCCTTCACGGCATTATGCAATGTGAAGGGTGAAACTTTACCTTTTCAAACATGAAAGATTTTACTTATAGAAAGAAGAAGCCATCTCGGTGGCCATGTGCGTTAAGTATCATCTTGTGTTCGCCACCTAAGGTCTCGGATTCAAGTCCGTTCCTGGGCAAGGGTGTTGTTTTGAGTGTCCTGTCGTGAATTTAATTTAATCATTCTTCATCCTTGTCGCTACGAATAACCAAAACCAACAAACAAGAGAAAATGTACAAGAACGGCTTGTTTCGTATTACCAATTTTGAAAGATTATAATGTACGGTACCTATAATGTCAAATCCTAATCACATTTACGATTAAAAGTTTAGAAAAAAAAATAACTATTTTTTTTTATAGATATCAAATTATTAGTTCTATTGCCAGTAGTGTGTTTTGTGTGCCACCTTTCATCTCTATACGGACTGCTGTCACGTAATGAACAGGACGGTAGTCACGACGGAAGGATTGTCACCAAGGGCGGCCGCAGGAGGTTTCTCAGCAGGTTTGAGGAGAGGGGTCAAAGGGGGAACGTGAAGTGATGCCATCCTCCCAGTTAAGACAATTCACATAAGACATTCCCACTAGGGAATATCTTATAGGCAGGCATAGGTATCCCCCACCCACTGCATTTACTCCATGTTGATCCATACAGGGATACCCCATCTTTCCCCAAACTGTTTCTTCCACATATCTCAGGGGGAGCAAGTGCCCATCCGGCACTCTGCGGGCGCCCTTGATTGTCACATGCTGCAGTCCTCACGCAGAAATCACGAAGCACTTCCGACCGCTATAGCATCAGCCAGTCTACATTACGTTCAGCCACATCCAGTGCGAGTCAGACTACTTCAAAATTTTGAATTTGTAATATTCTATATGAAAACTGTTTTTACTTCTCAAATATGTACACCACACATACAAAGAAGCTACCTCTGTTTCCGAGATTTCTCTCTCGTCACTCAAAGTTTCAGGTTTGATTCACGGTCATCTAATTCATATTTTTGTTCCTACATCAGCTGCATCGAATGATCATTCACATTTATTGTCGTGATTAGCTCAAAAGCAGTGTTTCCCAACCGCCGGCCCGCGGCAAGGTACCAGGCCCAGGCACAAATTATAGCGGGCCGCGAGAGGTTCATTAGATCCAGTGGTTCACAAATAATTTAAATCTAATTTCATATTTGTCAACAAGCCTAGACATATTCAAACTACTATTCTTTAATATTGTGGTGTAATTTATTTATTGATATTTAATTTCAAGAAGTATATATTAATTAATATAGAAAGTTAAAAAAATTACAAAGGTATTTACGAGTAAAACTATTGAGATAGCGGGTCGCCATGTCATGAAGTTTGAGAACCACTGGCTTAAAGCAACACTAGAAAAGAAATATTAAAAATCAACTATGTTTCAATTACAAAATTTACATGACCATTATTCAATGTTGTGTTCTGAACACGTATCTATCACCTTAATCATATTTCAGGATTAAAGTTAAAGAGGAAACAGAAAAGTTTTTAAAATTTCAATTGCTTCAAATAACTAAAGTAGTCTGTTTTGCACTGAACGTCTCACCTCTAACCAGCCTGCTGAAACGTAAAGAGCAGGACCGCTTTCAGGAAGGAAGGATTGTCACATGCTGCAGTCATTAGGTCGAAATCACGAAGCACTTCCGACCGTTATAGCCTAGGCCAGTCTACATTACGCTCAACCACATCCGACGCGAGTGTGACTACTTCAAGATTTTGAATTTGCAATATTCTACATGAAAAACGTTTCAATAAATTTTGTTTGTACGTACTTCTCGAATATGTATACACACGCAAAGAAACTGCCTATGTTTCCGGCCTATTGCACTCGTTATTGAAGGTTTCAGAATCGTTTTGTTCCTACATCAAACTTCATGTATTTATAATTCATATCTAATGTCGCTATTAGCTTAAAACAACACGAAATAAGTAAAATCGAAATTTAGAAAAAAGAAGAAAAACTATGAACTATTGTTATATCCCTAGGGTACGCAGGTTTTTCTTTTCGGAGGGAGCTACGTTCTAAGGAGAAGTAGATACAAAAAAATATTTCGTAATTACCATTTTTAAATTTCTGACCTTCGTTTTGAGAGTTGTTCAAAGACAGATGATAATCAGGGGTCATTTTAAGGTAAACTTGAATTTACCACTTTGGTTTTTCCCGAGTTCTCCACTGCTTTCATTTGAAGAAAAAAAACATAGTTTTGGAGGGCGTTGTAATCTCATCAACACTCCTTACGCACGTCAGTGGTTTGAATTACAAAGTAATGAACATGTATCTAGTGATATTTCATGATTCAAGCTAGAAAGAAAATACTAAACTTTTGAGAATTTCATTTGCGTGATCTAACCGAAGTAGTCTGTTTTTGCGCTGGACGTCTCACCTCTATACGGCCTGCTGCAGCGTAAAGAGCAGGACAGCTTTCAGGAAGGAAGGATCATTGAAGCCTTATCCTCACGAAGCACTCGCTTGAAGACATTCCCGACCCATTCTGCCCGCATTCATTACGTTCAACCACATACAACACGACTCAGAATACTTGCGTATGCGGAATTTCTTACCTTATACCATTATCATTTCTACCTGTTTTGCGTGTTCTGTTGATCTATATAAATCTACATTTACAAAAACTTTCTCGATTACAAAATTTGTAAGCCTGGGTGACATCATTATGTATTTTCGCTTAATCACACCGCTCCAAATAAGAGAGTATTCATTATAAAAGTATGGAGTTTAAAACAAATTTCCCACCTACCCACCACTTTGTCTATAATAACTATGTTTTGAATATTTCAAGTTATTTAATAAATTTATTTATTAATGTTGTATTGCTTTTGGGGCAAATTCTATCATCTCAAGTTATTTTATTTCCGGTATTCTTGTTATTTTCAGATTTATTACAAATAAAATAATTTATATACAAAACTACGTAATCATAACTTCAGCAATCATTTCAGTTTACAGTAGAGTGAAGCTAGGAACCGCTGTGCAATCACAGTGCAGAACGGTTATTTTGACAAAATCCTGTTTCCCTAATAGCTGCTTCGGGGAGGAGGGCTTTCATTGTTGCCGCTTCTTGCCCAAGCACTAGGCTTAATTGGTTGTTTGACCACGAGTTCTTTCGTAGATAAACGCGGCAACAGAGGGTCACTGCCAGAAAGGAGGGCCCCGCTCAGGGAAATACCGCGATTTCGCTATAAACTTGACTTTTGTCTCGATAGAAAGATTCTTCAAAGCTATGTTGGTCGAAGACTACATGGTCTCGTTGAACTATATGAATTCAGTATCGTTAATTTACGAAGAGGAAAAATGCAAAGTACTTCTAACACCACCGTTAGCAAATGTAAAGATGAACATTTAAAAGAATGAAGTATCTAAATATGTTTGTCAATCAGGCAAGGCGAAAGACTTTGCAAGTAGGCACGTATCAAGAAATATATTTCGAGGGGGTCCTAACCAAGTGTCTCAGAAATAATAATAATGTTATGAATTAATTAATATTGTATTGTTTTGTTACTATTACATGAATAGGTAAAAGTATAGTATAAGAGCACGTATTCAATTCACGTGTAGTTAAGATCGCCAAAAAATTGTATAAAGACATTTGTCCTGGCAAATAAATTTATGTCAAATGCATAAATGAATATTTATTGAATTACAAAAAAGAATGTTAGCTCCAGTTTAAGCAAAATAAAGTTCCTGATTAATATTGTATGACTATTATCATAAGAAAGTGTTCATAAATCTTCTTTGGTACCGTCATTCAAAGCAGTATGAAATAAACATCGATTATACAAATAAACGCTAAACTAGTATATTTTCATTATTTAATTTATATACTTGGTAAGTCATTCGGGGGGGGGGGTCCTTGTTTGCAAACTCAACCTGGTAAATACATTTGTCCATCATCTATTAGATGAAGATGAAATCTTCATCACTTCCCGATACTTGTGATCTCCATATGGTTAAGTATGATACCTATTGTACTTGCTACAGGCGTTGTGGCGAAGTGGTCAGAGTTAAGTAGTTAAGTAGATGTTAAGAAGACAGAGAGAGCTTCCAGGTTCGAAGCCTGGGAAGCCATGAGTGCATTTCCGTAGCCAGGCAGGGGCTTATGGGGACCTGGCCCTTCTGACATTTTCCCGAATTACACTGCTCTACAATGCAATTTTTACAGAAAGGAAGGTAGCAATACATTATATATTTGGGGTGCTGAATTCAACAATGGCATTAACTGTTCTTAACGGTTAACATTGGTTTCTTCTGGTGTTATGCAAGGGAACGAAACTTGCATCACCCGCAAATGCTGTATCGCATGTCCTATACGTATGTAGGGACCTAATTTTCCATTGCTCGAATAACTTACAAGTGGATATGAAATGACATGCTAAACACATTTTTCATCCATACTCAGTAAATAATTATAAAGAATTAGCATTTTGCATGATTTTTCAATTATTTCTCGCGAATTTAACCATGCATGCTATGAAAACACAGGTAATTGTTGCCTAGCCAATTTCCAGCGGCCAACAATAGTAAGCATAACTTCGAACATACACAACATAACAATTAATCATCCACTCACACTGCCAGTGGCGGCGATTAGGGGGGCGAGGGGGGCAGTTGCCTCCCCCCCCACTTCTTGCCACTTTTGCTCCCGCACTATGCTAAATCTTATGTATCAAGGGAAAGTAAACTGTCTTTGCCCCACCAGTTTTGGTAACCAATCGCCGCCACTGCTCACTACCATCGTAAATGTATACATGCGCATATAGAAAGTCCGCCCAGCACCAGTCGGGGTCGAGCGCCTCTAGCGAAGATGTATAGAATTTCTGCCAGCGCAGAAAATCGTATATGTGAGGGCGAAAGGGCCGAGGCAGGAAGGATTGTAGCGGGCTATTGTCTAACTGTGCTCACCTGGTTTTGAAGTATACCTACACACAGTAGTACATAATTAGAATACTGACATGGGCTCCAGCTATGGGACGCGCGCAGGTTCGAGTCTCCTGGGGAGAAGCGTAACAACTTGTCTCCTGAGATTTCGGCCTGTGTATGGGACCGGTGGCCACCCACCATCGTACGGAATTTGGGGAACTACGAACGAGTAGCGTAACCCGGCCATGGAAGCCTACAACGACGACTGGGGGCTCGTCGTGCTGTCCACACGTCACCCCGTAACTTGTTGGATAATCTCCCACCTCGGGTGAGTGGGTAGCCAGGTGGAACTGAGGCCGGCAGCCAGTATGTAGGCCCAGCCCAAATGGGTTGTTGCGTCACGGGTTATTGTATATATTGTTTTATTATTATTATTTCCTTTCATTTCTTAGCAACATAGACGCATTGTATTCAGCCTGTTTACAAATTTACATTTACAATTCTTTGTATTGTTGCAAATTTCATGTTACAAATATACCATTATCCAGTTAACAATGGAACTTCTACAATATGAATAATGGTAAAAGAAGTAACAATGAAAACGTGTTTAGATTAGACTCCTCGGTCTTAATCATCGTTCATTGTTTATATTTATTTTACAAATGAGTAAAAATCTTAGGGAAGACGTAATTGGCCACCTCATTTTATAAAAGCCATTTTCTCCAAGAAGCAACAATCGCAGTTAGAAAAGAAAAGGCCGACACACCAATCTCTTCCGCGGCGCAGATCCCAATATTCATTTCGTCTCCCTCTCTCTTAGCATCACGTATTCTACCCTGCTCGCCCACCTTCGCCATTGTTGCCAATTTCATTCCATTCCTGGACACACTTGCCATTCGAAAGGGACGTTAATGTGGCAATATAGCATGACGTAGTGGTTGCTTCTTTTATGCAGTGCTTGTGCATTGGCTACCTAGTAACTAGTGTTGCCAACTGTAATAATGAAGCGCTATTTCTGTCACGGAAGGAGAAAGGCAAAGTGACGGTGCGTTTTGTTGGATTGGAAGCACCATATTTTAATTTTAAGTATTTGAGCGGTTTGACGTTGTGTGCGTGTATTGCGTGTGTGTATGTGAAAGTGCATGTGTTTGGTTAGTGAACGTTAAATTTCCAGTACTATTGTTCATATTTCATCACTTTAGAATTGCTCAAAAGAAATAAATTATGTGGATGCATGGGCATTTCAACTCTCGGCTCCGGCACGTGTTCTTGTAGGAATTGTATGAAGGAAGCTGTTATTTTTGTTGTTTAATGGAATGCATGTTGTTTTCGTTGTTAAAATTGGCATGCTTTGATGGGTGACAAGTTCATCGTCTGGTGGCAATATAAGTACTTCTTATTATTGTTATTGTTGCGGAAGCCGGCATCGTTTGTAAATGTACAATAAAGGCAGCTGACTGGCGCCCATCACAGAAAGGCAAAAATACTGCTTAAGCAGGGGTTTTTGTGGTCCAATTCTCGAGGTTTAACACGTTTGCAAGTTACACTGTTCTACAAATTTTCACTTTTTTCTGTTACAGAAAGGAAAGTAGCCCTTTCTTACTGAAATTCACCTCCTGAACACGAATATGAACTTCATTTAACAAGATTGACTCATAATTTGAAGTTACGGCATAATTCATGTTATCCATAAGCAATGCATTGGCGCTTATTTTCAAGATAAGCATAATTCACGTTACATAATAATTAATCATAATCAATGTGGACATAACTTAATAAATATATTCAGAGCGTCCGCAAAAGGAGGCCAGGGGGGCACTTGCTCCCCCCGCCGATATGTGAGAAGAATTAATTGAATTCAAATTTTGAAATTATAGCGTGAAACATAGATGAGAGATGCCGTGAAAGATAGGGGGTCTCGGGTTTGATACCCGTGGAGGCACATAGTGGTTCGGATCCCACTTTAAACTGTAGGTCCAGTCCCGATCAGCCTTACTGTGCATAAAGTGGATTTAAAACACCAACTCAATCAATCAATCATAACCGTGAAAGACAGATGGAAATTAACTTAATGCTGGTGATGCTTTATGATAATTCTCTTAACTGGGGAAAGCGTAACTCTGTTTCCTCCACTTTAAACACTTCCCTATTCAGCATCCTCATATTAGTAAAGATTGGGTACTCTCATTTCTGTAACAAAAGGTGTGTAGAACAGTGTTATTAGTTATCAAACCAGTGGTAGTGTCAGCAGGCCCGTACCCAGGATTTTTTTGATGGGGGGAAAGCACGAAACCTTGGAAGTGAACAGTTAAAATGCCACCAGATCCATTAATGCAATTGAAAAATAATACATTGTTTACTTTATTTGAAATCACACAAATATTGAATCACTATGAAGAAGTCATCTTTGCATCATTTTCGGTAATTTTACATATGTGTTAGCTACATTTTAGTCCATATCTATGTACATATAAAGCCACTTGTTAGTACATATTAATCCCAGCCCTGGTAAAAATGCATGGCGTTTAAAACTCAACGTTAGATAGAGCTGAGTTCTCTAATATCCTTGTTCTACGAACAGCTATGCCTCGGCGCACTGTAGCGATTTTTTTATGAATTGATTAGCAACACTGGTTCTCGCCTTCTGCTGCGCCGATCGCGGCAGAGATCCCTGGGTCAGACTCTACGTTTACAGTTGAATAACATTTAACTTGTACAGTTGTATCAAGAGGAGGAAGACAGCGATAAAATTGCGAATCAAAGTGAACAGTCATTTGCTTAATGATGTCACCACAGATGAAAATGTTCTTATCGCTTGTGTCATAAACTTCAACAACATTTTCTGCTTTCATTGTGTAAGTCTTTCCCCTTCATATTGATCCAAACACTTGACACTAAATAAAGGTGACGACGATGTGTTCGATGTTGCACATTTCGGCAAGGCAGGGGCGAGTAGTAGGTACATTAGATAACGTCTGTTTTCTCCATGGGTGGTCTTTTTAATTTGCACGTACTTATAACTAATTTGCACGTACTTAGAACTAATTTGCGCGTACTTAGAATTTATTAGCAAGTACTTAGAATACTTTACATTTATGTATTTGCATGTTTATAACTTTTATGAATATATATTTATTTATTTTATTAAAAATATGTATATAGAAGGTAATTAGAGGTACTAAACGCTATGCATATGGTTTTATATCCATTACTGCAAAGTATGTAATGTATAAATCGATAATAATTAATGTTTATAATATTGAAAATAAGTTTTCTATGGTTTATGAACCGCTATGAACGGTGGTAATGGTACAAAAGAAAACGGTCCCGGTACTCGAACCCGCGATATGTAATATTATTAATTAGTACTATGTAATAATGTATGTTATTATGGTATGAAACACGGTGGTGCAACACGCTATACAGAATACTGTCTTTGAATCTCGACTCCGCTCTGATGCCAGACAGAGAATGAATTAATATTCGGCGCAGGTAGAGGAGAAAGGAATTTTGGGGAAGCGCGTTCAAGGTCAAATGACGTCACAACGTCAGAACAAAGAAGGAATCTGATTGACCAATCAGAGAACGCGTCGGTAGATTTTCAGAACCGGTTTTTTCAAGGTTAACCAGTACGCAAGAACAGGGGAAAGCTATGCAATACTGTAGGGCAGGGGAGGGATTCAACCAGACAACAAAGGATGTCTGGAAATGCGCAGCAAGGGTTAAATCTCTGAAGCTATGCGTCGCTTGTAGAACTGGTTTCAGCCGATAATTAATATTCCGCTCAGGGTTGCCCCAAGGCACAGGCCGCTTTAGCGCATGTTTTTTTTTATCTGTACTATGAAGAAGGGAGAGCTATCAGGGACGGGGCCTACAGTTTTCATCATTTGCTTTTATCACGGGGTAACGAACCTAGGACCCTTTGATTATTGATTTAGGTAGTAAATTTATGTTACTGTGTGCTATTTAACATATTATCGAGTTTATTTTTTTTAACAAACTTTGACTTTGTCAAATCTTTTACAAGTTTTTATGTATTTTTACCAAAATAACACTATTTATACTATTCAGGCAACATTTTTTATTAAATATTGGACTCGCAAAGACATTTTTTCAACTTTTAACTTATTATTTTACAATTTTATGTTAATTTTTTTACCAAAATAACACTATTTATACTATTCAGGCAACATTTTTTATTAAATTTTGGACTCGCAAAGATATTTTTACAACTTTTTAACTTATTATTTTACAATTTTATTCCTATTTTTAATCTAAATAACACTATTTGTACTATTCAGGCAACATTTTTTATTAAATTTTGGACTCACAGACATTTTTCAACTTTTAACTTATTATTTTACAATTTTATACCTATTTTTAACCTAAATAACACTATTTATACTATTCAGGAAAGACTTTTAGTTACATTTTCGACACACTAAGTGTGTGTTCTCAACTTTTATCTGTTTATTAGGCTTATTATTACTCAAATAATAGAATTTCAGCTGTTCAGGCAACATTTTTTATTAAATTTTGGACTCACAAAAAGACATTTTCTAAACTTTTAACTAATTATTTTACAACTTTATGTTAATTTTTACCAAAATAACACTATTTATACTATTCAGGCAACATTTTTTATTAAATTTTGGACTCACAAAAATACATTTTCTAAACTTTTTAACTTATTATTTTACAATTTTATACCTATTTTTACCAAAATAACACTATTTATACTATTCAGGAAAGACTATTAGTTATATTTTCGACACACAAAGTGTGTGTTCTCAACTTTTATTTGTTTATTTCACAAGTTTAGCCTAATATTTACTCAAATAACACGATTTGAACGTGTTTTTTATTACATTTTGGACACACACACGCACACACCTACACACACACACACATTTACACACACACACACACACACACACACACAGAGAGAGAGAGAGAGAGAGAGAGAGAGAGAGAGATTTCCAAGTTTACAGAATTATTCTCCAAGTTTACTCAAATAACACAATTTAAATGTGTTTTGAATTAAATGTTGCACACATGAAATGTGTTTTGTCAAGTTTTACCCTTTTATTTTACAAGTTTAGGCTTAATATTGCTCAAATAACACAATTTAATCCAGCCAGGAAGGATTTGTAATTATATTTTGGATGCACAAAGAGATGTTTTCAACTTTTTTACTGATTTTTTTTGCAGGGTATGTATTATTTTTTATTTATTTTGTTTTGTATCATATATACAGTTACAAATTTTTAACTTAGAGTTTAGTATTTATTTAAATCTTTTCAAAAACACTAAAGAAAAAGTACTTTTAGCTAAAATGTAAGCTACAGAATATATTATTATTATTATTATTATTATTATTATTATTATTATTAGGGTTTACTGATTTCCACTATGCTATTTTTGGTTCTGTATTTCTATATGTATTTATTTAGGTCAGGTTACGCCTGCCACGTAGGAAAGTTTGTTTATTTTAGAGTTTGCTGAGTATTTTGTTACTTTTATACTAGGTAAAGTTTCCTAAATATATCAGGTAGGGCTCCATCCATATAGTTTTGTTTTTTTTGCTATTTTGGAGATGATGTGATCAGCACCACTCTCCATCTGCTTTTTATTTTATGTACCCAATATTATTTTGAGGCTTAGTGAATTCTAGAGCTATTTATGCAGGAGAGAGGAGAGAGGACTTGAAAATTTTGATCTCAGATAACCCACAACTATTTGTCAGAGTATTTTAAAGGATATTTTATATTTATTATGTGCCACTAGAATATCAAAGCTTGCTTAATTTTTATGTCTGTAACGCATTTATTGTATTTCTAGCTAAGGCTTACTGGATAAAGTACACGAAATGTTTATCATTTCGACTATTTGCTTTTATACGAGGCCAAATTTTTAGTGTAACGAAAATTATTGTGTGTCTATAAAGACTGAAATTCCTTTATCGATGGGTCCATAACTAGACGCTTACCAACATTGTTCCTTTTTTTAAAAAAATAAAATATATAACCATTTATCAATATATTGACAATTCACAGGACAAGACGAAGTTCAAAGACGACTGTCTATATGGACCATAGGTCCATTTGCTAAACTTTTTTCTATGCTAGAAGAATAATTTAGCCTTATAGCCTTTTTCAAGGTATTTTTGAAGTATTACTGTTTTTTTTGGGTGCATCAACACTTGGGTTATTTCCATTTGGTTTATTATACGAGGCTACAATCACTATCTGAACACTGAAATCCTCAGATTGAAACTTAAAGCTCAGGCTGTAACTAGGGACTTAGTATGTATATCGATAATTTATAGGACAACACGAACCTTACCAAGGATTGTAGGTGATGTAAGCCCACACGCCAGAGCCTTGTAAATCTTCAAGAAGCATTTACAGCTAATATTACGAGGAAATGAGGTTGATTTTTTACTGTTTCTCAAGAATGCTATCTTTTATACACCCAATATTTGCTTTTTCAAGTAACTACTTGTACCAGAAGCACTTACAGGTCAACTCTAACTACACTTCGATTTATATAAATGTGGCAAGAACTATATTTCTGAGGAAGTACGCAAAAGCAGATTACCCGATTAAAATATCTGAAAAACAGATTATTCTATGTAAGTATATATTTATTGACTGGATTATTTAACAGATCAAACAGGAGGACTGCAAAATTCGTTAAATGTAGTTCTATAGTATAGGTGGTTTCAGAGATTAAAAAAAAAACAAATATAAGACTTCGCTTTTTTTTTTGCATCTGAGGCTAATCGCGACGCTAAGGGTAAATGGCGAGGAAATGTAACGGAGGACAAACAGTCCCAAAAGTTATGGGCTGCATGTAAGTTAATACCACAGAGATATTACAGTAGGTGTAGGTTCTACCACCAGAACTTTTCTATTATAATAATACTGGTTATGCTGTACTGTTAGCTAAAGATGCTGATATTTGAGAAACTTAAAAGCTTACTTACGACTTACTGTTGCACAAGATCCGATGACAAAATTTAAAAATTGTAATCGCCCAGACAGGGACTCGAACCCTGGACAGATAGGTTAAAAGCCTAACGCTATACCAACTAAGCTATCTGGGCACAAGGTATTCTTTTCTTGAAAAGTTAGTTATGTTAAGAAATATATTGAAACACTTGAGAACACTTTTGGTCTGGTTCGACAGAGAAGGAGACAACATTTCCAAATTTTTACAGACTGGGTGTATTTTTCCACTATAGGGGAATTCACTATATGTAATTCGAAACGCTAAAGTTCAGCTACCTTCCAAAATTGAGGTAAAGATTGTGTTTGGCGAGATTAACAAGTTACAATTATATCCCGTTACGGACAAATAAAGCTAAAACTCTCAGATTTACTGTACTAGCCAAGTTTAGTAACATTTTCTTCACTTTAGTACAAATACCAAAGAAATAGGTGTATTTTATGTATAATTTGACAAGATGTACTAGTATTTAATTCACAAAGTTAGGTAAAAAACAGTATTTTTTAAAAATATTCTTACTGCCTTCAAATTTTATGTTATTTAGCCACTAACAACTGGTTTACACTGTTTGGCATCCTTTAAATAGGAAAAGAAGGAATTATTTGTTTAATATTTTTACTATTTTATATTTATTTAAGAAAACAATTCTACAGTTTAACTTAATTTTAACAAATTGTTACTAATTTATATATCAAAGTTATGTTATTTAGAGTGTATGAAGGCGTATAAAGTTAATATTTGTACTTATCAGTTCAACTAACAATTATATTTTACACACAAAAGATAATGTTTACAGTTAAATTACTTGAATCAGAGAATAATATTTTACAGTAATTGATTCATTCAGCACTAGTCAGTACTTTTATGCATCAGAAAGTTTTCTTAATTTTCTATTACGCATGCTATTTTGGGCTATTCTTAAAATGTATTTCTAGGGCAAACTGGTTTAATTTTCTGCTTATAATGCAAAGTTGACAGTTTTCGCACAATGCATTGTACATTTGTTATATTCTCTACTTACAATCCAAATATTATGCTTATTTAATGTATAACTAACTAACTCTCTAGCCTTCTTAAACCCGAATGTTCATGGCTACAGCAACACATGCCTTTCATCTGTCCATGTGCTGAGCAAGATCCATATACTCCTTTCCTTCCCTACCAATTTCCTTTAGGTCCATCTCTACATTATCCCTCTATCTTTGTTTTGGTCTCCCTATTGGTCTTTTGCCATCAGGTTTCCCAACAAGAATCCTGTATACTTTTCTTTTCTCTCCCATTCGTACCACATGATCTAGACACCTAAGTCTTCTTGATTTAATCATTCTAATAATATCTGGACATGAATACAAATTATGTACTTCTAAATTATGTAATTTTCTCCACTCATCTGTCTCCTCATCTGTTTTAGGCACAAATATTTTCCTAAGGATCTTATTTTCAAATACTCTCAATTTATGTTCCTTTTTCAATGTAAGGGACCAGGTTTATTTACTGTATTTAACTTTTATTTTTTGTAATTAACAAAAATTAAAAGCTTATGCTGTAGTTATTATATCTTTTTCTATCAGCTTATTTTGAAATTAATATTATTAGGTATAGTCTTTGATTTATAACTATATTGCTTTTTTATCAATTTATCTAAGAGTACACGCAGACAAACACATGTGTACACACTTTTATGTAAATAGTTATGCCTTTTTTCAATATTTTAGTATGAATATTGCACTTTAACTATTCAAGCAAGGGTAGGAAAGGTAGGATTTCTGAGAATTTGTTGCAGGATTTTGTTGCCAAGTATAGATGAGAACTGAGCCGGGAGACTGTTTTGAACCTTTTCATGAGAGTTTGCATGTGAACTGTATGCAAATTGAGCACTATTGACTGTGCATGCTTCTAAGTTTTGCTGTTATTTTACATCAACTCTGTGAGACTGTAGAGAGTTTTTCCTTTTCAAGTAGTTTTTATTGATTGTATTTGTATATGTTTTGGGGACTTAGCAGTTTTATGTTATGAGGCAGTTTGTTGTTGAATATTTTCACTGGATTCTTTTGAGATATTGAGTGTGCTGTTTTACTTGTAATTATTTTCCTTCTGGTGTTGTGTATTTGACTATATTTTGTCCAAGTTTGTAGTATTTAGAATAATTGTTATTGACTTGTAGATGTAGGGAGTAATAATCCTTTGAAGGATGCCCTATACTTTAGTCTGAACAATATTCTTAGTGTTCACTTTTGAAGCCTTAGTATTCTGGTAGTAATTCATTTGTAATGTAGGCATTTTTCTGATAAATTATACTCACTTAGTTGTTTCAGCTGGTAGAAATTGCATGATGGTTTACTGCTGATGATGCTAATTTGCTCTTCTTATGTACTACGTACGATGTAGCTTATTTCAGTAATTGGAATTTTCTACTGAAAAAAGGATTGCTTGTCTATTTTATTCCTATGTTGTTGAGTTTGTCCATAAGCAAGACATGTTTTTTACTCTATCCTATGCCTTGGAAGAATCTAGATATATTGTGTTTGCAGTTTTATGTTTCTCTAAGGTTTCAGCTATGTAGTTTTTAAACTGTGCTATGGGTGTGACTATTGATTTCTCTTTCTGGATGCCATGTTGGTTTCTGTGTATTCCTCTTGCTGCTTGAATTTGACTTAGGATGTTTGCTTTTTTTCTTACAACTTTATTTGTTTATTTGTTCAGTATTTTTTTATTTTTTTTATTTTAATTACTTTAATTTTACATTAACTAACATATTTTACTTTAACAACAAAAAAATTACTCTAGTATAAAAACTTCAACTAACAAAAATGTACTATTATAATTTTAATTTTAGAAAATTGTATTTTGAAAACTTTAACTTTGAAAAATTGATTTTTAATTACTTTAATTTTACATTAACTAACAAATTTTACATTAACAACAAAATAATTTGCCCTAGTATAAAAACTTCTACCAACAAAAATATAGTATTATAACTTTTAATTTTAGAAAATTGTATTTTTAAAACTTTAACTTTGAAAAATTGAATTTTAACACATTTTGACTTTAACAATGTACTTTGAATTTTTTATGTAAAAGAATATTAAAAAAAAATACTGAACAAATAAACAAATAAAGTTGTAAGAAAAAAAGCAAACATCCTAAGTCAAATTCAAGCAGCAAGAGGAATACACAGAAACCAACATGGCATCCAGAAAGAGAAATCAATAGTCACACCCATAGCACAGTTTAAAAACTACATAGCTGAAACCTTAGAGAAACATAAAACTGCAAACACAATATATCTAGATTCTTCCAAGGCATAGGATAGAGTAAAAAACATGTCTTGCTTATGGACAAACTCAACAACATAGGAATAAAATAGACAAGCAATCCTTTTTTCAGTAGAAAATTCCAATTACTGAAATAAGCTACATCGTACGTAGTACATAAGAAGAGCAAATTAGCATCATCAGCAGTAAACCATCATGCAATTTCTACCAGCTGAAACAACTAAGTGAGTATAATTTATCAGAAAAATGCCTACATTACAAATGAATTACTACCAGAATACTAAGGCTTCAAAAGTGAACACTAAGAATATTGTTCAGACTAAAGTATAGGGCATCCTTCAAAGGATTATTACTCCCTACATCTACAAGTCAATAACAATTATTCTAAATACTACAAACTTGGACAAAATATAGTCAAATACACAACACCAGAAGGAAAATAATTACAAGTAAAACAGCACACTCAATATCTCAAAAGAATCCAGTGAAAATATTCAACAACAAACTGCCTCATAACATAAAACTGCTAAGTCCCCAAAACATATACAAATACAATCAATAAAAACTACTTGAAAAGGAAAAACTCTCTACAGTCTCACAGAGTTGATGTAAAATAACAGTAAAACTTAGAAGCATGCACAGTCAATAGTGCTCAATTTGCATACAGTTCACATGCAAACTCTCATGAAAAGGTTCAAAACAGTCTCCCGGCTCAGTTCTCATCTATACTTGGCAACAAAATCCTGCAACAAATTCTCAGAAATCCTACCTTTCCTACCCTTGCTTGAATAGTTAAAGTGCAATATTCATACTAAAATATTGAAAAAAGGCATAACTATTTACATAAAAGTGTGTACACATGTGTTTGTCTGCGTGTACTCTTAGATAAATTGATAAAAAAAGCAATATAGTTATAAATCAAAGACTATACCTAATAATATTAATTTCAAAATAAGCTGATAGAAAAAGATATAATAACTACAGCATAAGCTTTTAATTTTTGTTAATTACAAAAAATAAAAGTTAAATACAGTAAATAAACCTGGTCCCTTACATTGAAAAAGGAACATAAATTGAGAGTATTTGAAAATAAGATCCTTAGGAAAATATTTGTGCCTAAAACAGATGAGGAGACAGATGAGTGGAGAAAATTACATAATTTAGAAGTACATAATTTGTATTCATGTCCAGATATTATTAGAATGATTAAATCAAGAAGACTTAGGTGTCTAGATCATGTGGTACGAATGGGAGAGAAAAGAAAAGTATACAGGATTCTTGTTGGGAAACCTGATGGCAAAAGACCAATAGGGAGACCAAAACAAAGATAGAGGGATAATGTAGAGATGGACCTAAAGGAAATTGGTAGGGAAGGAAAGGAGTATATGGATCTTGCTCAGCACATGGACAGATGAAAGGCATGTGTTGCTGTAGCCATGAACATTCGGGTTTAAGAAGGCTAGAGAGTTAGTTAGTTATACATTAAATAAGCATAATATTTGGATTGTAAGTAGAGAATATAACAAATGTACAATGCATTGTGCGAAAACTGTCAACTTTGCATTATAAGCAGAAAATTAAACCAGTTTGCCCTAGAAATACATTTTAAGAATAGCCCAAAATAGCATGCGTAATAGAAAATTAAGAAAACTTTCTGATGCATAAAAGTACTGACTAGTGCTGAATGAATCAATTACTGTAAAATATTATTCTCTGATTCAAGTAATTTAACTGTAAACATTATCTTTTGTGTGTAAAATATAATTGTTAGTTGAACTGATAAGTACAAATATTAACTTTATACGCCTTCATACACTCTAAATAACATAACTTTGATATATAAATTAGTAACAATTTGTTAAAATTAAGTTAAACTGTAGAATTGTTTTCTTAAATAAATATAAAATAGTAAAAATATTAAACAAATAATTCCTTCTTTTCCTATTTAAAGGATGCCAAACAGTGTAAACCAGTTGTTAGTGGCTAAGTAACATAAAATTTGAAGGCAGTAAGAATATTTTTAAAAAATACTGTTTTTTACCTAACTTTGTGAATTAAATACTAGTACATCTTGTCAAATTATACATAAAATACACCTATTTCTTTGGTATTTGTACTAAAGTGAAGAAAATGTTACTAAACTTGGCTAGTACAGTAAATCTGAGAGTTTTAGCTTTATTTGTCCGTAACGGGATATAATTGTAACTTGTTAATCTCGCCAAACACAATCTTTACCTCAATTTTGGAAGGTAGCTGAACTTTAGCGTTTCGAATTACATATAGTGAATTCCCCTATAGTGGAAAAATACACCCAGTCTGTAAAAATTTGGAAATGTTGTCTCCTTCTCTGTCGAACCAGACCAAAAGTGTTCTCAAGTGTTTCAATATATTTCTTAACATAACTAACTTTTCAAGAAAAGAATACCTTGTGCCCAGATAGCTTAGTTGGTATAGCGTTAGGCTTTTAACCTATCTGTCCAGGGTTCGAGTCCCTGTCTGGGCGATTACAATTTTTAAATTTTGTCATCGGATCTTGTGCAACAGTAAGTCGTAAGTAAGCTTTTAAGTTTCTCAAATATCAGCATCTTTAGCTAACAGTACAGCATAACCAGTATTATTATAATAGAAAAGTTCTGGTGGTAGAACCTACACCTACTGTAATATCTCTGTGGTATTAACTTACATGCAGCCCATAACTTTTGGGACTGTTTGTCCTCCGTTACATTTCCTCGCCATTTACCCTTAGCGTCGCGATTAGCCTCAGATGCAAAAAAAAAAAGCGAAGTCTTATATTTGTTTTTTTTTTAATCTCTGAAACCACCTATACTATAGAACTACATTTAACGAATTTTGCAGTCCTCCTGTTTGATCTGTTAAATAATCCAGTCAATAAATATATACTTACATAGAATAATCTGTTTTTCAGATATTTTAATCGGGTAATCTGCTTTTGCGTACTTCCTCAGAAATATAGTTCTTGCCACATTTATATAAATCGAAGTGTAGTTAGAGTTGACCTGTAAGTGCTTCTGGTACAAGTAGTTACTTGAAAAAGCAAATATTGGGTGTATAAAAGATAGCATTCTTGAGAAACAGTAAAAAATCAACCTCATTTCCTCGTAATATTAGCTGTAAATGCTTCTTGAAGATTTACAAGGCTCTGGCGTGTGGGCTTACATCACCTACAATCCTTGGTAAGGTTCGTGTTGTCCTATAAATTATCGATATACATACTAAGTCCCTAGTTACAGCCTGAGCTTTAAGTTTCAATCTGAGGATTTCAGTGTTCAGATAGTGATTGTAGCCTCGTATAATAAACCAAATGGAAATAACCCAAGTGTTGATGCACCCAAAAAAACAGTAATACTTCAAAAATACCTTGAAAAAGGCTATAAGGCTAAATTATTCTTCTAGCATAGAAAAAAGTTTAGCAAATGGACCTATGGTCCATATAGACAGTCGTCTTTGAACTTCGTCTTGTCCTGTGAATTGTCAATATATTGATAAATGGTTATATATTTTATTTTTTTAAAAAAAGGAACAATGTTGGTAAGCGTCTAGTTATGGACCCATCGATAAAGGAATTTCAGTCTTTATAGACACACAATAATTTTCGTTACACTAAAAATTTGGCCTCGTATAAAAGCAAATAGTCGAAATGATAAACATTTCGTGTACTTTATCCAGTAAGCCTTAGCTAGAAATACAATAAATGCGTTACAGACATAAAAATTAAGCAAGCTTTGATATTCTAGTGGCACATAATAAATATAAAATATCCTTTAAAATACTCTGACAAATAGTTGTGGGTTATCTGAGATCAAAATTTTCAAGTCCTCTCTCCTCTCTCCTGCATAAATAGCTCTAGAATTCACTAAGCCTCAAAATAATATTGGGTACATAAAATAAAAAGCAGATGGAGAGTGGTGCTGATCACATCATCTCCAAAATAGAAAAAAAAAAAAAAAAAAAAAAAAAAAAAAAAAAAACTATATGGATGGAGCCCTACCTGATATATTTAGGAAACTTTACCTAGTATAAAAGTAACAAAATACTCAGCAAACTCTAAAATAAACAAACTTTCCTACGTGGCAGGCGTAACCTGACCTAAATAAATACATATAGAAATACAGAACCAAAAATAGCATAGTGGAAATCAGTAAACCCTAATAATAATAATAATAATAATAATAATAATAATAATAATATATTCTGTAGCTTACATTTTAGCTAAAAGTACTTTTTCTTTAGTGTTTTTGAAAAGATTTAAATAAATACTAAACTCTAAGTTAAAAATTTGTAACTGTATATATGATACAAAACAAAATAAATAAAAAATAATACATACCCTGCAAAAAAAATCAGTAAAAAAGTTGAAAACATCTCTTTGTGCATCCAAAATATAATTACAAATCCTTCCTGGCTGGATTAAATTGTGTTATTTGAGCAATATTAAGCCTAAACTTGTAAAATAAAAGGGTAAAACTTGACAAAACACATTTCATGTGTGCAACATTTAATTCAAAACACATTTAAATTGTGTTATTTGAGTAAACTTGGAGAATAATTCTGTAAACTTGGAAATCTCTCTCTCTCTCTCTCTCTCTCTCTCTCTCTCTCTGTGTGTGTGTGTGTGTGTGTGTGTAAATGTGTGTGTGTGTGTAGGTGTGTGCGTGTGTGTGTCCAAAATGTAATAAAAAACACGTTCAAATCGTGTTATTTGAGTAAATATTAGGCTAAACTTGTGAAATAAACAAATAAAAGTTGAGAACACACACTTTGTGTGTCGAAAATATAACTAATAGTCTTTCCTGAATAGTATAAATAGTGTTATTTTGGTAAAAATAGGTATAAAATTGTAAAATAATAAGTTAAAAAGTTTAGAAAATGTATTTTTGTGAGTCCAAAATTTAATAAAAAATGTTGCCTGAATAGTATAAATAGTGTTATTTTGGTAAAAATTAACATAAAGTTGTAAAATAATTAGTTAAAAGTTTAGAAAATGTCTTTTTGTGAGTCCAAAATTTAATAAAAAATGTTGCCTGAACAGCTGAAATTCTATTATTTGAGTAATAATAAGCCTAATAAACAGATAAAAGTTGAGAACACACACTTAGTGTGTCGAAAATGTAACTAAAAGTCTTTCCTGAATAGTATAAATAGTGTTATTTAGGTTAAAAATAGGTATAAAATTGTAAAATAATAAGTTAAAAGTTGAAAAATGTCTGTGAGTCCAAAATTTAATAAAAAATGTTGCCTGAATAGTACAAATAGTGTTATTTAGATTAAAAATAGGAATAAAATTGTAAAATAATAAGTTAAAAAGTTGTAAAAATATCTTTGCGAGTCCAAAATTTAATAAAAAATGTTGCCTGAATAGTATAAATAGTGTTATTTTGGTAAAAAAATTAACATAAAATTGTAAAATAATAAGTTAAAAGTTGAAAAAATGTCTTTGCGAGTCCAATATTTAATAAAAAATGTTGCCTGAATAGTATAAATAGTGTTATTTTGGTAAAAATACATAAAAACTTGTAAAAGATTTGACAAAGTCAAAGTTTGTTAAAAAAAATAAACTCGATAATATGTTAAATAGCACACAGTAACATAAATTTACTACCTAAATCAATAATCAAAGGGTCCTAGGTTCGTTACCCCGTGATAAAAGCAAATGATGAAAACTGTAGGCCCCGTCCCTGATAGCTCTCCCTTCTTCATAGTACAGATAAAAAAAAAACATGCGCTAAAGCGGCCTGTGCCTTGGGGCAACCCTGAGCGGAATATTAATTATCGGCTGAAACCAGTTCTACAAGCGACGCATAGCTTCAGAGATTTAACCCTTGCTGCGCATTTCCAGACATCCTTTGTTGTCTGGTTGAATCCCTCCCCTGCCCTACAGTATTGCATAGCTTTCCCCTGTTCTTGCGTACTGGTTAACCTTGAAAAAACCGGTTCTGAAAATCTACCGACGCGTTCTCTGATTGGTCAATCAGATTCCTTCTTTGTTCTGACGTTGTGACGTCATTTGACCTTGAACGCGCTTCCCCAAAATTCCTTTCTCCTCTACCTGCGCCGAATATTAATTCATTCTCTGTCTGGCATCAGAGCGGAGTCGAGATTCAAAGACAGTATTCTGTATAGCGTGTTGCACCACCGTGTTTCATACCATAATAACATACATTATTACATAGTACTAATTAATAATATTACATATCGCGGGTTCGAGTACCGGGACCGTTTTCTTTTGTACCATTACCACCGTTCATAGCGGTTCATAAACCATAGAAAACTTATTTTCAATATTATAAACATTAATTATTATCGATTTATACATTACATACTTTGCAGTAATGGATATAAAACCATATGCATAGCGTTTAGTACCTCTAATTACCTTCTATATACATATTTTTCATAAAATAAATAAATATATATTCATAAAAGTTATAAACATGCAAATACATAAATGTAAAGTATTCTAAGTACTTGCTAATAAATTCTAAGTACGCGCAAATTAGTTCTAAGTACGTGCAAATTAGTTATAAGTACGTGCAAATTAAAAAGACCACCCATGGAGAAAACAGACGTTATCTAATGTACCTACTACTGGGGCGGGATTGCATGGCAAGCAGCTGATTGCATCACACATGTTGTCATCGCTCGCTGAGAGTTGAGAATTCAATGACAGCGCCAGAGAGTTATCATCTTCTTGGTAGAACATTACTACATGTTTCATGCATGTATTGTTCTCTTTTTCATAGCCTGATGCGCAGCGATCGTCGGTTTCCTCGACTGCACACCATATGTCGGTTGTCGTTCCGGAAAATGTATCCTACAGGGCCACGTTTGCATCTGTGCCATTAACCCTTGTTGATTTCTTGTGTTGACTATATCGATGTCAGAGACAACACAGATTTTATCAGTGCGTATGCAAACGCTCTTAGGGACGCTTGAAGTGGTGTAAAGAGCAACGCCACCGGACCGGGGGGGGGACAGGTAACGTATATTTTCGAGTAATGAATTCCTGCAATAGACTCTGCGCTCTTGTAACACTGCATGACACTCTAAATGCGTTAGGAAATAAGGACGTTTTCGCTAGTTGTGTACTTCCTACAGTGGGGGAACACTTCGGTGATGACCATTGCCTCTATGCAGCATGACAATGCTATCACAAAGCGGGAACTGTGTGTGAATAGTTTGTGGACAATGGGGTTCCTGGTATCGTCTGGCCTTCCCAGTGACCAGATCTGAATCCTACAGAACACCTGTGGGACGACTCAGAATATCGACTTCTCTCTAGACCCCAACGTCCCACATTAGTACATGTTCTGTCTACAGCTCTTCAGGATGAATGGCCAGCGATTCTTCCTGAAATCTCTAGATGTCTGGTGGCAAGTGTTCCGGGATAATACGGACTGTGATCAAAGCAAAGAGCGAACCTACTTAGCCCATCCCATTACTGGAGAGTGTCTACGGAATGGAGTATGTGTCCGGATACTTGTGGTCAGATAGTATAGCATTTTATCAGTTTCATTAGCCAAAATAATTGTCCCAGCGTCACACGAATAATATTTATTTCTAAAGTTTTTCATCAGGAAATTTTTCGAACGGCAATGCTCAGAACTTAGCCGCAAAAAACTGGAGAGGTAGCTTATGATGTAGTTCTGCTGTACTTCCCAACGCCGCCATGCACATGCAGGTATGCACGGTGCTTCATGAAGACTGCACAGGTTTATCTGAAGGGTGTCCATAAAGAAAACTGTGCAGTTATTAGCATCTGGGCAGGAGATGCACAGATGGAATTCAATGTACAGGGTGCAGGATTGTAAAATGCTGTAACATTAAAGTAATATGTTAATTAGAACAAAATATTGTTTTTTACACAATAAAAAATTTAAAATTTTGTTCTGCCCACACTGCTGAATGACGTGTGTGCAGGTGATCACGGGATTATGTAATTCCAAGATGGCGGCGATGCTGAAAAAGCTCAATGCAGAGTTAAAATCTTGTATCTTGGTGCGGAGAAGGTTCCAAACACCTTCAACAGAGACAAGTATCCAGATATGGTACGAAAATTTACGGCTACGGGAAGCGTAACAGATTTACCACGTAGTGGGAGGCCAAGAACGAGTGACGATGTGGTGGATGCAGTGCAGCAGAGCTTGCAACGGAGTCCAATGAATTATCTTAAACGAAGATCATTGGAACTCTGCGTGGCGAGGTCTACGTTATACAGTATCTTATGCAAGAAAGAGAAAAGCCAGGCCATACAAGTTGAGATTTGTGCACGATCTAATAGAAGAGGACTATGACATGAGGAAAGAATTTTGTGAATTAATGTTAACCCGATTAAATGATGGTGGTGATGCCCTTCAGTCTCTCATTCTTTTCTCTGATGAGGCCACGTTCCATGTTTCTGGAAAAGTGAATAGACACAATTTCCGAATTTGAGGGGTTGAGACACACAAGCGGGATAGCCCCAATACACCAATCAATGAAGGACAAAAAACGTCGAATGTCGGGAATTATTCCGTAAAAGCTGAATTTTTGGTCAGTTGATAACACAAAATTCCATAAGTCCCCGCCCCTCCCAGAGGTGCTTCTCCCCCTGCGCCACCCGAAACACCAATTTCGCAATATCAACTCTAAGTTATTAACTTATAGGCCTATCTCCGTAACCAATGGTCATAGGCAGGTAATCTTTTTTTTCATTAGATGGGCTACAAAAAATATTCTGTCTAATTTTTCTGTATTGTTTGTAGTTTTGCCGTAATTTAAAATATAATATGTAAAATGTGAAAATTTTCTAGTACTTTCTAAAGTTTTTGCCTTGTAACTTTTGAACAAATTAAATAACAAGAAATTGTTTAGAATAAAAGTTGTAGTCTAATTTATAAGCATTAAAATGATGCAAGGTTTATTGTATTTTAATGAAAGATACACCATAAAATTTGTCTGGAAATGGAGTACAGTATCAAAAAAGTGTAATTTACAGTCGGGTAAGTCCAGAATCATTGACTTTTTGATAAAAGCAAGAGACTCTTTTTAGAATTATGTTCAGTCGAGTAACCACTCGCCGTCTGCGTGCTGATGGCCGCCATCTTGAAACGAGACCGCCATATTGGATATTTTTTATTTGATATAGCTATCTCGCGAACGGTGGCACCTATCAGCTCCCAATTTTTTTTAAAAAAAAAAATGCTCAGAATTATGTAAACTTTCATAATATATCAATAAATTTATTTTGGAAAAATAAATATAGAAGTTTTGTAGAAAAACTCACTATTTATAATACAAGTTGAAAGTCTTAATAATTTTCGAAACGAACAACAGTACTTTATATTTTGTAAAGTTAAGAAATGTTTGTTAGAAGACTTTAGACGAATTGAACCCTTAAATAACATTTTTAAGCACTGTGCCAATTAAGCTTTTTGCTTTGGGGGGGGGATGCCCGCTCAGTGACGTATTTGTGATTTCATTTCGAGAGGCGAACCTTTTTGGTGGTATACAAATTTGTATATGTTACCTATCAGGAAACTGATCTATTGTCTGGTTATGACCTTGTAACGACCCTGCGTGGTCACCATTTACTAATAGACCCTGCGTGGTCATCACTAACATATGATTAGGCCCTGCGTGGTCACAATATTCAGGTTAAATTAACATGTCAGTTGAAAAAGTTGAGCGGAATGTCCCTGCGAGGCATACGCCTTTAGTTTTTAATTTAACTTGTTCTGTAAACGTTATTAATTATTGTCATTTACACTTTTAAATCCATTGTTTAGTATGTTGAGTTTATAATAAACAAATATATATGTATATATAAAGCTGGTGTAACCTTCCCTTATCCCAGTAAGCCCTGAGATATTTATAGGAGTCTATGTTCAACGACTGGTATGAAGTTAGCACATATGGGTAGACTTTTGTCGTCCTCCTAATTGGAGTATCTAGAGTGTTGAGCGCAGCTTGCAGTGCGGTTTTGTGTAGGGGTGAACGTTGCAAAAGTTTTTGGCGTCCACAACGTGGGGCCCGACAGAACGGTGCATTGTGAAATTAAGTGAAACCGACAGAACTGTACATTGTGGATCTTAAAGTGACTGACCAGTGAAAGTTTAAAATCTAATGATTGTCGAGTGAAAGTGTAAGGACTTTATTAAATATGGACAAAGAATATACTGGTATGAATGTAAGAAGTAGAGGGAGGAAGACTATGGATTCGGAGTCTGAATTTAGTTGCTGTGAAGACCTGGGAGTTGCCAATGCCAGCGCCAAATTCACTGGAGCTGTGATGGAAAAGCTGTGGTTACCTTTCCTGCTGTAGGAGTTAAATGCCAGACGTGTGAATCTGCTCCGCAGACTCAAGTAACGGAGACCGCAATACAAGAACCAAGTCCGCTGACCAATCCTCCATCAGGCCATTGGTTATTGGAATGGCTGACGAAAAATAGGGAAGACAGAAAGAAAGAGAGACTTGAGGAAGAAATGCGCCGAGAGAAAGAGAAACTTGAAGACGAAGAGCGCAGAAAGAAAGAGAAACAGGAGGAAGAGAAAGTGCGCAAAAGAAAGGCAGTTCAGGCTGAAAAGCTGAGAAAAAAGGAACTGTTAGAACTTAGGTCCTTAATAGAGTTTCATGAAGAGAGAAGGGAGCTAGAGAAACGAGAGAGAAAAGAGAGCTAGAGAATCGAGAGATTGAAGATTTTTTTTGGATTTGATTTAGTTTATTTTACTTCGCGTTTTGTGCCTCTTGGCTAATTTGCGAAGATGGGGATGAGTGATGAAATTGATGAGATTGATGAATGGACATTCACAAACAACCAAGCCCGGCCGGGATTCGAACCCGGGACCCTTGACGTCGCAGCGCGATGTGCTAACCACTCGGCCACAGGGTCGGGCAGAGATTGAAGACAAAAGGGAGCTAGAGAAACGAGAGATTGAAGAGAAATTGAAGAAAAGGGGAAAAATACTTTGAAACTCTCCGAGCTGTAATTGAGAGCCAAGAGGAAATAAGAAAGAAAGAGAAATTGGAAGAAAAAGCTAAAAGAAAAGGGAGAAAGATGAAGAAGAGACAAAAAGAAAAGAGGATCTAGTAGAACTTAGATCATTAATTGAGTCTCAAAGCAAGGAAAGAAAGGAAGCAGAAGAGAAAAGAGAGAAAGAGAAACGAGAAACAAGAGAAAATGGCTAATGAATTAAAAACTCTTCGAGCTGCAATTGAGAGCCAAGAGGAAAAGAGAAAGAGAGAGAAAGAGGAAGAAGAAGATGATAAACGCATGTTAAGAGGAAGAAGAAGAATTTGTATTTTAGCATGTTATTGATTGGTTGTCATAGTAACAGTGTGTAAGATGAACGTGAATGGCTTCCATGCATTAAAGTTATGTAGTTTAATTTGAACCTACGTATTTTGTATGTCTTGTGCATGTATAGGTAAGGAATCACACACAGAACAAGACAACAAGACTTACATCTATGGCGAAGTCGTATAGGATATTCTTGGTGATTCTTCGTAAGAAGAAGTATGGATGAAGACGTCACGAAGAGTACACGACGATCATCATTCCAGCATAGGTTTATGCAAAGATAAATTGTGTCGGTCGGCTTGATCAATTTCTACGGTATGAAACCAAGATTGCACGGTTTGTGTATTATTTACAATAATTGTACAAGGGCAAGTTTAAATCAGTGTGATACGGATTGTGTCTACGATGTTGTGATATTTAGTTGTCCACGATTATGAATATCTTCGGTTTGAATTTATTCTCCGAGTTCCGGCCAGATTCGGAAGAAATAGAAGCTTATTTAACGAGGTTTGAACAGTCTTTTTGGCTCATGATGTTAATGAAGCCAGAAAACTGATTGCAGTTATAGGGTCTGAAATTTTCAAAGTGCTTAAGAATATACTTGCACCTGAACGGGGCCTCCGAGAGATACTTATACTTATGTACGGGCCTCACGCCAGCTTTCGTGACGTCACAGGATTAGTCAAGTATAGTCCATTTTCAATATTTAACAAAGTGCATTGTAAGAGTATAATATTTAGTTTTCCGAGTGAATAGTCCTCTCTTATTCGTTCAGAACGTTGCTTTCACCTGAAGAACGTTTCAAATGTTATATGACGTAAATAATATTGATAAAAATAAAATCCAATCTTTACCGTTCTGCATATGTCAGAGTGGTTAGCACATCGCGCTACGATGCCTGGGGTCCTGGGTTCGAATCCCGGGCTGGGCATGGATGTTTGTGAGTGTCCATTCATCAATTTCATCATGTCATCACTCATTCCCATCTTCGCAAATAAGCCAAAAATGACACAAAAAGCGAAGTAAAATAAAAGCAAATCAATCAATTAATGCCTACATAAATGCATTGAAAATGCCAAATAATTTTTTATCATATAAATCATTTGTGACATGAAAATATATAAACTTTTCATATTCCATCACTATCAAGAGAATTTTTTTTCATTTTATGCATACATAAATGCATTGAACATGCCAAATAATTTTATCATGTAAATTATTTGTAAGATATTTCTGTTTCTATTTAAACTGTAGATGCAGTCTCGATTACCTTACCTGAGCATAAAGTGAATCTAAAACAAGTTTTGACAAACCTCTGAATCGAGAGCAAAACGAGAACAAACAAAAACAAGAACGAGAAGGACCTCCTCATATAGGAGACTAGTGGAGACTGTGATAGGTTTCGACTTGCCTCATCTCTATACCATTCGTAGTTGAAATGAAACAGTAATGTTTCAGTTTCCTAGGCATTAAAACAGGGCGAGACTTGTAATGTTATCAGAGGAATGGATAGACGTACTGGTTTACTGTCTCAATAAGCGTGTAGATGATTGACAATAGTTCACCAGAAACACAGCAGGTTTCCATTATTTTAAACCTCGCATAAGCTAACTTTTTTAACTATATATTAAGTATGCTTATAATTGGACATTGTTTAAAATAACATCTACATTTTCATGTAGAATGGAACACATAACCCCATTCGAAGTTAAATTCTGAAATCAAACTATAAGAAAATTATATAAATCAGGTGAATAGACAAGATGTTCCTGTAGATTCGATGCTTTTCCAGCTGCTTTGTCAAGGGCACTGTGGTGCTTAGATTTGATCCATTTTGTTGCAAATTTTTCAAAATCAAAGCAATGCACTGGAGGTCAATTTATTGAAAGGAAAAGCAGTTAAGGTTAGATTCATAGCACTGAATCTGTTTTCACCAGAAGCGTATATTCCAGGCTAGCTAGGCTATCAGCGAAGCCTGAAGCCTAGAAAGTAAAATACTGAAGAGAAATCTCTTAGAAACTGTGTTAATTAAGCTGATTTGAAAAAGAAGATAATGGCAATTCTGAAGTTGGCAACCTGAATTCTTAGAAGTTGGCAAGCTGAATTCTTAAAGTTGCCAACCTGAATTTTTATAAGTTTGCAACCTGACTACCGTTGGGATGGCAACGTGGCTTCCTTGAAGACATCAAGAATTAATCTAATCTTCTCCCTTCCTCCATATGCTAGGACCAGGTGTCATAGTGAGCTAGTCCAGGTCTTAAGACTCAGCATACACCACTGGTTTTCACATTGAGCTGTAGCCTATTGGTAAATTTCAATTGAAGACACAGTATCTTTGAGTGTGGTGGCAATGTGTTTTGGATTTTCTTTTGTTACCATTCATCCTCACCTTCGTGGATTAGTCAAAGTTGGCATTAAAGCGAGGTAAAATAATTCAATGAAGCATACTTGTGAAGCGTTGTAAAGTACAGGCCACACCATTATAAATAACTATTATGTCAATGTTTTATCAGTCTCTCAAACTTGAACCTCTAGCAGTCCATTGGGAACCATCACGACTCAGTTTTCAAAAAGATGCAACAAAACACTACAACTTTGAACAAGTGTTTGAAGAGCATTAAAGAAAAGTGGTCCAACAGAGCACAGCTTTTAGTTTTCTATAGATAAGTACTTGTGGAACACGCTCTAGAAATCTGTGAAAATAACGAATACATGCCATCTATCCGCCATAAATTGCTAGACGATATTTTTGCATATACTTACGGAACTCTAAAAATACAGTTTGCATATGCAGTGAGTCCCTGGTTGGGATGTGTCGTTCGTAAAGAGAGATTGGAATTGTTCAAGACAGAGGATGGAGAAATTTCCCCCGTCCCATTTCAAACCGGACTCTGCATTAAAATGTGTGTTTATTCGCGACTTTCACATTACAAATATGTGATTTTCCGTTCCACAAATGAACCAAGAACGAGATATAGAGCTTTATATGTTTCAGAATTGTTATCTGTTTTTCAAAACTGATTTTTTTTTTAAAAAAATAACCAAAATTGATTTTTGCATGCTCCCTATGTATGTGTGTGTGTGCATGGGAAATTCCATTTTAGATCATTTATATACAGGGTGACTGGTAATTAGATGTATTCTCGTATAAGAGGGGTTCCATGTTCTTAGCCACGGGCCTTCAAATGAAAGAAAAATATATCCTAACCTGGCCTTAACATTGATAGTGGTAGTAATCTTCGCTTTTCACTTACTTGGATTTAGATTAAATTGTTGAAATTCTTCTCCTGCTCTGTAGACATTAGTGTTTCAGCTCTTTACAAAGTACCGGAATCCTGTCGATCACAACACAGTTAATATGACCTCAATAATTTTAACCTCCACAGAGCCAGTGGTTCAGCTATACTACTAGGCACTGAATGTCTCGTAGAGAATACTTAAATGTCTGCAAAATGTTACAAATATTATTTTTTGGGCCTTGCATGGATCCTTTGCTATGCAACCTGCAAAACAAAACAAACAATTTTCATACCAACGAAAAGGTAACAGTGAAGTTCATTGTTATTTTACAATATTAATAATCAACAATAAGTATTGTAGTAATATCTTATTCTTGGCTGGAAATAAAGAAAAATTCTACTGTAGAAATAAGCGTGTGTGTGTGTACACAATACAAAGTTTTAGAAGCTTAAATGTCGATTGCTAACGGCTCCGTTACCTTGTAACCTCATATTTTTTTTACCACCAAAACCTATTTTTCCAAAATTTTGTGCTATTTTTGTACTGATGAAAAATACAAAAAATAATTTTTGTTTCAGTCAATTCCACCGAAAAATAAAAATCTATCTTGGGGTTTTATTTATCAATTCGTGTCAATAAATTTAAGAATTTCGATGTGCGTTTAACATGAATTATTTATTGGTTGAGTGATTTGCTGCTTTGCTTTGCTGCCACTTTCCGCTAATCGCGAAAATGAGGATGGATGGCAATGAAATGAGATGGATGAAATAACCTTGACGTATAAAGTAGAACTGTTTAGTTTCCACACAGTGGTTGATATCGAAATGTCAATTTATTTCAATTGTTTTTCAAACATTTCTACGAATAGATGCATTAGTTAAGATGCCCTCCTGCCCACAACCTGTGAAACATACGTACGTTACTTTTATAGGGATTCGTATCCATTAATATTTTACATTATTTAATACAAATTTACTAATTTATTCTGTTGCAATAAATATATTTCGCATATCAACATTATGTAATTATCTGGTTGAACATCCAAACCTAAATTCACGGAATAATTCGAGCAATTTTCAGCAACTTTAGATGTTTCATTCACTACGCTAAAACAGGTGAAACACGTATCTGAATATTTACGAACTGTTAGTTTCTGTTATTCTATTTCAATACCAAGATATATTCGTTCTTATCCTAATATGAATGAAAATGAGAAGTGGTGTTTTTTTCTATTTACAGAATTTGAGTTTCTAACGTGCTCATGCTTGAGAATAAAGAATGTGGAATACAATAATTATTTGAACTTGAATCGCTTTGCATAATGCAAGTATTCTGTTTTGCGTTGAATGTCCGACATCACTAAGGCCACATCTGTCACGTAACGAGTATAGGAGGGCGGTCATGACTTGTGGACGATCGCATGTTGTTCTTATGCAGAAATCACTTGCCGATTCAACACCGCACACAAATCCTCTCGAAGCTTGCAAACCCATCCCGCACAAGCACAGGCAAAAGAACCTGCGCAGACCCGCGACTCCTATACTTAGTACTCCCACGTGGAGGGAAGGGACAGAGTGGAGCATTCTTTCTTTTGGGCCGAGTTGAACCGATGGAGGAGAAGGTGCGGGAAAGATTTTGGATATAGGATATAGAGCGACCACAACCAAAAGAACCTTCCCCTCCATCGGTTCAACTCGGCCCAAAAGAAAGAATGCTTTACTCTGCCCCTGCCCTCCACGCGGGAGTACCATACACAGGAGTCGCGGGTCTGCGCGGGTTCTTTGGCTTGTAGCTCAACTGTACCACAATTACACCCGCATTCATTACGCTAAACCAGTCCAAAGCGACCCACACTACTGGCACATTGCAATTTCTATTATTCTTCATCCTATTAAGTTTTTAGCTTTTCCCAAACACGAACAGCGTGGCCATCCGTGCCGTCTGGACGACCGAGGGAGACCTAGAACCGGATGGGAGTGTTTCAAGCAGTGTCCCTCAGGGGGGGTACTGGGGTTCACCCAGCCTCTCTGGGATCAATCCTGGGGGGTAAATGCGGCCGGAGAGTGGTGCTGATCACATCACCACCACAAATGGCCGAGATAGCGAATGTGTGGAGTTCTAACCACTATGCCCAACCCAGATATGCCTTCACGGCATTATGCAATGTGAAGGGGGTAGGAAACTTTACCTTTTCAAACATGAAAGATTTTACTTATAGAAAGAAGAAGCCATCTCGGTGGCCATGTGCGTTAAGTATCATCTTGTGTTCGCCACCTAAGGTCTCGGATTCAAGTCCGTTCCTGGGCAAGGGTGTTGTTTTGAGTGTCCTGTCGTGAATTTAATTTAATCATTCTTCATCCTTGTCGCTACGAATAACCAAAACCAACAAACAAGAGAAAATGTACAAGAACGGCTTGTTTCGTATTACCAATTTTGAAAGATTATAATGTACGGTACCTATAATGTCAAATCCTAATCACATTTACGATTAAAAGTTTAGAAAAAAAAATAACTATTTTTTTTTTATAGATATCAAATTATTAGTTCTATTGCCAGTAGTGTGTTTTGTGTGCCACCTTTCATCTCTATACGGACTGCTGTCACGTAATGAACAGGACGGTAGTCACGACGGAAGGATTGTCACCAAGGGCGGCCGCAGGAGGTTTCTCAGCAGGTTTGAGGAGAGGGGTCAAAGGGGGAACGTGAAGTGATGCCATCCTCCCAGTTAAGACAATTCACATAAGACATTCCCACTAGGGAATATCTTATAGGCAGGCATAGGTATCCCCCACCCACTGCATTTACTCCATGTTGATCCATACAGGGATACCCCATCTTTCCCCAAACTGTTTCTTCCACATATCTCAGGGGGAGCAAGTGCCCATCCGGCACTCTGCGGGCGCCCTTGATTGTCACATGCTGCAGTCCTCACGCAGAAATCACGAAGCACTTCCGACCGCTATAGCATCAGCCAGTCTACATTACGTTCAGCCACATCCAGTGCGAGTCAGACTACTTCAAAATTTTGAATTTGTAATATTCTATATGAAAACTGTTTTTACTTCTCAAATATGTACACCACACATACAAAGAAGCTACCTCTGTTTCCGAGATTTCTCTCTCGTCACTCAAAGTTTCAGGTTTGATTCACGGTCATCTAATTCATATTTTTGTTCCTACATCAGCTGCATCGAATGATCATTCACATTTATTGTCGTGATTAGCTCAAAAGCAGTGTTTCCCAACCGCCGGCCCGCGGCAAGGTACCAGGCCCAGGCACAAATTATAGCGGGCCGCGAGAGGTTCATTAGATCCAGTGGTTCACAAATAATTTAAATCTAATTTCATATTTGTCAACAAGCCTAGACATATTCAAACTACTATTCTTTAATATTGTGGTGTAATTTATTTATTGATATTTAATTTCAAGAAGTATATATTAATTAATATAGAAAGTTAAAAAAATTACAAAGGTATTTACGAGTAAAACTGTTGAGATCGCGGGTCGCCATGTCATGAAGTTTGAGAACCACTGGCTTAAAGCAACACTAGAAAAGAAATATTAAAAATCAACTATGTTTCAATTACAAAATTTACATGACCATTATTCAATGTTGTGTTCTGAACACGTATCTATCACCTTAATCATATTTCAGGATTAAAGTTAAAGAGGAAACAGAAAAGTTTTTAAAATTTCAATTGCTTCAAATAACTAAAGTAGTCTGTTTTGCACTGAACGTCTCACCTCTAACCAGCCTGCTGAAACGTAAAGAGCAGGACCGCTTTCAGGAAGGAAGGATTGTCACATGCTGCAGTCATTAGGTCGAAATCACGAAGCACTTCCGACCGTTATAGCCTAGGCCAGTCTACATTACGCTCAACCACATCCGACGCGAGTGTGACTACTTCAAGATTTTGAATTTGCAATATTCTACATGAAAAACGTTTCAATAAATTTTGTTTGTACGTACTTCTCGAATATGTATACACACGCAAAGAAACTGCCTATGTTTCCGGCCTATTGCACTCGTTATTGAAGGTTTCAGAATCGTTTTGTTCCTACATCAAACTTCATGTATTTATAATTCATATCTAATGTCGCTATTAGCTTAAAACAACACGAAATAAGTAAAATCGAAATTTAGAAAAAAGAAGAAAAACTATGAACTATTGTTATATCCCTAGGGTACGCAGGTTTTTCTTTTCGGAGGGAGCTACGTTCTAAGGAGAAGTAGATACAAAAAAATATTTCGTAATTACCATTTTTAAATTTCTGACCTTCGTTTTGAGAGTTGTTCAAAGACAGATGATAATCAGGGGTCATTTTAAGGTAAACTTGAATTTACCACTTTGGTTTTTCCCGAGTTCTCCACTGCTTTCATTTGAAGAAAAAAAACATAGTTTTGGAGGGCGTTGTAATCTCATCAACACTCCTTACGCACGTCAGTGGTTTGAATTACAAAGTAATGAACATGTATCTAGTGATATTTCATGATTCAAGCTAGAAAGAAAATACTAAACTTTTGAGAATTTCATTTGCGTGATCTAACCGAAGTAGTCTGTTTTTGCGCTGGACGTCTCACCTCTATACGGCCTGCTGCAGCGTAAAGAGCAGGACAGCTTTCAGGAAGGAAGGATCATTGAAGCCTTATCCTCACGAAGCACTCGCTTGAAGACATTCCCGACCCATTCTGCCCGCATTCATTACGTTCAACCACATACAACACGACTCAGAATACTTGCGTATGCGGAATTTCTTACCTTATACCATTATCATTTCTACCTGTTTTGCGTGTTCTGTTGATCTATATAAATCTACATTTACAAAAACTTTCTCGATTACAAAATTTGTAAGCCTGGGTGACATCATTATGTATTTTCGCTTAATCACACCGCTCCAAATAAGAGAGTATTCTTTATAAAAGTATGGAGTTTAAAACAAATTTCCCACCTACCCACCACTTTGTCTATAATAACTATGTTTTGAATATTTCAAGTTATTTAATAAATTTATTTATTAATGTTGTATTGCTTTTGGGGCAAATTCTATCATCTCAAGTTATTTTATTTCCGGTATTCTTGTTATTTTCAGATTTATTACAAATAAAATAATTTATATACAAAACTACGTAATCATAACTTCAGCAATCATTTCAGTTTACAGTAGAGTCAAGCTAGGAACCGCTGTGCAATCACAGTGCAGAACGGTTATTTTGACAAAATCCTGTTTCCCTAATAGCTGCTTCGGGGAGGAGGGCTTTCATTGTTGCCGCTTCTTGCCCAAGCACTAGGCTTAATTGGTTGTTTGACCACGAGTTCTTTCGTAGATAAACGCGGCAACAGAGGGTCACTGCCAGAAAGGAGGGCCCCGCTCAGGGAAATACCGCGATTTCGCTATAAACTTGACTTTTGTCTCGATAGAAAGATTCTTCAAAGCTATGTTGGTCGAAGATTACATGGTCTCGTTGAACTATATGAATTCAGTATCGTTAATTTACGAAGAGGAAAAATGCAAAGTACTTCTAACACCACCGTTAGCAAATGTAAAGATGAACATTTAAAAGAATGAAGTATCTAAATATGTTTGTCAATCAGGCAAGGCGAAAGACTTTGCAAGTAGGCACGTATCAAGAAATATATTTCGAGGGGGTCCTAACCAAGTGTCTCAGAAATAATAATAATGTTATGAATTAATTAATATTGTATTGTTTTGTTACTATTACATGAATAGGTAAAAGTATAGTATAAGAGCACGTATTCAATTCACGTGTAGTTAAGATCGCCAAAAAATTGTATAAAGACATTTGTCCTGGCAAATAAATTTATGTCAAATGCATAAATGAATATTTATTGAATTACAAAAAAGAATGTTAGCTCCAGTTTAAGCAAAATAAAGTTCCTGATTAATATTGTATGACTATTATCATAAGAAAGTGTTCATAAATCTTCTTTGGTACCGTCATTCAAAGCAGTATGAAATAAACATCGATTATACAAATAAACGCTAAACTAGTATATTTTCATTATTTAATTTATATACTTGGTAAGTCATTCGGGGGGGTGTCCTTGTTTGCAAACTCAACCTGGTAAATACATTTGTCCATCATCTATTAGATGAAGATGAAATCTTCATCACTTCCCGATACTTGTGATCTCCATATGGTTAAGTATGATACCTATTGTACTTGCTACAGGCGTTGTGGCGAAGTGGTCAGAGTTAAGTAGTTAAGTAGATGTTAAGAAGACAGAGAGAGCTTCCAGGTTCGAAGCCTGGGAAGCCATGAGTGCATTTCCGTAGCCAGGCAGGGGCTTATGGGGACCTGGCCCTTCTGACATTTTCCCGAATTACACTGCTCTACAATGCAATTTTTACAGAAAGGAAGGTAGCAATACATTATATATTTGGGGTGCTGAATTCAACAATGGCATTAACTGTTCTTAACGGTTAACATTGGTTTCTTCTGGTGTTATGCAAGGGAACGAAACTTGCATCACCCGCAAATGCTGTATCGCATGTCCTATACGTATGTAGGGACCTAATTTTCCATTGCTCGAATAACTTACAAGTGGATATGAAATGACATGCTAAACACATTTTTCATCCATACTCAGTAAATAATTATAAAGAATTAGCATTTTGCATGATTTTTCAATTATTTCTCGCGAATTTAACCATGCATGCTATGAAAACACAGGTAATTGTTGCCTAGCCAATTTCCAGCGGCCAACAATAGTAAGCATAACTTCGAACATACACAACATAACAATTAATCATCCACTCATACTGCCAGTGGCGGCGATTAGGGGGGCGAGGGGGGCAGTTGCCTCCCCCCCCCCCACTTCTTGCCACTTTTGCTCCCGCACTATGCTAAATCTTATGTATCAAGGGAAAGTAAACTGTCTTTGCCCCACCAGTTTTGGTAACCAATCGCCGCCACTGCTCACTACCATCGTAAATGTATACATGTGCATATAGAAAGTCCGCCCAGCACCAGTCGGGGTCGAGCGCCTCTAGCGAAGATATATAGAATTTCTGCCAGCGCAGAAAATCGTATATGTGAGGGCGAAAGGGCCGAGGCAGGAAGGATTGTAGCGGGCTATTGTCTAACTGTGCTCACCTGGTTTTGAAGTATACCTACACACAGTAGTACATAATTAGAATACTGACATGGGCTCCAGCTATGGGACGCGCGCAGGTTCGAGTCTCCTGGGGAGAAGCGTAACAACTTGTCTCCTGAGATTTCGGCCTGTGTATGGGACCGGTGGCCACCCACCATCGTACGGAATTTGGGGAACTACGAACGAGTAGCGTAACCCGGCCATGGAAGCCTACAACGACGACTGGGGGCTCGTCGTGCTGTCCACACGTCACCCCGTAACTTGTTGGATAATCTCCCACCTCGGGTGAGTGGGTAGCCAGGTGGAACTGAGGCCGGCAGCCAGTATGTAGGCCCAGCCCAAATGGGTTGTTGCGTCACGGGTTATTGTATATATTGTTTTATTATTATTATTTCCTTTCATTTCTTAGCAACATAGACGCATTGTATTCAGCCTGTTTACAAATTTACATTTACAATTCTTTGTATTGTTGCAAATTTCATGTTACAAATATAGCAATATCCAGTTAACAATGGAACTTCTACAATATGAATAATGGTAAAAGAAGTAACAATGAAAACGTGTTTAGATTAGACTCCTCGGTCTTAATCATCGTTCATTGTTTATATTTATTTTACAAATGAGTAAAAATCTTAGGGAAGACGTAATTGGCCACCTCATTTTATAAAAGCCATTTTCTCCAAGAAGCAACAATCGCAGTTAGAAAAGAAAAGGCCGACACACCAATCTCTTCCGCGGCGCAGATCCCAATATTCATTTCGTCTCCCTCTCTCTTAGCATCACGTATTCTACCCTGCTCGCCCACCTTCGCCATTGTTGCCAATTTCATTCCATTCCTGGACACACTTGCCATTCGAAAGGGACGTTAATGTGGCAATATAGCATGACGTAGTGGTTGCTTCTTTTATGCAGTGCTTGTGCATTGGCTACCTAGTAACTAGTGTTGCCAACTGTAATAATGAAGCGCTATTTCTGTCACGGAAGGAGAAAGGCAAAGTGACGGTGCGTTTTGTTGGATTGGAAGCACCATATTTTAATTTTAAGTATTTGAGCGGTTTGACGTTGTGTGCGTGTATTGCGTGTGTGTATGTGAAAGTGCATGTGTTTGGTTAGTGAACGTTAAATTTCCAGTACTATTGTTCATATTTCATCACTTTAGAATTGCTCAAAAGAAATAAATTATGTGGATGCATGGGCATTTCAACTCTCGGCTCCGGCACGTGTTCTTGTAGGAATTGTATGAAGGAAGCTGTTATTTTTGTTGTTTAATGGAATGCATGTTGTTTTCGTTGTTAAAATTGGCATGCTTTGATGGGTGGCAATATAAGTACTTCTTATTATTGTTATTGTTGCGGAAGCCGGCATCGTTTGTAAATGTACAATAAAGGCAGCTGACTGGCGCCCATCACAGAAAGGCAAAAATACTGCTTAAGCAGGGGTTTTTGTGGTCCAATTCTCGAGGTTTAACACGTTCGCAAGTTACACTGTTCTACAAATTTTCACTTTTTTCTGTTACAGAAAGGAAAGTAGCCCTTTCTTACTGAAATTCACCTCCTGAACACGAATATGAACTTCATTTAACAAGATTGACTCATAATTTGAAGTTACGGCATAATTCATGTTATCCATAAGCAATGCATTGGCGCTTATTTTCAAGATAAGCATAATTCACGTTACATAATAATTAATCATAATCAATGTGGACATAACTTAATAAATATATTCAGAGCGTCCGCAAAAGGAGGCCAGGGGGGCACTTGCTCCCCCCGCCGATATGTGAGAAGAATTAATTGAATTCAAATTTTGAAATTATAGCGTGAAACATAGATGAGAGATGCCGTGAAAGATAGGGGGTCTCGGGTTTGATACCCGTGGAGGCACATAGTGGTTCGGATCCCACTTTAAACTGTAGGTCCAGTCCCGATCAGCCTTACTGTGCATAAAGTGGATTTAAAACACCAACTCAATCAATCAATCATAACCGTGAAAGACAGATGGAAATTAACTTAATGCTGGTGATGCTTTATGATAATTCTCTTAACTGGGGAAAGCGTAACTCTGTTTCCTCCACTTCAAACACTTCCCTATTCAGCATCCTCATATTAGTAAAGATTGGGTACTCTCATTTCTGTAACAAAAGGTGTGTAGAACAGTGTTATTAGTTATCAAACCAGTGGTAGTGTCAGCAGGCCCGTACCCAGGATTTTTTTGATGGGGGGAAAGCACGAAACCTTGGAAGTGAACAGTTAAAATGCCACCAGATCCATTAATGCAATTGAAAAATAATACATTGTTTACTTTATTTGAAATCACACAAATATTGAATCACTATGAAGAAGTCATCTTTGCATCATTTTCGGTAATTTTACATATGTGTTAGCTACATTTTAGTCCATATCTATGTACATATAAAGCCACTTGTTAGTACATATTAATCCCAGCCCTGGTAAAAATGCATGGCGTTTAAAACTCAACGTTAGATAGAGCTGAGTTCTCTAATATCCTTGTTCTACGAACAGCTATGCCTCGGCGCACTGTAGCGATTTTTTTATGAATTGATTAGCAACACTGGTTCTCGCCTTCTGCTGCGCCGATCGCGGCAGAGATCCCTGGGTCAGACTCTACGTTTACAGTTGAATAACATTTAACTTGTACAGTTGTATCAAGAGGAGGAAGACAGCGATAAAATTGCGAATCAAAGTGAACAGTCATTTGCTTAATGATGTCACCACAGATGAAAATGTTCTTATCGCTTGTGTCATAAACTTCAACAACATTTTCTGCTTTCATTGTGTAAGTCTTTCCCCTTCATATTGATCCAAACACTTGACACTAAATAAAGGTGACGACGATGTGTTCGATGTTGCACATTTCGGCAAGGCAGGGGCGGGATTGCATGGCAAGCAGCTGATTGCATCACACATGTTGTCATCGCTCGCTGAGAGTTGAGAATTCAATGACAGCGCCAGAGAGTTATCATCTTCTTGGTAGAACATTACTACATGTTTCATGCATGTATTGTTCTCTTTTTCATAGCCTGATGCGCAGCGATCGTCGGTTTCCTCGACTGCACACCATCTGTCGGTTGTCGTTCCGGAAAATGTATCCTACAGGGCCACGTTTGCATCTGTGCCATTAACCCTTGTTGATTTCTTGTGTTGACTATATCGATGTCAGAGACAACACAGATTTTATCAGTGCGTATGCAAACGCTCTTAGGGACGCTTGAAGTGGTGTAAAGAGCAACGCCACCGGACCGGGGGGGGGGGGGGACAGGTAACGTATATTTTCGAGTAATGAATTCCTGCAATAGACTCTGCGCTCTTGTAACACTGCATGACACTCTAAATGCGTTAGGAAATAAGGACGTTTTCGCTAGTTGTGTACTTCCTACAGTGGGGGAACACTTCGGTGATGACCATTGCCTCTATGCAGCATGACAATGCTATCACAAAGCGGGAACTGTGTGTGAATAGTTTGTGGACAATGGGGTTCCTGGTATCGTCTGGCCTTCCCAGTGACCAGATCTGAATCCTACAGAACACCTGTGGGACGACTCAGAATATCGACTTCTCTCTAGACCCCAACGTCCCACATTAGTACATGTTCTGTCTACAGCTCTTCAGGATGAATGGCCAGCGATTCTTCCTGAAATCTCTAGATGTCTGGTGGCAAGTGTTCCGGAATAATACGGACTGTGATCAAAGCAAAGAGCGAACCTACTTAGCCCATCCCATTACTGGAGAGTGTCTACGGAATGGAGTATGTGTCCGGATACTTGTGGTCAGATAGTATAGCATTTTATCAGTTTCATTAGCCAAAATGATTGTCCCAGCGTCACACGAATAATATTTATTTCTAAAGTTTTTCATCAGGAATTTTTTCGAACGGCAATGCTCAGAACTTAGCCGCAAAAAACTGGAGAGGTAGCTTATGATGTAGTTCTGCTGTACTTCCCAACGCCGCCATGCACATGCAGGTATGCACGGTGCTTCATGAAGACTGCACAGGTTTATCTGAAGGGTGTCCATAAAGAAAACTGTGCAGTTATTAGCATCTGGGCAGGAGATGCACAGATGGAATTCAATGTACAGGGTGCAGGATTGTAAAATGCTGTAACATTAAAGTAATATGTTAATTAGAACAAAATATTGTTTTTTACACAATAAAAAATTTAAAATTTTGTTCTGCCCACACTGCTGAATGACGTGTGTGCAGGTGATCACGGGATTATGTAATTCCAAGATGGCGGCGATGCTGAAAAAGCTCAATGCAGAGTTAAAATCTTGTGTCTTGGTGCGGAGAAGGTTCCAAACACCTTCAACAGAGACAAGTATCCAGATATGGTACGAAAATTTACGGCTACGGGAAGCGTAACAGATTTACCACGTAGTGGGAGGCCAAGAACGAGTGACGATGTGGTGGATGCAGTGCAGCAGAGCTTGCAACGGAGTCCAATGAATTATCTTAAACGAAGATCATTGGAACTCTGCGTGGCGAGGTCTACGTTATACAGTATCTTATGCAAGAAAGAGAAAAGCCAGGCCATACAAGTTGAGATTTGTGCACGATCTAATAGAAGAGGACTATGACATGAGGAAAGAATTTTGTGAATTAATGTTAACCCGATTAAATGATGGTGGTGATGCCCTTCAGTCTCTCATTCTTTTCTCTGATGAGGCCACGTTCCATGTTTCTGGAAAAGTGAATAGACACAATTTCCGAATTTGAGGGGTTGAGACACACAAGCGGGATAGCCCCAATACACCAATCAATGAAGGACAAAAAACGTCGAATGTCGGGAATTATTCCGTAAAAGCTGAATTTTTGGTCAGTTGATAACACAAAATTCCATAAGTCCCCGCCCCTCCCAGAGGTGCTTCTCCCCCTGCGCCACCCGAAACACCAATTTCGCAATATCAACTCTAAGTTATTAACTTATAGGCCTATCTCCGTAACCAATGGTCATAGGCAGGTAATCTTTTTTTTCATTAGATGGGCTACAAAAAATATTCTGTCTAATTTTTCTGTATTGTTTGTAGTTTTGCCGTAATTTAAAATATAATATGTAAAATGTGAAAATTTTCTAGTACTTTCTAAAGTTTTTGCCTTGTAACTTTTGAACAAATTAAATAACAAGAAATTGTTTAGAATAAAAGTTGTAGTCTAATTTATAAGCATTAAAATGATGCAAGGTTTATTGTATTTTAATGAAAGATACACCATAAAATTTGTCTGGAAATGGAGTACAGTATCAAAAAAGTGTAATTTACAGTCGGGTAAGTCCAGAATCATTGACTTTTTGATAAAAGCAAGAGACTCTTTTTAGAATTATGTTCAGTCGAGTAACCACTCGCCGTCTTCGTGCTGATGGCCGCCATCTTGAAACGAGACCGCCATATTGGATATTTTTTATTTGATATATCTCGCGAACGGTGGCACCTATCAGCTCCCAATTTTTTTTAAAAAAAAAAATGCTCAGAATTATGTAAACTTTCATAATATATCAATAAATTTATTTTGGAAAAATAAATATAGAAGTTTTGTAGAAAAACTCACTATTTATAATACAAGTTGAAAGTCTTAATAATTTTCGAAACGAACAACAGTACTTTATATTTTGTAAAGTTAAGAAATGTTTGTTAGAAGACTTTAGACGAATTGAACCCTTAAATAACATTTTTAAGCACTGTGCCAATTAAGCTTTTTGCTTTGGGGGGGGGGGGTGCCCGCTCAGTGACGTATTTGTGATTTCATTTCGAGAGGCGAACCTTTTTGGTGGTATACAAATTTGTATATGTTACCTATCGGGAAACTGATCTATTGTCTGGTTATGACCTTGTAACGACCCTGCGTGGTCACCATTTACTAATAGACCCTGCGTGGTCATCACTAACATATGATTAGGCCCTGCGTGGTCACAATATTCAGGTTAAATTAACATGTCAGTTGAAAAAGTTGAGCGGAATGTCCCTGCGAGGCATACGCCTTTAGTTTTTAATTTAACTTGTTCTGTAAACGTTATTAATTATTGTCATTTACACTTTTAAATCCATTGTTTAGTATGTTGAGTTTATAATAAACAAATATATATGTATATATAAAGCTGGTGTAACCTTCCCTTATCCCAGTAAGCCCTGAGATATTTATAGGAGTCTATGTTCAACGACTGGTATGAAGTTAGCACATATGGGTAGACTTTTGTCGTCCTCCTAATTGGAGTATCTAGAGTGTTGAGCGCAGCTTGCAGTGCGGTTTTGTGTAGGGGTGAACGTTGCAAAAGTTTTTGGCGTCCACAACGTGGGGCCCGACAGAACGGTGCATTGTGAAATTAAGTGAAACCGACAGAACTGTACATTGTGGATCTTAAAGTGACTGACCAGTGAAAGTTTAAAATCTAATGATTGTCGAGTGAAAGTGTAAGGACTTTATTAAATATGGACAAAGAATATACTGGTATGAATTTAAGAAGTAGAGGGAGGAAGACTATGGATTCGGAGTCTGAATTTAGTTGCTGTGAAGACCTGGGAGTTGCCAATGCCAGCGCCAAATTCACTGGAGCTGTGATGGAAAAGCTGTGGTTACCTTTCCTGCTGTAGGAGTTAAATGCCAGACGTGTGAATCTGCTCCGCAGACTCAAGTAACGGAGACCGCAATACAAGAACCAAGTCCGCTGACCAATCCTCCATCAGGCCATTGGTTATTGGAATGGCTGACGAAAAATAGGGAAGACAGAAAGAAAGAGAGACTTGAGGAAGAAATGCGCCGAGAGAAAGAGAAACTTGAAGACGAAGAGCGCAGAAAGAAAGAGAAACAGGAGGAAGAGAAAGTGCGCAAAAGAAAGGCAGTTCAGGCTGAAAAGCTGAGAAAAAAGGAACTGTTAGAACTTAGGTCCTTAATAGAGTTTCATGAAGAGAGAAGGGAGCTAGAGAAACGAGAGAGAAAAGAGAGCTAGAGAATCGAGAGATTGAAGATTTTTTTTGGATTTGATTTAGTTTATTTTACTTCGCGTTTTGTGCCTCTTGGCTAATTTGCGAAGATGGGGATGAGTGATGAAATTGATGAGATTGATGAATGGACATTCACAAACAACCAAGCCCGGCCGGGATTCGAACCCGGGACCCTTGACGTCGCAGCGCGATGTGCTAACCACTCGGCCACAGGGTCGGGCAGAGATTGAAGACAAAAGGGAGCTAGAGAAACGAGAGATTGAAGAGAAATTGAAGAAAAGGGGAAAAATACTTTGAAACTCTCCGAGCTGTAATTGAGAGCCAAGAGGAAATAAGAAAGAAAGAGAAAGTGGAAGAAAAAGCTAAAAGAAAAGGGAGAAAGATGAAGAAGAGACAAAAAGAAAAGAGGATCTAGTAGAACTTAGATCATTAATTGAGTCTCAAAGCAAGGAAAGAAAGGAAGCAGAAGAGAAAAGAGAGAAAGAGAAACGAGAAACAAGAGAAAATGGCTAATGAATTAAAAACTCTTCGAGCTGCAATTGAGAGCCAAGAGGAAAAGAGAAAGAGAGAGAAAGAGGAAGAAGAAGATGATAAACGCATGTTAAGAGGAAGAAGAAGAATTTGTATTTTAGCATGTTATTGATTGGTTGTCATAGTAACAGTGTGTAAGATGAACGTGAATGGCTTCCATGCATTAAAGTTATGTAGTTTAATTTGAACCTACGTATTTTGTATGTCTTGTGCATGTATAGGTAAGGAATCACACACAGAACAAGACAACAAGACTTACATCTATGGCGAAGTCGTATAGGATATTCTTGGTGATTCTTCGTAAGAAGAAGTATGGATGAAGACGTCACGAAGAGTACACGACGATCATCATTCCAGCATAGGTTTATGCAAAGATAAATTGTGTCGGTCGGCTTGATCAATTTCTACGGTATGAAACCAAGATTGCACGGTTTGTGTATTATTTACAATAATTGTACAAGGGCAAGTTTAAATCAGTGTGATACGGATTGTGTCTACGATGTTGTGATATTTAGTTGTCCACGATTATGAATATCTTCGGTTTGAATTTATTCTCCGAGTTCCGGCCAGATTCGGAAGAAATAGAAGCTTATTTAACGAGGTTTGAACAGTCTTTTTGGCTCATGATGTTAATGAAGCCAGAAAACTGATTGCAGTTATAGGGTCTGAAATTTTCAAAGTGCTTAAGAATATACTTGCACCTGAACGGGGCCTCCGAGAGATACTTATACTTATGTACGGGCCTCACGCCAGCTTTCGTGACGTCACAGGATTAGTCAAGTATAGTCCATTTTCAATATTTAACAAAGTGCATTGTAAGAGTATAATATTTAGCTTTCTGAGTGAATAGTCCTCTCTTATTCGTTCAGAACGTTGTTTTCACCTGAAGAACGTTTCAAATGTTATGTGACGTAAATAATATTGATAAAAATAAAATCCAATCTTTACCGTTCTGCATATGTCAGAGTGGTTAGCACATCGCGCTACGATGCCTGGGGTCCTGGGTTCGAATCCCGGGCTGGGCATGGATGTTTGTGAGTGTCCATTCATCAATTTCATCATGTCATCACTCATTCCCATCTTCGCAAATAAGCCAAAAATGACACAAAAAGCGAAGTAAAATAAAAGCAAATCAATCAATTAATGCCTACATAAATGCATTGAAAATGCCAAATAATTTTTTATCATATAAATCATTTGTGACATGAAAATATATAAACTTTTCATATTCCATCACTATCAAGAGAATTTTTTTTCATTTTATGCATACATAAATGCATTGAACATGCCAAATAATTTTATCATGTAAATTATTTGTAAGATATTTCTGTTTCTATTTAAACTGTAGATGCAGTCTCGATTACCTTACCTGAGCATAAAGTGAATCTAAAACAAGTTTTGACAAACCTCTGAATCGAGAGCAAAACGAGAACAAACAAAAACAAGAACGAGAAGGACCTCCTCATATAGGAGACTAGTGGAGACTGTGATAGGTTTCGACTTGCCTCATCTCTATACCATTCGTAGTTGAAATGAAACAGTAATGTTTCAGTTTCCTAGGCATTAAAACAGGGCGAGACTTGTAATGTTATCAGAGGAATGGATAGACGTACTGGTTTACTGTCTCAATAAGCGTGTAGATGATTGACAATAGTTCACCAGAAACACAGCAGGTTTCCATTATTTTAAACCTCGCATAAGCTAACTTTTTTAACTATATATTAAGTATGCTTATAATTGGACATTGTTTAAAATAACATCTACATTTTCATGTAGAATGGAACACATAACCCCATTCGAAGTTAAATTCTGAAATCAAACTATAAGAAAATTATATAAATCAGGTGAATAGACAAGATGTTCCTGTAGATTCGATGCTTTTCCAGCTGCTTTGTCAAGGGCACTGTGGTGCTTAGATTTGATCCATTTTGTTGCAAATTTTTCAAAATCAAAGCAATGCACTGGAGGTCAATTTATTGAAAGGAAAAGCAGTTAAGGTTAGATTCATAGCACTGAATCTGTTTTCACCAGAAGCGTATATTCCAGGCTAGCTAGGCTATCAGCGAAGCCTGAAGCCTAGAAAGTAAAATACTGAAGAGAAATCTCTTAGAAACTGTGTTAATTAAGCTGATTTGAAAAAGAAGATAATGGCAATTCTGAAGTTGGCAACCTGAATTCTTAGAAGTTGGCAAGCTGAATTCTTAAAGTTGCCAACCTGAATTTTTATAAGTTTGCAACCTGACTACCGTTGGGATGGCAACGTGGCTTCCTTGAAGACATCAAGAATTAATCTAATCTTCTCCCTTCCTCCATATGCTAGGACCAGGTGTCATAGTGAGCTAGTCCAGGTCTTAAGACTCAGCATACACCACTGGTTTTCACATTGAGCTGTAGCCTATTGGTAAATTTCAATTGAAGACACAGTATCTTTGAGTGTGGTGGCAATGTGTTTTGGATTTTCTTTTGTTACCATTCATCCTCACCTTCGTGGATTAGTCAAAGTTGGCATTAAAGCGAGGTAAAATAATTCAATGAAGCATACTTGTGAAGCGTTGTAAAGTACAGGCCACACCATTATAAATAACTATTATGTCAATGTTTTATCAGTCTCTCAAACTTGAACCTCTAGCAGTCCATTGGGAACCATCACGACTCAGTTTTCAAAAAGATGCAACAAAACACTACAACTTTGAACAAGTGTTTGAAGAGCATTAAAGAAAAGTGGTCCAACAGAGCACAGCTTTTAGTTTTCTATAGATAAGTACTTGTGGAACACGCTCTAGAAATCTGTGAAAATAACGAATACATGCCATCTATCCGCCATAAATTGCTAGACGATATTTTTGCATATACTTACGGAACTCTAAAAATACAGTTTGCATATGCAGTGAGTCCCTGGTTGGGATGTGTCGTTCGTAAAGAGAGATTGGAATTGTTCAAGACAGAGGATGGAGAAATTTCCCCCGTCCCATTTCAAACCGGACTCTGCATTAAAATGTGTGTTTATTCGCGACTTTCACATTACAAATATGTGATTTTCCGTTCCACAAATGAACCAAGAACGAGATATAGAGCTTTATATGTTTCAGAATTGTTATCTGTTTTTCAAAACTGATTTTTTTTTTTAAAAAATAACCAAAATTGATTTTTGCATGCTCCCTATGTATGTGTGTGTGTGCATGGGAAATTCCATTTTAGATCATTTATATACAGGGTGACTGGTAATTAGATGTATTCTCGTATAAGAGGGGTTCCATGTTCTTAGCCACGGGCCTTCAAATGAAAGAAAAATATATCCTAACCTGGCCTTAACATTGATAGTGGTAGTAATCTTCGCTTTTCACTTACTTGGATTTAGATTAAATTGTTGAAATTCTTCTCCTGCTCTGTAGACATTAGTGTTTCAGCTCTTTACAAAGTACCGGAATCCTGTCGATCACAACACAGTTAATATGACCTCAATAATTTTAACCTCCACAGAGCCAGTGGTTCAGCTATACTACTAGGCACTGAATGTCTCGTAGAGAATACTTAAATGTCTGCAAAATGTTACAAATATTATTTTTTGGGCCTTGCATGGATCCTTTGCTATGCAACCTGCAAAACAAAACAAACAATTTTCATACCAACGAAAAGGTAACAGTGAAGTTCATTGTTATTTTACAATATTAATAATCAACAATAAGTATTGTAGTAATATCTTATTCTTGGCTGGAAATAAAGAAAACAAATTCTACTGTAGAAATAAGCGTGTGTGTGTGTACACAATACAAAGTTTTAGAAGCTTAAATGTCGATTGCTAACGGCTCCGTTACCTTGTAACCTCATATTTTTTTTACCACCAAAACCTATTTTTCCAAAATTTTGTGCTATTTTTGTACTGATGAAAAATACAAAAAATAATTTTTGTTTCAGTCAATTCCACCGAAAAATAAAAATCTATCTTGGGGTTTTATTTATCAATTCGTGTCAATAAATTTAAGAATTTCGATGTGCGTTTAACATGAATTATTTATTGGTTGAGTGATTTGCTGCTTTGCTTTGCTGCCACTTTCCGCTAATCGCGAAAATGAGGATGGATGGCAATGAAATGAGATGGATGAAATAACCTTGACGTATAAAGTAGAACTGTTTAGTTTCCACACAGTGGTTGATATCGAAATGTCAATTTATTTCAATTGTTTTTCAAACATTTCTACGAATAGATGCATTAGTTAAGATGCCCTCCTGCCCACAACCTGTGAAACATACGTACGTTACTTTTATAGGGATTCGTATCCATTAATATTTCACATTATTTAATACAAATTTACTAATTTATTCTGTTGCAATAAATATATTTCGCATATCAACATTATGTAATTATCTGGTTGAACATCCAAACCTAAATTCACGGAATAATTCGAGCAATTTTCAGCAACTTTAGATGTTTCATTCACTACGCTAAAACAGGTGAAACACGTATCTGAATATTTACGAACTGTTAGTTTCTGTTATTCTATTTCAATACCAAGATATATTCGTTCTTATCCTAATATGAATGAAAATGAGAAGTGGTGTTTTTTTCTATTTACAGAATTTGAGTTTCTAACGTGCTCATGCTTGAGAATAAAGAATGTGGAATACAATAATTATTTGAACTTGAATCGCTTTGCATAATGCAAGTATTCTGTTTTGCGTTGAATGTCCGACATCACTAAGGCCACATCTGTCACGTAACGAGTATAGGAGGGCGGTCATGACTTGTGGACGATCGCATGTTGTTCTTATGCAGAAATCACTTGCCGATTCAACACCGCACACAAAACCTCTCGAAGCTTGCAAACCCATCCCGTACAAGCACAGGCAAAAGAACCTGCGCAGACCCGCGACTCCTATACTTAGTACTCCCACGTGGAGGGAAGGGACAGAGTGGAGCATTCTTTCTTTTGGGCCGAGTTGAACCGATGGAGGAGAAGGTGCGGGAAAGATTTTGGATATAGGATATAGAGCGACCACAACCAAAAGAACCTTCCCCTCCATCGGTTCAACTCGGCCCAAAAGAAAGAATGCTTTACTCTGCCCCTGCCCTCCACGCGGGAGTACCATACACAGGAGTCGCGGGTCTGCGCGGGTTCTTTGGCTTGTAGCTCAACTGTACCACAATTACACCCGCATTCATTACGCTAAACCAGTCCAAAGCGACCCACACTACTGGCACATTGCAATTTCTATTATTCTTCATCCTATTAAGTTTTTAGCTTTTCCCAAACATGAACAGCGTGGCCATCCGTGCCGTCTGGACGACCGAGGGAGACCTAGAACCGGATGGGAGTGTTTCAAGCAGTGTCCCTCAGGGGGGGTACTGGGGTTCACCCAGCCTCTCTGGGATCAATCCTGGGGGGTAAATGCGGCCGGAGAGTGGTGCTGATCACATCACCACCACAAATGGCCGAGATAGCGAATGTGTGGAGTTCTAACCACTATGCCCAACCCAGATATGCCTTCACGGCATTATGCAATGTGAAGGGGGTAGGAAACTTTACCTTTTCAAACATGAAAGATTTTACTTATAGAAAGAAGAAGCCATCTCGGTGGCCATGTGCGTTAAGTATCATCTTGTGTTCGCCACCTAAGGTCTCGGATTCAAGTCCGTTCCTGGGCAAGGGTGTTGTTTTGAGTGTCCTGTCGTGAATTTAATTTAATCATTCTTCATCCTTGTCGCTACGAATAACCAAAACCAACAAACAAGAGAAAATGTACAAGAACGGCTTGTTTCGTATTACCAATTTTGAAAGATTATAATGTACGGTACCTATAATGTCAAATCCTAATCACATTTACGATTAAAAGTTTAGAAAAAAAAATAACTATTTTTTTTTTATAGATATCAAATTATTAGTTCTATTGCCAGTAGTGTGTTTTGTGTGCCACCTTTCATCTCTATACGGACTGCTGTCACGTAATGAACAGGACGGTAGTCACGACGGAAGGATTGTCACCAAGGGCGGCCGCAGGAGGTTTCTCAGCAGGTTTGAGGAGAGGGGTCAAAGGGGGAACGTGAAGTGATGCCATCCTCCCAGTTAAGACAATTCACATAAGACATTCCCACTAGGGAATATCTTATAGGCAGGCATAGGTATCCCCCACCCACTGCATTTACTCCATGTTGATCCATACAGGGATACCCCATCTTTCCCCAAACTGTTTCTTCCACATATCTCAGGGGGAGCAAGTGCCCATCCGGCACTCTGCGGGCGCCCTTGATTGTCACATGCTGCAGTCCTCACGCAGAAATCACGAAGCACTTCCGACCGCTATAGCATCAGCCAGTCTACATTACGTTCAGCCACATCCAGTGCGAGTCAGACTACTTCAAAATTTTGAATTTGTAATATTCTATATGAAAACTGTTTTTACTTCTCAAATATGTACACCACACATACAAAGAAGCTACCTCTGTTTCCGAGATTTCTCTCTCGTCACTCAAAGTTTCAGGTTTGATTCACGGTCATCTAATTCATATTTTTGTTCCTACATCAGCTGCATCGAATGATCATTCACATTTATTGTCGTGATTAGCTCAAAAGCAGTGTTTCCCAACCGCCGGCCCGCGGCAAGGTACCAGGCCCAGGCACAAATTATAGCGGGCCGCGAGAGGTTCATTAGATCCAGTGGTTCACAAATAATTTAAATCTAATTTCATATTTGTCAACAAGCCTAGACATATTCAAACTACTATTCTTTAATATTGTGGTGTAATTTATTTATTGATATTTAATTTCAAGAAGTATATATTAATTAATATAGAAAGTTAAAAAAATTACAAAGGTATTTACGAGTAAAACTGTTGAGATCGCGGGTCGCCATGTCATGAAGTTTGAGAACCACTGGCTTAAAGCAACACTAGAAAAGAAATATTAAAAATCAACTATGTTTCAATTACAAAATTTATTCAATGTTGTGTTCTGAACACGTATCTATCACCTTAATCATATTTCAGGATTAAAGTTAAAGAGGAAACAGAAAAGTTTTTAAAATTTCAATTGCTTCAAATAACTAAAGTAGTCTGTTTTGCACTGAACGTCTCACCTCTAACCAGCCTGCTGAAACGTAAAGAGCAGGACCGCTTTCAGGAAGGAAGGATTGTCACATGCTGCAGTCATTAGGTCGAAATCACGAAGCACTTCCGACCGTTATAGCCTAGGCCAGTCTACATTACGCTCAACCACATCCGACGCGAGTGTGACTACTTCAAGATTTTGAATTTGCAATATTCTACATGAAAAACGTTTCAATAAATTTTGTTTGTACGTACTTCTCGAATATGTATACACACGCAAAGAAACTGCCTATGTTTCCGGCCTATTGCACTCGTTATTGAAGGTTTCAGAATCGTTTTGTTCCTACATCAAACTTCATGTATTTATAATTCATATCTAATGTCGCTATTAGCTTAAAACAACACGAAATAAGTAAAATCGAAATTTAGAAAAAAGAAGAAAAACTATGAACTATTGTTATATCCCTAGGGTACGCAGGTTTTTCTTTTCGGAGGGAGCTACGTTCTAAGGAGAAGTAGATACAAAAAAATATTTCGTAATTACCATTTTTAAATTTCTGACCTTCGTTTTGAGAGTTGTTCAAAGACAGATGATAATCAGGGGTCATTTTAAGGTAAACTTGAATTTACCACTTTGGTTTTTCCCGAGTTCTCCACTGCTTTCATTTGAAGAAAAAAAACATAGTTTTGGAGGGCGTTGTAATCTCATCAACACTCCTTACGCACGTCAGTGGTTTGAATTACAAAGTAATGAACATGTATCTAGTGATATTTCATGATTCAAGCTAGAAAGAAAATACTAAACTTTTGAGAATTTCATTTGCGTGATCTAACCGAAGTAGTCTGTTTTTGCGCTGGACGTCTCACCTCTATACGGCCTGCTGCAGCGTAAAGAGCAGGACAGCTTTCAGGAAGGAAGGATCATTGAAGCCTTATCCTCACGAAGCACTCGCTTGAAGACATTCCCGACCCATTCTGCCCGCATTCATTACGTTCAACCACATACAACACGACTCAGAATACTTGCGTATGCGGAATTTCTTACCTTATACCATTATCATTTCTACCTGTTTTGCGTGTTCTGTTGATCTATATAAATCTACATTTACAAAAACTTTCTCGATTACAAAATTTGTAAGCCTGGGTGACATCATTATGTATTTTCGCTTAATCACACCGCTCCAAATAAGAGAGTATTCTTTATAAAAGTATGGAGTTTAAAACAAATTTCCCACCTACCCACCACTTTGTCTATAATAACTATGTTTTGAATATTTCAAGTTATTTAATAAATTTATTTATTAATGTTGTATTGCTTTTGGGGCAAATTCTATCATCTCAAGTTATTTTATTTCCGGTATTCTTGTTATTTTCAGATTTATTACAAATAAAATAATTTATATACAAAACTACGTAATCATAACTTCAGCAATCATTTCAGTTTACAGTAGAGTCAAGCTAGGAACCGCTGTGCAATCACAGTGCAGAACGGTTATTTTGACAAAATCCTGTTTCCCTAATAGCTGCTTCGGGGAGGAGGGCTTTCATTGTTGCCGCTTCTTGCCCAAGCACTAGGCTTAATTGGTTGTTTGACCACGAGTTCTTTCGTAGATAAACGCGGCAACAGAGGGTCACTGCCAGAAAGGAGGGCCCCGCTCAGGGAAATACCGCGATTTCGCTATAAACTTGACTTTTGTCTCGATAGAAAGATTCTTCAAAGCTATGTTGGTCGAAGATTACATGGTCTCGTTGAACTATATGAATTCAGTATCGTTAATTTACGAAGAGGAAAAATGCAAAGTACTTCTAACACCACCGTTAGCAAATGTAAAGATGAACATTTAAAAGAATGAAGTATCTAAATATGTTTGTCAATCAGGCAAGGCGAAAGACTTTGCAAGTAGGCACGTATCAAGAAATATATTTCGAGGGGGTCCTAACCAAGTGTCTCAGAAATAATAATAATGTTATGAATTAATTAATATTGTATTGTTTTGTTACTATTACATGAATAGGTAAAAGTATAGTATAAGAGCACGTATTCAATTCACGTGTAGTTAAGATCGCCAAAAAATTGTATAAAGACATTTGTCCTGGCAAATAAATTTATGTCAAATGCATAAATGAATATTTATTGAATTACAAAAAAGAATGTTAGCTCCAGTTTAAGCAAAATAAAGTTCCTGATTAATATTGTATGACTATTATCATAAGAAAGTGTTCATAAATCTTCTTTGGTACCGTCATTCAAAGCAGTATGAAATAAACATCGATTATACAAATAAACGCTAAACTAGTATATTTTCATTATTTAATTTATATACTTGGTAAGTCATTCGGGGGGGGGGGTCCTTGTTTGCAAACTCAACCTGGTAAATACATTTGTCCATCATCTATTAGATGAAGATGAAATCTTCATCACTTCCCGATACTTGTGATCTCCATATGGTTAAGTATGATACCTATTGTACTTGCTACAGGCGTTGTGGCGAAGTGGTCAGAGTTAAGTAGTTAAGTAGATGTTAAGAAGACAGAGAGAGCTTCCAGGTTCGAAGCCTGGGAAGCCATGAGTGCATTTCCGTAGCCAGGCAGGGGCTTATGGGGACCTGGCCCTTCTGACATTTTCCCGAATTACACTGCTCTACAATGCAATTTTTACAGAAAGGAAGGTAGCAATACATTATATATTTGGGGTGCTGAATTCAACAATGGCATTAACTGTTCTTAACGGTTAACATTGGTTTCTTCTGGTGTTATGCAAGGGAACGAAACTTGCATCACCCGCAAATGCTGTATCGCATGTCCTATACGTATGTAGGGACCTAATTTTCCATTGCTCGAATAACTTACAAGTGGATATGAAATGACATGCTAAACACATTTTTCATCCATACTCAGTAAATAATTATAAAGAATTAGCATTTTGCATGATTTTTCAATTATTTCTCGCGAATTTAACCATGCATGCTATGAAAACACAGGTAATTGTTGCCTAGCCAATTTCCAGCGGCCAACAATAGTAAGCATAACTTCGAACATACACAACATAACAATTAATCATCCACTCACACTGCCAGTGGCGGCGATTAGGGGGGCGAGGGGGGCAGTTGCCTCCCCCCCCCCCCCACTTCTTGCCACTTTTGCTCCCGCACTATGCTAAATCTTATGTATCAAGGGAAAGTAAACTGTCTTTGCCCCACCAGTTTTGGTAACCAATCGCCGCCACTGCTCACTACCATCGTAAATGTATACATGTGCATATAGAAAGTCCGCCCAGCACCAGTCGGGGTCGAGCGCCTCTAGCGAAGATATATAGAATTTCTGCCAGCGCAGAAAATCGTATATGTGAGGGCGAAAGGGCCGAGGCAGGAAGGATTGTAGCGGGCTATTGTCTAACTGTGCTCACCTGGTTTTGAAGTATACCTACACACAGTAGTACATAATTAGAATACTGACATGGGCTCCAGCTATGGGACGCGCGCAGGTTCGAGTCTCCTGGGGAGAAGCGTAACAACTTGTCTCCTGAGATTTCGGCCTGTGTATGGGACCGGTGGCCACCCACCATCGTACGGAATTTGGGGAACTACGAACGAGTAGCGTAACCCGGCCATGGAAGCCTACAACGACGACTGGGGGCTCGTCGTGCTGTCCACACGTCACCCCGTAACTTGTTGGATAATCTCCCACTTCGGGTGAGTGGGTAGCCAGGTGGAACTGAGGCCGGCAGCCAGTATGTAGGCCCAGCCCAAATGGGTTGTTGCGTCACGGGTTATTGTATATATTGTTTTATTATTATTATTTCCTTTCATTTCTTAGCAACATAGACGCATTGTATTCAGCCTGTTTACAAATTTACATTTACAATTCTTTGTATTGTTGCAAATTTCATGTTACAAATATAGCAATATCCAGTTAACAATGGAACTTCTACAATATGAATAATGGTAAAAGAAGTAACAATGAAAACGTGTTTAGATTAGACTCCTCGGTCTTAATCATCGTTCATTGTTTATATTTATTTTACAAATGAGTAAAAATCTTAGGGAAGACGTAATTGGCCACCTCATTTTATAAAAGCCATTTTCTCCAAGAAGCAACAATCGCAGTTAGAAAAGAAAAGGCCGACACACCAATCTCTTCCGCGGCGCAGATCCCAATATTCATTTCGTCTCCCTCTCTCTTAGCATCACGTATTCTACCCTGCTCGCCCACCTTCGCCATTGTTGCCAATTTCATTCCATTCCTGGACACACTTGCCATTCGAAAGGGACGTTAATGTGGCAATATAGCATGACGTAGTGGTTGCTTCTTTTATGCAGTGCTTGTGCATTGGCTACCTAGTAACTAGTGTTGCCAACTGTAATAATGAAGCGCTATTTCTGTCACGGAAGGAGAAAGGCAAAGTGACGGTGCGTTTTGTTGGATTGGAAGCACCATATTTTAATTTTAAGTATTTGAGCGGTTTGACGTTGTGTGCGTGTATTGCGTGTGTGTATGTGAAAGTGCATGTGTTTGGTTAGTGAACGTTAAATTTCCAGTACTATTGTTCATATTTCATCACTTTAGAATTGCTCAAAAGAAATAAATTATGTGGATGCATGGGCATTTCAACTCTCGGCTCCGGCACGTGTTCTTGTAGGAATTGTATGAAGGAAGCTGTTATTTTTGTTGTTTAATGGAATGCATGTTGTTTTCGTTGTTAAAATTGGCATGCTTTGATGGGTGGCAATATAAGTACTTCTTATTATTGTTATTGTTGCGGAAGCCGGCATCGTTTGTAAATGTACAATAAAGGCAGCTGACTGGCGCCCATCACAGAAAGGCAAAAATACTGCTTAAGCAGGGGTTTTTGTGGTCCAATTCTCGAGGTTTAACACGTTCGCAAGTTACACTGTTCTACAAATTTTCACTTTTTTCTGTTACAGAAAGGAAAGTAGCCCTTTCTTACTGAAATTCACCTCCTGAACACGAATATGAACTTCATTTAACAAGATTGACTCATAATTTGAAGTTACGGCATAATTCATGTTATCCATAAGCAATGCATTGGCGCTTATTTTCAAGATAAGCATAATTCACGTTACATAATAATTAATCATAATCAATGTGGACATAACTTAATAAATATATTCAGAGCGTCCGCAAAAGGAGGCCAGGGGGGCACTTGCTCCCCCCGCCGATATGTGAGAAGAATTAATTGAATTCAAATTTTGAAATTATAGCGTGAAACATAGATGAGAGATGCCGTGAAAGATAGGGGGTCTCGGGTTTGATACCCGTGGAGGCACATAGTGGTTCGGATCCCACTTTAAACTGTAGGTCCAGTCCCGATCAGCCTTACTGTGCATAAAGTGGATTTAAAACACCAACTCAATCAATCAATCATAACCGTGAAAGACAGATGGAAATTAACTTAATGCTGGTGATGCTTTATGATAATTCTCTTAACTGGGGAAAGCGTAACTCTGTTTCCTCCACTTTAAACACTTCCCTATTCAGCATCCTCATATTAGTAAAGATTGGGTACTCTCATTTCTGTAACAAAAGGTGTGTAGAACAGTGTTATTAGTTATCAAACCAGTGGTAGTGTCAGCAGGCCCGTACCCAGGATTTTTTTGATGGGGGGAAAGCACGAAACCTTGGAAGTGAACAGTTAAAATGCCACCAGATCCATTAATGCAATTGAAAAATAATACATTGTTTACTTTATTTGAAATCACACAAATATTGAATCACTATGAAGAAGTCATCTTTGCATCATTTTCGGTAATTTTACATATGTGTTAGCTACATTTTAGTCCATATCTATGTACATATAAAGCCACTTGTTAGTACATATTAATCCCAGCCCTGGTAAAAATGCATGGCGTTTAAAACTCAACGTTAGATAGAGCTGAGTTCTCTAATATCCTTGTTCTACGAACAGCTATGCCTCGGCGCACTGTAGCGATTTTTTTATGAATTGATTAGCAACACTGGTTCTCGCCTTCTGCTGCGCCGATCGCGGCAGAGATCCCTGGGTCAGACTCTACGTTTACAGTTGAATAACATTTAACTTGTACAGTTGTATCAAGAGGAGGAAGACAGCGATAAAATTGCGAATCAAAGTGAACAGTCATTTGCTTAATGATGTCACCACAGATGAAAATGTTCTTATCGCTTGTGTCATAAACTTCAACAACATTTTCTGCTTTCATTGTGTAAGTCTTTCCCCTTCATATTGATCCAAACACTTGACACTAAATAAAGGTGACGACGATGTGTTCGATGTTGCACATTTCGGCAAGGCAGGGGCGGGATTGCATGGCAAGCAGCTGATTGCATCACACATGTTGTCATCGCTCGCTGAGAGTTGAGAATTCAATGACAGCGCCAGAGAGTTATCATCTTCTTGGTAGAACATTACTACATGTTTCATGCATGTATTGTTCTCTTTTTCATAGCCTGATGCGCAGCGATCGTCGGTTTCCTCGACTGCACACCATCTGTCGGTTGTCGTTCCGGAAAATGTATCCTACAGGGCCACGTTTGCATCTGTGCCATTAACCCTTGTTGATTTCTTGTGTTGACTATATCGATGTCAGAGACAACACAGATTTTATCAGTGCGTATGCAAACGCTCTTAGGGACGCTTGAAGTGGTGTAAAGAGCAACGCCACCGGACCGGGGGGGGGGGGGACAGGTAACGTATATTTTCGAGTAATGAATTCCTGCAATAGACTCTGCGCTCTTGTAACACTGCATGACACTCTAAATGCGTTAGGAAATAAGGACGTTTTCGCTAGTTGTGTACTTCCTACAGTGGGGGAACACTTCGGTGATGACCATTGCCTCTATGCAGCATGACAATGCTATCACAAAGCGGGAACTGTGTGTGAATAGTTTGTGGACAATGGGGTTCCTGGTATCGTCTGGCCTTCCCAGTGACCAGATCTGAATCCTACAGAACACCTGTGGGACGACTCAGAATATCGACTTCTCTCTAGACCCCAACGTCCCACATTAGTACATGTTCTGTCTACAGCTCTTCAGGATGAATGGCCAGCGATTCTTCCTGAAATCTCTAGATGTCTGGTGGCAAGTGTTCCGGAATAATACGGACTGTGATCAAAGCAAAGAGCGAACCTACTTAGCCCATCCCATTACTGGAGAGTGTCTACGGAATGGAGTATGTGTCCGGATACTTGTGGTCAGATAGTATAGCATTTTATCAGTTTCATTAGCCAAAATGATTGTCCCAGCGTCACACGAATAATATTTATTTCTAAAGTTTTTCATCAGGAATTTTTTCGAACGGCAATGCTCAGAACTTAGCCGCAAAAAACTGGAGAGGTAGCTTATGATGTAGTTCTGCTGTACTTCCCAACGCCGCCATGCACATGCAGGTATGCACGGTGCTTCATGAAGACTGCACAGGTTTATCTGAAGGGTGTCCATAAAGAAAACTGTGCAGTTATTAGCATCTGGGCAGGAGATGCACAGATGGAATTCAATGTACAGGGTGCAGGATTGTAAAATGCTGTAACATTAAAGTAATATGTTAATTAGAACAAAATATTGTTTTTTACACAATAAAAAATTTAAAATTTTGTTCTGCCCACACTGCTGAATGACGTGTGTGCAGGTGATCACGGGATTATGTAATTCCAAGATGGCGGCGATGCTGAAAAAGCTCAATGCAGAGTTAAAATCTTGTGTCTTGGTGCGGAGAAGGTTCCAAACACCTTCAACAGAGACAAGTATCCAGATATGGTACGAAAATTTACGGCTACGGGAAGCGTAACAGATTTACCACGTAGTGGGAGGCCAAGAACGAGTGACGATGTGGTGGATGCAGTGCAGCAGAGCTTGCAACGGAGTCCAATGAATTATCTTAAACGAAGATCATTGGAACTCTGCGTGGCGAGGTCTACGTTATACAGTATCTTATGCAAGAAAGAGAAAAGCCAGGCCATACAAGTTGAGATTTGTGCACGATCTAATAGAAGAGGACTATGACATGAGGAAAGAATTTTGTGAATTAATGTTAACCCGATTAAATGATGGTGGTGATGCCCTTCAGTCTCTCATTCTTTTCTCTGATGAGGCCACGTTCCATGTTTCTGGAAAAGTGAATAGACACAATTTCCGAATTTGAGGGGTTGAGACACACAAGCGGGATAGCCCCAATACACCAATCAATGAAGGACAAAAAACGTCGAATGTCGGGAATTATTCCGTAAAAGCTGAATTTTTGGTCAGTTGATAACACAAAATTCCATAAGTCCCCGCCCCTCCCAGAGGTGCTTCTCCCCCTGCGCCACCCGAAACACCAATTTCGCAATATCAACTCTAAGTTATTAACTTATAGGCCTATCTCCGTAACCAATGGTCATAGGCAGGTAATCTTTTTTTTCATTAGATGGGCTACAAAAAATATTCTGTCTAATTTTTCTGTATTGTTTGTAGTTTTGCCGTAATTTAAAATATAATATGTAAAATGTGAAAATTTTCTAGTACTTTCTAAAGTTTTTGCCTTGTAACTTTTGAACAAATTAAATAACAAGAAATTGTTTAGAATAAAAGTTGTAGTCTAATTTATAAGCATTAAAATGATGCAAGGTTTATTGTATTTTAATGAAAGATACACCATAAAATTTGTCTGGAAATGGAGTACAGTATCAAAAAAGTGTAATTTACAGTCGGGTAAGTCCAGAATCATTGACTTTTTGATAAAAGCAAGAGACTCTTTTTAGAATTATGTTCAGTCGAGTAACCACTCGCCGTCTTCGTGCTGATGGCCGCCATCTTGAAACGAGACCGCCATATTGGATATTTTTTATTTGATATATCTCGCGAACGGTGGCACCTATCAGCTCCCAATTTTTTTAAAAAAAAAAAATGCTCAGAATTATGTAAACTTTCATAATATATCAATAAATTTATTTTGGAAAAATAAATATAGAAGTTTTGTAGAAAAACTCACTATTTATAATACAAGTTGAAAGTCTTAATAATTTTCGAAACGAACAACAGTACTTTATATTTTGTAAAGTTAAGAAATGTTTGTTAGAAGACTTTAGACGAATTGAACCCTTAAATAACATTTTTAAGCACTGTGCCAATTAAGCTTTTTGCTTTGGGGGGGGGGGGTGCCCGCTCAGTGACGTATTTGTGATTTCATTTCGAGAGGCGAACCTTTTTGGTGGTATACAAATTTGTATATGTTACCTATCGGGAAACTGATCTATTGTCTGGTTATGACCTTGTAACGACCCTGCGTGGTCACCATTTACTAATAGACCCTGCGTGGTCATCACTAACATATGATTAGGCCCTGCGTGGTCACAATATTCAGGTTAAATTAACATGTCAGTTGAAAAAGTTGAGCGGAATGTCCCTGCGAGGCATACGCCTTTAGTTTTTAATTTAACTTGTTCTGTAAACGTTATTAATTATTGTCATTTACACTTTTAAATCCATTGTTTAGTATGTTGAGTTTATAATAAACAAATATATATGTATATATAAAGCTGGTGTAACCTTCCCTTATCCCAGTAAGCCCTGAGATATTTATAGGAGTCTATGTTCAACGACTGGTATGAAGTTAGCACATATGGGTAGACTTTTGTCGTCCTCCTAATTGGAGTATCTAGAGTGTTGAGCGCAGCTTGCAGTGCGGTTTTGTGTAGGGGTGAACGTTGCAAAAGTTTTTGGCGTCCACAACGTGGGGCCCGACAGAACGGTGCATTGTGAAATTAAGTGAAACCGACAGAACTGTACATTGTGGATCTTAAAGTGACTGACCAGTGAAAGTTTAAAATCTAATGATTGTCGAGTGAATGTGTAAGGACTTTATTAAATATGGACAAAGAATATACTGGTATGAATTTAAGAAGTAGAGGGAGGAAGACTATGGATTCGGAGTCTGAATTTAGTTGCTGTGAAGACCTGGGAGTTGCCAATGCCAGCGCCAAATTCACTGGAGCTGTGATGGAAAAGCTGTGGTTACCTTTCCTGCTGTAGGAGTTAAATGCCAGACGTGTGAATCTGCTCCGCAGACTCAAGTAACGGAGACCGCAATACAAGAACCAAGTCCGCTGACCAATCCTCCATCAGGCCATTGGTTATTGGAATGGCTGACGAAAAATAGGGAAGACAGAAAGAAAGAGAGACTTGAGGAAGAAATGCGCCGAGAGAAAGAGAAACTTGAAGACGAAGAGCGCAGAAAGAAAGAGAAACAGGAGGAAGAGAAAGTGCGCAAAAGAAAGGCAGTTCAGGCTGAAAAGCTGAGAAAAAAGGAACTGTTAGAACTTAGGTCCTTAATAGAGTTTCATGAAGAGAGAAGGGAGCTAGAGAAACGAGAGAGAAAAGAGAGCTAGAGAATCGAGAGATTGAAGATTTTTTTTGGATTTGATTTAGTTTATTTTACTTCGCGTTTTGTGCCTCTTGGCTAATTTGCGAAGATGGGGATGAGTGATGAAATTGATGAGATTGATGAATGGACATTCACAAACAACCAAGCCCGGCCGGGATTCGAACCCGGGACCCTTGACGTCGCAGCGCGATGTGCTAACCACTCGGCCACAGGGTCGGGCAGAGATTGAAGACAAAAGGGAGCTAGAGAAACGAGAGATTGAAGAGAAATTGAAGAAAAGGGGAAAAATACTTTGAAACTCTCCGAGCTGTAATTGAGAGCCAAGAGGAAATAAGAAAGAAAGAGAAAGTGGAAGAAAAAGCTAAAAGAAAAGGGAGAAAGATGAAGAAGAGACAAAAAGAAAAGAGGATCTAGTAGAACTTAGATCATTAATTGAGTCTCAAAGCAAGGAAAGAAAGGAAGCAGAAGAGAAAAGAGAGAAAGAGAAACGAGAAACAAGAGAAAATGGCTAATGAATTAAAAACTCTTCGAGCTGCAATTGAGAGCCAAGAGGAAAAGAGAAAGAGAGAGAAAGAGGAAGAAGAAGATGATAAACGCATGTTAAGAGGAAGAAGAAGAATTTGTATTTTAGCATGTTATTGATTGGTTGTCATAGTAACAGTGTGTAAGATGAACGTGAATGGCTTCCATGCATTAAAGTTATGTAGTTTAATTTGAACCTACGTATTTTGTATGTCTTGTGCATGTATAGGTAAGGAATCACACACAGAACAAGACAACAAGACTTACATCTATGGCGAAGTCGTATAGGATATTCTTGGTGATTCTTCGTAAGAAGAAGTATGGATGAAGACGTCACGAAGAGTACACGACGATCATCATTCCAGCATAGGTTTATGCAAAGATAAATTGTGTCGGTCGGCTTGATCAATTTCTACGGTATGAAACCAAGATTGCACGGTTTGTGTATTATTTACAATAATTGTACAAGGGCAAGTTTAAATCAGTGTGATACGGATTGTGTCTACGATGTTGTGATATTTAGTTGTCCACGATTATGAATATCTTCGGTTTGAATTTATTCTCCGAGTTCCGGCCAGATTCGGAAGAAATAGAAGCTTATTTAACGAGGTTTGAACAGTCTTTTTGGCTCATGATGTTAATGAAGCCAGAAAACTGATTGCAGTTATAGGGTCTGAAATTTTCAAAGTGCTTAAGAATATACTTGCACCTGAACGGGGCCTCCGAGAGATACTTATACTTATGTACGGGCCTCACGCCAGCTTTCGTGACGTCACAGGATTAGTCAAGTATAGTCCATTTTCAATATTTAACAAAGTGCATTGTAAGAGTATAATATTTAGCTTTCTGAGTGAATAGTCCTCTCTTATTCGTTCAGAACGTTGTTTTCACCTGAAGAACGTTTCAAATGTTATATGACGTAAATAATATTGATAAAAATAAAATCCAATCTTTACCGTTCTGCATATGTCAGAGTGGTTAGCACATCGCGCTACGATGCCTGGGGTCCTGGGTTCGAATCCCGGGCTGGGCATGGATGTTTGTGAGTGTCCATTCATCAATTTCATCATGTCATCACTCATTCCCATCTTCGCAAATAAGCCAAAAATGACACAAAAAGCGAAGTAAAATAAAAGCAAATCAATCAATTAATGCCTACATAAATGCATTGAAAATGCCAAATAATTTTTTATCATATAAATCATTTGTGACATGAAAATATATAAACTTTTCATATTCCATCACTATCAAGAGAATTTTTTTTCATTTTATGCATACATAAATGCATTGAACATGCCAAATAATTTTATCATGTAAATTATTTGTAAGATATTTCTGTTTCTATTTAAACTGTAGATGCAGTCTCGATTACCTTACCTGAGCATAAAGTGAATCTAAAACAAGTTTTGACAAACCTCTGAATCGAGAGCAAAACGAGAACAAACAAAAACAAGAACGAGAAGGACCTCCTCATATAGGAGACTAGTGGAGACTGTGATAGGTTTCGACTTGCCTCATCTCTATACCATTCGTAGTTGAAATGAAACAGTAATGTTTCAGTTTCCTAGGCATTAAAACAGGGCGAGACTTGTAATGTTATCAGAGGAATGGATAGACGTACTGGTTTACTGTCTCAATAAGCGTGTAGATGATTGACAATAGTTCACCAGAAACACAGCAGGTTTCCATTATTTTAAACCTCGCATAAGCTAACTTTTTTAACTATATATTAAGTATGCTTATAATTGGACATTGTTTAAAATAACATCTACATTTTCATGTAGAATGGAACACATAACCCCATTCGAAGTTAAATTCTGAAATCAAACTATAAGAAAATTATATAAATCAGGTGAATAGACAAGATGTTCCTGTAGATTCGATGCTTTTCCAGCTGCTTTGTCAAGGGCACTGTGGTGCTTAGATTTGATCCATTTTGTTGCAAATTTTTCAAAATCAAAGCAATGCACTGGAGGTCAATTTATTGAAAGGAAAAGCAGTTAAGGTTAGATTCATAGCACTGAATCTGTTTTCACCAGAAGCGTATATTCCAGGCTAGCTAGGCTATCAGCGAAGCCTGAAGCCTAGAAAGTAAAATACTGAAGAGAAATCTCTTAGAAACTGTGTTAATTAAGCTGATTTGAAAAAGAAGATAATGGCAATTCTGAAGTTGGCAACCTGAATTCTTAGAAGTTGGCAAGCTGAATTCTTAAAGTTGCCAACCTGAATTTTTATAAGTTTGCAACCTGACTACCGTTGGGATGGCAACGTGGCTTCCTTGAAGACATCAAGAATTAATCTAATCTTCTCCCTTCCTCCATATGCTAGGACCAGGTGTCATAGTGAGCTAGTCCAGGTCTTAAGACTCAGCATACACCACTGGTTTTCACATTGAGCTGTAGCCTATTGGTAAATTTCAATTGAAGACACAGTATCTTTGAGTGTGGTGGCAATGTGTTTTGGATTTTCTTTTGTTACCATTCATCCTCACCTTCGTGGATTAGTCAAAGTTGGCATTAAAGCGAGGTAAAATAATTCAATGAAGCATACTTGTGAAGCGTTGTAAAGTACAGGCCACACCATTATAAATAACTATTATGTCAATGTTTTATCAGTCTCTCAAACTTGAACCTCTAGCAGTCCATTGGGAACCATCACGACTCAGTTTTCAAAAAGATGCAACAAAACACTACAACTTTGAACAAGTGTTTGAAGAGCATTAAAGAAAAGTGGTCCAACAGAGCACAGCTTTTAGTTTTCTATAGATAAGTACTTGTGGAACACGCTCTAGAAATCTGTGAAAATAACGAATACATGCCATCTATCCGCCATAAATTGCTAGACGATATTTTTGCATATACTTACGGAACTCTAAAAATACAGTTTGCATATGCAGTGAGTCCCTGGTTGGGATGTGTCGTTCGTAAAGAGAGATTGGAATTGTTCAAGACAGAGGATGGAGAAATTTCCCCCGTCCCATTTCAAACCGGACTCTGCATTAAAATGTGTGTTTATTCGCGACTTTCACATTACAAATATGTGATTTTCCGTTCCACAAATGAACCAAGAACGAGATATAGAGCTTTATATGTTTCAGAATTGTTATCTGTTTTTCAAAACTGATTTTTTTTTTTAAAAAATAACCAAAATTGATTTTTGCATGCTCCCTATGTATGTGTGTGTGTGCATGGGAAATTCCATTTTAGATCATTTATATACAGGGTGACTGGTAATTAGATGTATTCTCGTATAAGAGGGGTTCCATGTTCTTAGCCACGGGCCTTCAAATGAAAGAAAAATATATCCTAACCTGGCCTTAACATTGATAGTGGTAGTAATCTTCGCTTTTCACTTACTTGGATTTAGATTAAATTGTTGAAATTCTTCTCCTGCTCTGTAGACATTAGTGTTTCAGCTCTTTACAAAGTACCGGAATCCTGTCGATCACAACACAGTTAATATGACCTCAATAATTTTAACCTCCACAGAGCCAGTGGTTCAGCTATACTACTAGGCACTGAATGTCCCGTAGAGAATACTTAAATGTCTGCAAAATGTTACAAATATTATTTTTTGGGCCTTGCATGGATCCTTTGCTATGCAACCTGCAAAACAAAACAAACAATTTTCATACCAACGAAAAGGTAACAGTGAAGTTCATTGTTATTTTACAATATTAATAATCAACAATAAGTATTGTAGTAATATCTTATTCTTGGCTGGAAATAAAGAAAACAAATTCTACTGTAGAAATAAGCGTGTGTGTGTGTACACAATACAAAGTTTTAGAAGCTTAAATGTCGATTGCTAACGGCTCCGTTACCTTGTAACCTCATATTTTTTTTACCACCAAAACCTATTTTTCCAAAATTTTGTGCTATTTTTGTACTGATGAAAAATACAAAAAATAATTTTTGTTTCAGTCAATTCCACCGAAAAATAAAAATCTATCTTGGGGTTTTATTTATCAATTCGTGTCAATAAATTTAAGAATTTCGATGTGCGTTTAACATGAATTATTTATTGGTTGAGTGATTTGCTGCTTTGCTTTGCTGCCACTTTCCGCTAATCGCGAAAATGAGGATGGATGGCAATGAAATGAGATGGATGAAATAACCTTGACGTATAAAGTAGAACTGTTTAGTTTCCACACAGTGGTTGATATCGAAATGTCAATTTATTTCAATTGTTTTTCAAACATTTCTACGAATAGATGCATTAGTTAAGATGCCCTCCTGCCCACAACCTGTGAAACATACGTACGTTACTTTTATAGGGATTCGTATCCATTAATATTTTACATTATTTAATACAAATTTACTAATTTATTCTGTTGCAATAAATATATTTCGCATATCAACATTATGTAATTATCTGGTTGAACATCCAAACCTAAATTCACGGAATAATTCGAGCAATTTTCAGCAACTTTAGATGTTTCATTCACTACGCTAAAACAGGTGAAACACGTATCTGAATATTTACGAACTGTTAGTTTCTGTTATTCTATTTCAATACCAAGATATATTCGTTCTTATCCTAATATGAATGAAAATGAGAAGTGGTGTTTTTTTCTATTTACAGAATTTGAGTTTCTAACGTGCTCATGCTTGAGAATAAAGAATGTGGAATACAATAATTATTTGAACTTGAATCGCTTTGCATAATGCAAGTATTCTGTTTTGCGTTGAATGTCCGACATCACTAAGGCCACATCTGTCACGTAACGAGTATAGGAGGGCGGTCATGACTTGTGGACGATCGCATGTTGTTCTTATGCAGAAATCACTTGCCGATTCAACACCGCACACAAAACCTCTCGAAGCTTGCAAACCCATCCCGTACAAGCACAGGCAAAAGAACCTGCGCAGACCCGCGACTCCTATACTTAGTACTCCCACGTGGAGGGAAGGGACAGAGTGGAGCATTCTTTCTTTTGGGCCGAGTTGAACCGATGGAGGAGAAGGTGCGGGAAAGATTTTGGATATAGGATATAGAGCGACCACAACCAAAAGAACCTTCCCCTCCATCGGTTCAACTCGGCCCAAAAGAAAGAATGCTTTACTCTGCCCCTGCCCTCCACGCGGGAGTACCATACACAGGAGTCGCGGGTCTGCGCGGGTTCTTTGGCTTGTAGCTCAACTGTACCACAATTACACCCGCATTCATTACGCTAAACCAGTCCAAAGCGACCCACACTACTGGCACATTGCAATTTCTATTATTCTTCATCCTATTAAGTTTTTAGCTTTTCCCAAACATGAACAGCGTGGCCATCCGTGCCGTCTGGACGACCGAGGGAGACCTAGAACCGGATGGGAGTGTTTCAAGCAGTGTCCCTCAGGGGGGGTACTGGGGTTCACCCAGCCTCTCTGGGATCAATCCTGGGGGGTAAATGCGGCCGGAGAGTGGTGCTGATCACATCACCACCACAAATGGCCGAGATAGCGAATGTGTGGAGTTCTAACCACTATGCCCAACCCAGATATGCCTTCACGGCATTATGCAATGTGAAGGGGGTAGGAAACTTTACCTTTTCAAACATGAAAGATTTTACTTATAGAAAGAAGAAGCCATCTCGGTGGCCATGTGCGTTAAGTATCATCTTGTGTTCGCCACCTAAGGTCTCGGATTCAAGTCCGTTCCTGGGCAAGGGTGTTGTTTTGAGTGTCCTGTCGTGAATTTAATTTAATCATTCTTCATCCTTGTCGCTACGAATAACCAAAACCAACAAACAAGAGAAAATGTACAAGAACGGCTTGTTTCGTATTACCAATTTTGAAAGATTATAATGTACGGTACCTATAATGTCAAATCCTAATCACATTTACGATTAAAAGTTTAGAAAAAAAAATAACTATTTTTTTTTTATAGATATCAAATTATTAGTTCTATTGCCAGTAGTGTGTTTTGTGTGCCACCTTTCATCTCTATACGGACTGCTGTCACGTAATGAACAGGACGGTAGTCACGACGGAAGGATTGTCACCAAGGGCGGCCGCAGGAGGTTTCTCAGCAGGTTTGAGGAGAGGGGTCAAAGGGGGAACGTGAAGTGATGCCATCCTCCCAGTTAAGACAATTCACATAAGACATTCCCACTAGGGAATATCTTATAGGCAGGCATAGGTATCCCCCACCCACTGCATTTACTCCATGTTGATCCATACAGGGATACCCCATCTTTCCCCAAACTGTTTCTTCCACATATCTCAGGGGGAGCAAGTGCCCATCCGGCACTCTGCGGGCGCCCTTGATTGTCACATGCTGCAGTCCTCACGCAGAAATCACGAAGCACTTCCGACCGCTATAGCATCAGCCAGTCTACATTACGTTCAGCCACATCCAGTGCGAGTCAGACTACTTCAAAATTTTGAATTTGTAATATTCTATATGAAAACTGTTTTTACTTCTCAAATATGTACACCACACATACAAAGAAGCTACCTCTGTTTCCGAGATTTCTCTCTCGTCACTCAAAGTTTCAGGTTTGATTCACGGTCATCTAATTCATATTTTTGTTCCTACATCAGCTGCATCGAATGATCATTCACATTTATTGTCGTGATTAGCTCAAAAGCAGTGTTTCCCAACCGCCGGCCCGCGGCAAGGTACCAGGCCCAGGCACAAATTATAGCGGGCCGCGAGAGGTTCATTAGATCCAGTGGTTCACAAATAATTTAAATCTAATTTCATATTTGTCAACAAGCCTAGACATATTCAAACTACTATTCTTTAATATTGTGGTGTAATTTATTTATTGATATTTAATTTCAAGAAGTATATATTAATTAATATAGAAAGTTAAAAAAATTACAAAGGTATTTACGAGTAAAACTGTTGAGATAGCGGGTCGCCATGTCATGAAGTTTGAGAACCACTGGCTTAAAGCAACACTAGAAAAGAAATATTAAAAATCAACTATGTTTCAATTACAAAATTTATTCAATGTTGTGTTCTGAACACGTATCTATCACCTTAATCATATTTCAGGATTAAAGTTAAAGAGGAAACAGAAAAGTTTTTAAAATTTCAATTGCTTCAAATAACTAAAGTAGTCTGTTTTGCACTGAACGTCTCACCTCTAACCAGCCTGCTGAAACGTAAAGAGCAGGACCGCTTTCAGGAAGGAAGGATTGTCACATGCTGCAGTCATTAGGTCGAAATCACGAAGCACTTCCGACCGTTATAGCCTAGGCCAGTCTACATTACGCTCAACCACATCCGACGCGAGTGTGACTACTTCAAGATTTTGAATTTGCAATATTCTACATGAAAAACGTTTCAATAAATTTTGTTTGTACGTACTTCTCGAATATGTATACACACGCAAAGAAACTGCCTATGTTTCCGGCCTATTGCACTCGTTATTGAAGGTTTCAGAATCGTTTTGTTCCTACATCAAACTTCATGTATTTATAATTCATATCTAATGTCGCTATTAGCTTAAAACAACACGAAATAAGTAAAATCGAAATTTAGAAAAAAGAAGAAAAACTATGAACTATTGTTATATCCCTAGGGTACGCAGGTTTTTCTTTTCGGAGGGAGCTACGTTCTAAGGAGAAGTAGATACAAAAAAATATTTCGTAATTACCATTTTTAAATTTCTGACCTTCGTTTTGAGAGTTGTTCAAAGACAGATGATAATCAGGGGTCATTTTAAGGTAAACTTGAATTTACCACTTTGGTTTTTCCCGAGTTCTCCACTGCTTTCATTTGAAGAAAAAAAACATAGTTTTGGAGGGCGTTGTAATCTCATCAACACTCCTTACGCACGTCAGTGGTTTGAATTACAAAGTAATGAACATGTATCTAGTGATATTTCATGATTCAAGCTAGAAAGAAAATACTAAACTTTTGAGAATTTCATTTGCGTGATCTAACCGAAGTAGTCTGTTTTTGCGCTGGACGTCTCACCTCTATACGGCCTGCTGCAGCGTAAAGAGCAGGACAGCTTTCAGGAAGGAAGGATCATTGAAGCCTTATCCTCACGAAGCACTCGCTTGAAGACATTCCCGACCCATTCTGCCCGCATTCATTACGTTCAACCACATACAACACGACTCAGAATACTTGCGTATGCGGAATTTCTTACCTTATACCATTATCATTTCTACCTGTTTTGCGTGTTCTGTTGATCTATATAAATCTACATTTACAAAAACTTTCTCGATTACAAAATTTGTAAGCCTGGGTGACATCATTATGTATTTTCGCTTAATCACACCGCTCCAAATAAGAGAGTATTCTTTATAAAAGTATGGAGTTTAAAACAAATTTCCCACCTACCCACCACTTTGTCTATAATAACTATGTTTTGAATATTTCAAGTTATTTAATAAATTTATTTATTAATGTTGTATTGCTTTTGGGGCAAATTCTATCATCTCAAGTTATTTTATTTCCGGTATTCTTGTTATTTTCAGATTTATTACAAATAAAATAATTTATATACAAAACTACGTAATCATAACTTCAGCAATCATTTCAGTTTACAGTAGAGTCAAGCTAGGAACCGCTGTGCAATCACAGTGCAGAACGGTTATTTTGACAAAATCCTGTTTCCCTAATAGCTGCTTCGGGGAGGAGGGCTTTCATTGTTGCCGCTTCTTGCCCAAGCACTAGGCTTAATTGGTTGTTTGACCACGAGTTCTTTCGTAGATAAACGCGGCAACAGAGGGTCACTGCCAGAAAGGAGGGCCCCGCTCAGGGAAATACCGCGATTTCGCTATAAACTTGACTTTTGTCTCGATAGAAAGATTCTTCAAAGCTATGTTGGTCGAAGATTACATGGTCTCGTTGAACTATATGAATTCAGTATCGTTAATTTACGAAGAGGAAAAATGCAAAGTACTTCTAACACCACCGTTAGCAAATGTAAAGATGAACATTTAAAAGAATGAAGTATCTAAATATGTTTGTCAATCAGGCAAGGCGAAAGACTTTGCAAGTAGGCACGTATCAAGAAATATATTTCGAGGGGGTCCTAACCAAGTGTCTCAGAAATAATAATAATGTTATGAATTAATTAATATTGTATTGTTTTGTTACTATTACATGAATAGGTAAAAGTATAGTATAAGAGCACGTATTCAATTCACGTGTAGTTAAGATCGCCAAAAAATTGTATAAAGACATTTGTCCTGGCAAATAAATTTATGTCAAATGCATAAATGAATATTTATTGAATTACAAAAAAGAATGTTAGCTCCAGTTTAAGCAAAATAAAGTTCCTGATTAATATTGTATGACTATTATCATAAGAAAGTGTTCATAAATCTTCTTTGGTACCGTCATTCAAAGCAGTATGAAATAAACATCGATTATACAAATAAACGCTAAACTAGTATATTTTCATTATTTAATTTATATACTTGGTAAGTCATTCGGGGGGGTGTCCTTGTTTGCAAACTCAACCTGGTAAATACATTTGTCCATCATCTATTAGATGAAGATGAAATCTTCATCACTTCCCGATACTTGTGATCTCCATATGGTTAAGTATGATACCTATTGTACTTGCTACAGGCGTTGTGGCGAAGTGGTCAGAGTTAAGTAGTTAAGTAGATGTTAAGAAGACAGAGAGAGCTTCCAGGTTCGAAGCCTGGGAAGCCATGAGTGCATTTCCGTAGCCAGGCAGGGGCTTATGGGGACCTGGCCCTTCTGACATTTTCCCGAATTACACTGCTCTACAATGCAATTTTTACAGAAAGGAAGGTAGCAATACATTATATATTTGGGGTGCTGAATTCAACAATGGCATTAACTGTTCTTAACGGTTAACATTGGTTTCTTCTGGTGTTATGCAAGGGAACGAAACTTGCATCACCCGCAAATGCTGTATCGCATGTCCTATACGTATGTAGGGACCTAATTTTCCATTGCTCGAATAACTTACAAGTGGATATGAAATGACATGCTAAACACATTTTTCATCCATACTCAGTAAATAATTATAAAGAATTAGCATTTTGCATGATTTTTCAATTATTTCTCGCGAATTTAACCATGCATGCTATGAAAACACAGGTAATTGTTGCCTAGCCAATTTCCAGCGGCCAACAATAGTAAGCATAACTTCGAACATACACAACATAACAATTAATCATCCACTCACACTGCCAGTGGCGGCGATTAGGGGGGCGAGGGGGGCAGTTGCCTCCCCCCCCCCACTTCTTGCCACTTTTGCTCCCGCACTATGCTAAATCTTATGTATCAAGGGAAAGTAAACTGTCTTTGCCCCACCAGTTTTGGTAACCAATCGCCGCCACTGCTCACTACCATCGTAAATGTATACATGCGCATATAGAAAGTCCGCCCAGCACCAGTCGGGGTCGAGCGCCTCTAGCGAAGATATATAGAATTTCTGCCAGCGCAGAAAATCGTATATGTGAGGGCGAAAGGGCCGAGGCAGGAAGGATTGTAGCGGGCTATTGTCTAACTGTGCTCACCTGGTTTTGAAGTATACCTACACACAGTAGTACATAATTAGAATACTGACATGGGCTCCAGCTATGGGACGCGCGCAGGTTCGAGTCTCCTGGGGAGAAGCGTAACAACTTGTCTCCTGAGATTTCGGCCTGTGTATGGGACCGGTGGCCACCCACCATCGTACGGAATTTGGGGAACTACGAACGAGTAGCGTAACCCGGCCATGGAAGCCTACAACGACGACTGGGGGCTCGTCGTGCTGTCCACACGTCACCCCGTAACTTGTTGGATAATCTCCCACCTCGGGTGAGTGGGTAGCCAGGTGGAACTGAGGCCGGCAGCCAGTATGTAGGCCCAGCCCAAATGGGTTGTTGCGTCACGGGTTATTGTATATATTGTTTTATTATTATTATTTCCTTTCATTTCTTAGCAACATAGACGCATTGTATTCAGCCTGTTTACAAATTTACATTTACAATTCTTTGTATTGTTGCAAATTTCATGTTACAAATATAGCAATATCCAGTTAACAATGGAACTTCTACAATATGAATAATGGTAAAAGAAGTAACAATGAAAACGTGTTTAGATTAGACTCCTCGGTCTTAATCATCGTTCATTGTTTATATTTATTTTACAAATGAGTAAAAATCTTAGGGAAGACGTAATTGGCCACCTCATTTTATAAAAGCCATTTTCTCCAAGAAGCAACAATCGCAGTTAGAAAAGAAAAGGCCGACACACCAATCTCTTCCGCGGCGCAGATCCCAATATTCATTTCGTCTCCCTCTCTCTTAGCATCACGTATTCTACCCTGCTCGCCCACCTTCGCCATTGTTGCCAATTTCATTCCATTCCTGGACACACTTGCCATTCGAAAGGGACGTTAATGTGGCAATATAGCATGACGTAGTGGTTGCTTCTTTTATGCAGTGCTTGTGCATTGGCTACCTAGTAACTAGTGTTGCCAACTGTAATAATGAAGCGCTATTTCTGTCACGGAAGGAGAAAGGCAAAGTGACGGTGCGTTTTGTTGGATTGGAAGCACCATATTTTAATTTTAAGTATTTGAGCGGTTTGACGTTGTGTGCGTGTATTGCGTGTGTGTATGTGAAAGTGCATGTGTTTGGTTAGTGAACGTTAAATTTCCAGTACTATTGTTCATATTTCATCACTTTAGAATTGCTCAAAAGAAATAAATTATGTGGATGCATGGGCATTTCAACTCTCGGCTCCGGCACGTGTTCTTGTAGGAATTGTATGAAGGAAGCTGTTATTTTTGTTGTTTAATGGAATGCATGTTGTTTTCGTTGTTAAAATTGGCATGCTTTGATGGGTGGCAATATAAGTACTTCTTATTATTGTTATTGTTGCGGAAGCCGGCATCGTTTGTAAATGTACAATAAAGGCAGCTGACTGGCGCCCATCACAGAAAGGCAAAAATACTGCTTAAGCAGGGGTTTTTGTGGTCCAATTCTCGAGGTTTAACACGTTCGCAAGTTACACTGTTCTACAAATTTTCACTTTTTTCTGTTACAGAAAGGAAAGTAGCCCTTTCTTACTGAAATTCACCTCCTGAACACGAATATGAACTTCATTTAACAAGATTGACTCATAATTTGAAGTTACGGCATAATTCATGTTATCCATAAGCAATGCATTGGCGCTTATTTTCAAGATAAGCATAATTCACGTTACATAATAATTAATCATAATCAATGTGGACATAACTTAATAAATATATTCAGAGCGTCCGCAAAAGGAGGCCAGGGGGGCACTTGCTCCCCCCGCCGATATGTGAGAAGAATTAATTGAATTCAAATTTTGAAATTATAGCGTGAAACATAGATGAGAGATGCCGTGAAAGATAGGGGGTCTCGGGTTTGATACCCGTGGAGGCACATAGTGGTTCGGATCCCACTTTAAACTGTAGGTCCAGTCCCGATCAGCCTTACTGTGCATAAAGTGGATTTAAAACACCAACTCAATCAATCAATCATAACCGTGAAAGACAGATGGAAATTAACTTAATGCTGGTGATGCTTTATGATAATTCTCTTAACTGGGGAAAGCGTAACTCTGTTTCCTCCACTTTAAACACTTCCCTATTCAGCATCCTCATATTAGTAAAGATTGGGTACTCTCATTTCTGTAACAAAAGGTGTGTAGAACAGTGTTATTAGTTATCAAACCAGTGGTAGTGTCAGCAGGCCCGTACCCAGGATTTTTTTGATGGGGGGAAAGCACGAAACCTTGGAAGTGAACAGTTAAAATGCCACCAGATCCATTAATGCAATTGAAAAATAATACATTGTTTACTTTATTTGAAATCACACAAATATTGAATCACTATGAAGAAGTCATCTTTGCATCATTTTCGGTAATTTTACATATGTGTTAGCTACATTTTAGTCCATATCTATGTACATATAAAGCCACTTGTTAGTACATATTAATCCCAGCCCTGGTAAAAATGCATGGCGTTTAAAACTCAACGTTAGATAGAGCTGAGTTCTCTAATATCCTTGTTCTACGAACAGCTATGCCTCGGCGCACTGTAGCGATTTTTTTATGAATTGATTAGCAACACTGGTTCTCGCCTTCTGCTGCGCCGATCGCGGCAGAGATCCCTGGGTCAGACTCTACGTTTACAGTTGAATAACATTTAACTTGTACAGTTGTATCAAGAGGAGGAAGACAGCGATAAAATTGCGAATCAAAGTGAACAGTCATTTGCTTAATGATGTCACCACAGATGAAAATGTTCTTATCGCTTGTGTCATAAACTTCAACAACATTTTCTGCTTTCATTGTGTAAGTCTTTCCCCTTCATATTGATCCAAACACTTGACACTAAATAAAGGTGACGACGATGTGTTCGATGTTGCACATTTCGGCAAGGCAGGGGCGGGATTGCATGGCAAGCAGCTGATTGCATCACACATGTTGTCATCGCTCGCTGAGAGTTGAGAATTCAATGACAGCGCCAGAGAGTTATCATCTTCTTGGTAGAACATTACTACATGTTTCATGCATGTATTGTTCTCTTTTTCATAGCCTGATGCGCAGCGATCGTCGGTTTCCTCGACTGCACACCATCTGTCGGTTGTCGTTCCGGAAAATGTATCCTACAGGGCCACGTTTGCATCTGTGCCATTAACCCTTGTTGATTTCTTGTGTTGACTATATCGATGTCAGAGACAACACAGATTTTATCAGTGCGTATGCAAACGCTCTTAGGGACGCTTGAAGTGGTGTAAAGAGCAACGCCACCGGACCGGGGGGGGGGGGGACAGGTAACGTATATTTTCGAGTAATGAATTCCTGCAATAGACTCTGCGCTCTTGTAACACTGCATGACACTCTAAATGCGTTAGGAAATAAGGACGTTTTCGCTAGTTGTGTACTTCCTACAGTGGGGGAACACTTCGGTGATGACCATTGCCTCTATGCAGCATGACAATGCTATCACAAAGCGGGAACTGTGTGTGAATAGTTTGTGGACAATGGGGTTCCTGGTATCGTCTGGCCTTCCCAGTGACCAGATCTGAATCCTACAGAACACCTGTGGGACGACTCAGAATATCGACTTCTCTCTAGACCCCAACGTCCCACATTAGTACATGTTCTGTCTACAGCTCTTCAGGATGAATGGCCAGCGATTCTTCCTGAAATCTCTAGATGTCTGGTGGCAAGTGTTCCGGGATAATACGGACTGTGATCAAAGCAAAGAGCGAACCTACTTAGCCCATCCCATTACTGGAGAGTGTCTACGGAATGGAGTATGTGTCCGGATACTTGTGGTCAGATAGTATAGCATTTTATCAGTTTCATTAGCCAAAATGATTGTCCCAGCGTCACACGAATAATATTTATTTCTAAAGTTTTTCATCAGGAATTTTTTCGAACGGCAATGCTCAGAACTTAGCCGCAAAAAACTGGAGAGGTAGCTTATGATGTAGTTCTGCTGTACTTCCCAACGCCGCCATGCACATGCAGGTATGCACGGTGCTTCATGAAGACTGCACAGGTTTATCTGAAGGGTGTCCATAAAGAAAACTGTGCAGTTATTAGCATCTGGGCAGGAGATGCACAGATGGAATTCAATGTACAGGGTGCAGGATTGTAAAATGCTGTAACATTAAAGTAATATGTTAATTAGAACAAAATATTGTTTTTTACACAATAAAAAATTTAAAATTTTGTTCTGCCCACACTGCTGAATGACGTGTGTGCAGGTGATCACGGGATTATGTAATTCCAAGATGGCGGCGATGCTGAAAAAGCTCAATGCAGAGTTAAAATCTTGTGTCTTGGTGCGGAGAAGGTTCCAAACACCTTCAACAGAGACAAGTATCCAGATATGGTACGAAAATTTACGGCTACGGGAAGCGTAACAGATTTACCACGTAGTGGGAGGCCAAGAACGAGTGACGATGTGGTGGATGCAGTGCAGCAGAGCTTGCAACGGAGTCCAATGAATTATCTTAAACGAAGATCATTGGAACTCTGCGTTGCGAGGTCTACGTTATACAGTATCTTATGCAAGAAAGAGAAAAGCCAGGCCATACAAGTTGAGATTTGTGCACGATCTAATAGAAGAGGACTATGAAATGAGGATAGAATTTTGTGAATTAATGTTAACCCGATTAAATGATGGTGGTGATGCCCTTCAGTCTCTCATTCTTTTCTCTGATGAGGCCACGTTCCATGTTTCTGGAAAAGTGAATAGACACAATTTCCGAATTTGAGGGGTTGAGACACACAAGCGGGATAGCCCCAATACACCAATCAATGAAGGACAAAAAACGTCGAATGTCGGGAATTATTCCGTAAAAGCTGAATTTTTGGTCAGTTGATAACACAAAATTCCATAAGTCCCCGCCCCTCCCAGAGGTGCTTCTCCCCCTGCGCCACCCGAAACACCAATTTCGCAATATCAACTCTAAGTTATTAACTTATAGGCCTATCTCCGTAACCAATGGTCATAGGCAGGTAATCTTTTTTTTCATTAGATGGGCTACAAAAAATATTCTGTCTAATTTTTCTGTATTGTTTGTAGTTTTGCCGTAATTTAAAATATAATATGTAAAATGTGAAAATTTTCTAGTACTTTCTAAAGTTTTTGCCTTGTAACTTTTGAACAAATTAAATAACAAGAAATTGTTTAGAATAAAAGTTGTAGTCTAATTTATAAGCATTAAAATGATGCAAGGTTTATTGTATTTTAATGAAAGATACACCATAAAATTTGTCTGGAAATGGAGTACAGTATCAAAAAAGTGTAATTTACAGTCGGGTAAGTCCAGAATCATTGACTTTTTGATAAAAGCAAGAGACTCTTTTTAGAATTATGTTCAGTCGAGTAACCACTCGCCGTCTTCGTGCTGATGGCCGCCATCTTGAAACGAGACCGCCATATTGGATATTTTTTATTTGATATATCTCGCGAACGGTGGCACCTATCAGCTCCCAATTTTTTTTAAAAAAAAAATGCTCAGAATTATGTAAACTTTCATAATATATCAATAAATTTATTTTGGAAAAATAAATATAGAAGTTTTGTAGAAAAACTCACTATTTATAATACATTATGTGAACAACACCAAGTTGAAAGTCTTAATAATTTTCGAAACGAACAACAGTACTTTATATTTTGTAAAGTTAAGAAATGTTTGTTAGAAGACTTTAGACGAATTGAACCCTTAAATAACAATTTTAAGCACTGTGCCAATTAAGCTTTTTGCTTTGGGGGGGGGGGGGATGCCCGCTCAGTGACGTATTTGTGATTTCATTTCGAGAGGCGAACCTTTTTGGTGGTATACAAATTTGTATATGTTACCTATCAGGAAACTGATCTATTGTCTGGTTATGACCTTGTAACGACCCTGCGTGGTCGCCATTTACTAATAGACCCTGCGTGGGCATCACTAACATATGATTAGGCCCTGCGTGGTCACAATATTCAGGTTAAATTAACATGTCAGTTGAAAAAGTTGAGCGGAATGTCCCTGCGAGGCATACGCCTTTAGTTTTTAATTTAACTTGTTCTGTAAACGTTATTAATTATTGTCATTTACACTTTTAAATCCATTGTTTAGTATGTTGAGTTTATAATAAACAAATATATATGTATATATAAAGCTGGTGTAACCTTCCCTTATCCCAGTAAGCCCTGAGATATTTATAGGAGTCTATGTTCAACGACTGGTATGAAGTTAGCACATATGGGTAGACTTTTGTCGTCCTCCTAATTGGAGTATCTAGAGTGTTGAGTTCAGCTTGGAGTGCAGTTTTGTGTGGGGGTGAGCGTTGCAAAAGTTTTTGGCGTCCACAACGTGGGGCCCGACAGAACTGTGCATTGTGAAATTAAGTGAAACCGACAGAACTGTACATTGTGGATCTTAAAGTGACTGACCAGTGAAAGTTTAAAATCTAAGGATTGTCCAGTGAAAGTGTAAGGACTGTATTAAATATGGACAAAGAATATACTGGTATGAATTTAAGAAGTAGAGGGAGGAAGACTATGGATTCGGAGTCTGGATTTGGTTGCTGTGAAGACCTGGGAGTTGCCAATGCCAGCGCCAAATTCACTGGAGCTGTGATGGAAAAGCTGTGGCTACCTTTCCTGCTGTAGGAGTTAAATGCCAGACGTGTGAATCTGCTCCGCAGACTCAAGTAACGGAGACCGCAATACAAGAACCAAGTCCGCTGACCAATCCTCCATCAGGCCATTGGTTATTGGAATGGCTGACGAAAGATAGGGAAGACAGAAAGAAAGAGAGACTTGAGGAAGAAATGCGCCGAGAGAAAGAGAAACTTGAAGACGAAGAGCGCAGAAAGAAAGAGAAACAGGAGGAAGAGAAAGTGCGCAAAAGAAAGGCAGTTCAGGCTGAAAAACTGAGAAAAAAGGAACTGTTAGAACTTAGGTCCTTAATAGAGTTTCATGAAGAGAGAAGGGAGCTAGAGAAACGAGAGAGAATGAAGAGAAAAGAGAGCTAGAGAATCGAGAGATTGAAGATTTTTTTTTATTTGATTTAGTTTATTTTACTTCGCGTTTTGTGCCTCTTGGCTAATTTGCGAAGATGGGGATGAGTGATGAAATGATGAAATTAATGAATGGACATTTACAAACCGGGATTCGAACCCGGGACCCTTAACGTCGCAGCGCGATGTGCTAACCACTCGGCCACAGGGTCGGGCAGAGCTTGAAGACAAAAGGGAGCTAGAGAAACGAGAGATTGAAGAGAAAAGAGAACTAGAAAGAAGAGAAATTGAAGAAAAAGGGAAAAATACTTTGAAACTCTCCGAGCTGTAATTGAGAGCCAAGAGGAAATAAGAAAGAAAGAGAAAGTGGAAGAAAAAGCTAAAAGAAAAGGGAGAAAGATGAAGAAGAGACAAAAAGAAAAGAGGATCTAGTAGAACTTAGATCATTAATTGAGTCTCAAAGCAAGGGAAGAAAGGAAGCAGAAGAGAAAAGAGAGAAAGAGAAGCGAGAAACAAGAGAAAATGGCTAATGAATTAAAAACTCTTCGAGCTGCAATTGAGAGCCAAGAGGAAAAGAGAAAGAGAGAGAAAGAGGAAGAAGAAGATGATAAACGCATGTTAAGAGGAAGAAGAAGAATTTGTATTTTAGCATGTTATTGATTGGTTGTCATAGTAACAGTGTGTAAGATGAACGTGAATGGCTTCCATGCATTAAAGTTATGTAGTTTAATTTGAACCTACGTATTTTGTATGTCTTGTGCATGTATAGGTAAGGAATCACACACAGAACAAGACAACAAGACTTACATCTATGGCGAAGTCGTATAGGATATTCTTGGTGATTCTTCGTAAGAAGAAGTATGGATGAAGACGTCACGAAGAGTACACGACGATCATCATTCCAGCATAGGTTTATGCAAAGATAAATTGTGTCGGTCGGCTTGATCAATTTCTACGGTATGAAACCAAGATTGCACGGTTTGTGTATTATTTACAATAATTGTACAAGGGCAAGTTTAAATCAGTGTGATACGGATTGTGTCTACGATGTTGTGATATTTAGTTGTCCACGATTATGAATATCTTCGGTTTGAATTTATTCTCCGAGTTCCGGCCAGATTCGGAAGAAATAGAAGCTTATTTAACGAGGTTTGAACAGTCTTTTTGGCTCATGATGTTAATGAAGCCAGAAAACTGATTGCAGTTATAGGGTCTGAAATTTTCAAAGTGCTTAAGAATATACTTGCACCTGAACGGGGCCTCCGAGAGATACTTATACTTATGTACGGGCCTCACGCCAGCTTTCGTGACGTCACAGGATTAGTCAAGTATAGTCCATTTTCAATATTTAACAAAGTGCATTGTAAGAGTATAATATTTAGTTTTCTGAGTGAATAGTCCTCTCTTATTCGTTCAGAACGTTGCTTTCACCTGAAGAACGTTTCAAATGTTATATGACGTAAATAATATTGATAAAAATAAAATCCAATCTTTACCGTTCTGCATATGTCAGAGTGGTTAGCACATCGCGCTACGATGCCTGGGGTCCTGGGTTCGAATCCCGGGCTGGGCATGGATGTTTGTGAGTGTCCATTCATCAATTTCATCATGTCATCACTCATTCCCATCTTCGCAAATAAGCCAAAAATGACACAAAAAGCGAAGTAAAATAAAAGCAAATCAATCAATTAATGCCTACATAAATGCATTGAAAATGCCAAATAATTTTTTATCATATAAATCATTTGTGACATGAAAATATATAAACTTTTCATATTCCATCACTATCAAGAGAATTTTTTTTCATTTTATGCATACATAAATGCATTGAACATGCCAAATAATTTTATCATGTAAATTATTTGTAAGATATTTCTGTTTCTATTTAAACTGTAGATGCAGTCTCGATTACCTTACCTGAGCATAAAGTGAATCTAAAACAAGTTTTGACAAACCTCTGAATCGAGAGCAAAACGAGAACAAACAAAAACAAGAACGAGAAGGACCTCCTCATATAGGAGACTAGTGGAGACTGTGATAGGTTTCGACTTGCCTCATCTCTATACCATTCGTAGTTGAAATGAAACAGTAATGTTTCAGTTTCCTAGGCATTAAAACAGGGCGAGACTTGTAATGTTATCAGAGGAATGGATAGACGTACTGGTTTACTGTCTCAATAAGCGTGTAGATGATTGACAATAGTTCACCAGAAACACAGCAGGTTTCCATTATTTTAAACCTCGCATAAGCTAACTTTTTTAACTATATATTAAGTATGCTTATAATTGGACATTGTTTAAAATAACATCTACATTTTCATGTAGAATGGAACACATAACCCCATTCGAAGTTAAATTCTGAAATCAAACTATAAGAAAATTATATAAATCAGGTGAATAGACAAGATGTTCCTGTAGATTCGATGCTTTTCCAGCTGCTTTGTCAAGGGCACTGTGGTGCTTAGATTTGATCCATTTTGTTGCAAATTTTTCAAAATCAAAGCAATGCACTGGAGGTCAATTTATTGAAAGGAAAAGCAGTTAAGGTTAGATTCATAGCACTGAATCTGTTTTCACCAGAAGCGTATATTCCAGGCTAGCTAGGCTATCAGCGAAGCCTGAAGCCTAGAAAGTAAAATACTGAAGAGAAATCTCTTAGAAACTGTGTTAATTAAGCTGATTTGAAAAAGAAGATAATGGCAATTCTGAAGTTGGCAACCTGAATTCTTAGAAGTTGGCAACCTAAATTCTTAGAAGTTGGCAAGCTGAATTCTTAAAGTTGGCAACCTGAATTTTTATAAGTTTGCAACCTGACTACCGTTGGGATGGCAACGTGGCTTCCTTGAAGACATCAAGAATTAATCTAATCTTCTCCCTTCTATCCTTCAGAAAATATGGCTGCGTAATTCCTACAAAGCAGAAATTTTAAAAAAGACCCTGCTTAATAAGTAAATTGGGCATAAAAATGGGGAAAACCGTAATTTTCACATGCAATTATCTCGTTAACCACACAAGCTTATGGAAAACTGTTTTGTTGGGGACGTGCAATGTTCATTGTATTTGACATTAACATCATCACTGTAGAAGTCAGTTTTCCTATTTTGAGACTGTTTGAGGAAAACGAAACCCTTGCAATACGTAAAAGTATCCCTGCACTGTGGCGACACCTCGTGCAGATAGAAGCGTTCTAAACCCCACCCACAGTAGAACGCGGAGGGATACAACAAAATAGCTCGTGAAGACAAAACACGATCGCAAGTGGCAGGGAAGTGTGCATGCGTCAACTGGACGTGTTCAATTGCAATATATGGGTGACGGCAGAAAGTGTGTTTAGCGTAAGATGTGGGCTCCGAGAAAATCGTCTGCTGCAGAAACAACAATGAAGTTTCAAGCGCTACAAAATCGCCGGCAAAATAACTACACAGACGTTCACGTATTGTGGAAGGGTTCAGAATGAATAATACCTATCCGTTTATTTATCGCTTTCCATTAGACGTTTACATTGTACGTACGTAAACCAGTAACGTTATTTTGAGTAATTCAATTAAATCTGTCTCCTTGGCAAATATTACGCTATAATACGTAGAACAAGTTTGCTGGGGGTCCGGACCCTCCCCGAAAGGACTATGCAGTACTAAAATTAAATAATGTAAATATACTCCTTTAGCAATTTTTTCATATTCGATGGATAATTTCCTCTGAACGCGTATTGGAATGGAAGGATTATAGCTATAAATATAATACGGCTTTGAAGTATAGCACCTGAAATACTTATCAAGTACTACTATTTTTACTCTGAATATATTGGAAGGCAATGATTGGGATTGACATCATACGGCTTTGAAAGACATAAAGTATTTATTTAGGGCAAACGAAAAGATTACCAAGTAATAAAATAATAACAATACTCGTTTAGCATTAGTGAATTTATTGGATGGCAAGGATTATATTGGGATCGTACGGCTTTGAATGATATTAGAAAGAAGGTTTATGCATACTACAACTCATAACAATATGTATACAATATTAATCAGAAACTTCACTGTATCTAACATTTATTTCGTTATGCAATAGTATTCAATTCTTCTTCTATTTTACATTAATTTAATTGCGAGGCACTTCTTCTTATGTAAATGTTTCTACTTTTAACTACAGGTAAACTACAGAATGAATATACATTGTTTGCCTCTTTACCTAGTCACGTAATAATAATATATTAATTTATATATTGAAATTAGTATTACTTTAATTCAATTAAAATATTATTATTATTTGTAGACATTTCGTTCATACCCCCCCCCCCCGAAACATTTCTGGATATGCCACTGATTGTGCAGAATTTTCTTTGTTCCACTTCGAAACGGTTTATTACGAGGTGTAAGAGCTATCACGAACACAACACAGCGAGCGAAAATAAAACTACACAAACAAACGCACCCAGATGAAATATCACAGCATTCGATGACCAGATATTTGTTGACCAAAAAGAGTATAGTCTATAGGTTGAAGGTGTGCATGCACAAAACAAAAAGAAAACTAAAATAAGGGTGGCTATTTGTTATTGCTTCTATTATAGCCCCTATAAAATAGGCCTACACTCTACAGATTTAAATTTTATGGGTCCATTGTAATTAGCTAATTTCAAATACTTTCTCACCAATGACACCATCGTTCATACTTCTGGGATGATTTTGCTTTCTTGAGTATGTTTAAGTCGTCCTTTATTGCCAGTCCAAACTCTTCACAGGTCATGTCCACATTGAATTTCACTTCCATTACTTGTTCGAGTGTTGACACCAGGAGTGTACTTTTTTCCTCTCGCCAATAAGTTTTAATAACACTGAAGAGTCTTTCACAACCAACATTTGTACCAGGCAGAGTAAACAAGAATTTTATAAGAGGCACAATCACTTTTAAATTTGACCCAGCCTGTACTAAATCTTTGCACACTGACCTCCACCTCCACATCATTGATTCTTTTCTTTCCCCCCAATCTTCAAGATGTTTTTCAACGGCTTTTGAAATTACACAGTAAGTTTCAAAAATATCATTATTAGGGCTGAGCCGATACCGATGCCGATGTATCGGTATCGGAAAGTATCGGTTGGGATTCAGCTACCGATACCAGCCGATACTTTCCGGCATTTTGGTCTTTCACGGGGTCCGCAAAAATCCCGTGCGACTTCTTGACAGTCTTACTTATCCTGAAAATTATGCAAAATTAAAACTTCCTTTTTATTTTACACTATCGGTGGGAATTGATAAGAGAATCGGTTCAAAATGGTATCGGCTCAGCCCTAATCTTTATCATTAAATTCCAATGAATTTGAAATATGTTTTGCTTGTTGATGGAATATGAAAATGACTCTTGAAATTGTTCATAGGAAAGTCTTGAGTCAAGGAGTAAATACTTCAGTTTGTTGACATCTTGACGTTTTCCGTTCTGTGGATTTTAAGGCATTTTTACGCGTAAAATAATGAATGAAATTAAATAGCAAGGAAAAGAGTATATTTGGGGATTTTTGCAAATTGAAAAGAGTATAGAGTATATGAACCTCTAAAAGAGTATAATACTCTTAAAAAGAGTATGTTTGGTCTGGTCTGGTCAATGAACCTGTTGTGATCACTGACTGGGCAAGCTGAAGAAATGTTTAATTCGTGCTCTGTTTTAAACTAATTAGTGTCACATCCAGCGAAAATATAAACAGTTCATATTACTAGATTACTATTGTTAATAAATGTTATAATAAAAACAATGTATTGCCGGTCCCCGTGGCGGAGTGGTTAGCACATCGCGCTACGACGCCAGGGGTCCCGGGTTGGAATCCTGGCCTGGGCATGGTTGTATGTGAGTGTTCATTCTTCATCATATCACCACTCATCACCATCTTCGCAAATTAGCCAAAAGTGGAACAAAAGGCGAAGCAAATCAATCAATCAATCAAAAAACAATGTATTGTTTTTATTACTATAAATACTAAAATCTAAACAAACTTGAAACACCTCGCGACAAAATTCTGCGTAAGCCAATTATAGTTACAAAAATTGTAATTTCTATTTGGGAACTGTAGGTACAAAATAGGAACAGTTTTCGATTTTCCTTTCATTGCTCTTTATGGAAGATTAAAAAGAGAAAGAGAAAGAGAGAGAGAGAGAAAGAACGTGCCTATTCCCCTTCCTGCCTCTCCCACATAATGATATAGCCAAGATTCAAGACATTTTGATTTGATTTGATTTGGTTTATTTTACTTCGCGTTTTGTGCCTCTTGGCTAATTTGCGAAGATGGGGATGAGTGATGAAAAATGATGAAATTGATGAATGGACATTCACAAACAACCAAGCCCGACCGGGATTCGAACCCGGGACCCTTGGCGTCGCAGCGCGATGTGCTAACCACTCGGCCACAGGGTCGGGCAAGATTCAAGACATGAAAGCGCGGCTGTGATTACTATCTTCCATTTCATAAATGTTTTAAGAATCTTTTGTCATCAAATTACGGTTTTACTATCCATGAAAAATTCGTTACGTGTTAAAAGAACGATAATTCATGTATGTTTTCTTCGCTCGCCTCGCGCCAGATGGTCAACTGCTTCACAACAAACACAACACATTTTCGTCCTTCCTCACTTGCAAGCGATTGTGTTTGTTTCCCCTCAGGTACCCCACCCCACCCCAACTGCTCTCCCGTCAGCCGCGAACAGTAAACAACGAATGACTACCTTCAACGATCTCATATGAAGATCTGTTTCCATGTGTAGGTAATCTTTTATACTTTTTTAAAATCATTTCGCTGTTTCTTTAACATAACTTGTGTAGGTTCGTTAGGGACTATTTACTGCGTCGGAGCTCTACGAGGCAGTAGAAGCTGAGACCCCAGAGAACTGTGAAGACTGCCAATCTCGTGACGTACTCTGTTACGTCAGAGATACGTACAGAGTAAGCCACGCAAAAACCAACCCATATGACCAGGGCTGTTTCAGTCTTATGCAGTGTTGCCAAGTTGGCCCTTTTGGGGCCAGAACTGGCCCTTTTGAGTTCGTACTCAGCCCCAAAATTCAGCAAAAGCCCCAAGGGGCTTTTTAGCCCTACAGAGAGAAATCTTGCTACAAATCTAGCCCTTTCAGTAATGAAATGTTTTTTGGTATTTCAGTAAACTGCAAAGAAGAATTAACTTAACCGACCCTCCTCTGCACCTGCAAGCTCGTCCTGCGACCCCTCCTGGGGAGCAGGTAGCAAGTGCACATTGTCACTTTATCCCCTTGTTTCTGGTTTTGGTATGCTGTGTAGCCCGAGGCGAATTACGGATAACGTCGATTCCAGAAAATGCGAATCTTTGTTCAGTTGCATTGCATCTGGTCCTTCAAAGTTCACAGAAGTGCGGTGCGGAATCGACGAATCGTTTGTAACAGTGAGGTTCGCCCAGAGACTAGTTCGTGCGTGCGGCCGTGTGTGTGTGTGTGTGAGTGTACGTGTACATATATATGAAGGAGGAATATGCCGAAAATGTGTAATGCTTTTGTGTAATCTACTGCACCACAATTTAAGGGGGAAATAAATTATTTAAGTTAAGAAAATGTAATTTAGTTGAGCGTATGCCCCTCATCTTGACAGTTGATTAGTTGTGGTTCTTGAGTTTCAGAAATTTTGCACCAAAACACCCAAGAATTAAGAACCAGATTTTTTTTTCAGTGCGCAGCCGCACCTTTGTAAATCTAGCCCCTTGGATGTGAATTTTAGCTCCATTTTGGGTGCGATTTAGCCCGTTTTTCTCTCGTGCTGTTGGCAACACTGGTCTTATGGGAGATTGGTTGACTGTAGTTAGTATTCTGTGTTTCTACTGTTCCTCGCGAACCGGCTGAAGTCAAATTCGTGTCCATATTCACGAACCTTTTCTTCTACTAAATTTTATTGTGAGAATGTGAGTAGAATACGTGTAATATTTACAAATAGTACCAGCAATGTACGTATTCTACAACTCTTTCATTTACACAGTATTTAGTTTCTAATTTGGATAAGTAGCTTCATCCGGCCGGCCAGTCTGCTTAAATTTTGAAATTGTGTCGTCTGATTCTTGTCGTTAGAATATTATTTTGGGGATGCGGTAAGTGTTGCCTAATGTAGTTAATGAAATCGTAATTGAACATTGTATGAAATCACTGCGTAATACGTATCAAAAGTTTATTAAAATTTCGGTAACCACCAAACGTCTCTAATTCACTTATTCTCGTATTTTTCACATTGATACTTACATATTCTGCATTCGTAAGGATTCTTCTATTTCGCGTTTCGTTTTTTGCAGGCAAATAATCTCAATTTTCGAAATATGGAGTATTTTTATTTTCTTCGCTTTTGGTTGCGTTACACGTGATATGGCGGAGAAATCTTGACTAGCGTAGTCCATGATCAGTGGTTATGCAGTGTTGCGACCTTCTTCATAGCAAAATATCTAGGTACTAGTATGGAGAATACGTAAGTACGAATGTCAAAAATTGACGAAACTCGGAAGTTATAAGTGTCGTGTGGTGGGTGTGTTGTGAAATTGGTGGCGGGTGTTGAGGATCCGGTGGAGTTTTTGGTTGCACACGGGGTGGTGAAGAGAGGAAAGGAATGTGCAAAGTGTGAAATTGGAAATAATTGCGAATCATTGGCGCTAGCCCCACGAACCATTGGCGCGTGGATAGGTTAGTAGGGCCACGCAAAGGTTTCAATAGTGAAAAAGATAGACCCACGAACCATTGGCGCTAGCCCCACAAACCATTGGCGCTAGCCCCACGAACCATTGGCGCGTGGATAGGTTAGTAGGGCCACGCAAAGGTTTCAATAGTTAAAAATTGGTTTCGAAAAAAATATTCGTAGCCCCACACACCATTCTCGGATAACCCCACGAACCATTGGCGCTAGCCCCACGAACGATTCACGGATAGCCCCACGAACCATTCACGGATAGCCCCACGAACCATTCACGGATAGCCCCACGAACCATTCATAAATAGCCCCACAAACCATTCACGGATAGCCCCACGAACCATTCATGGATAGCCCCACGAACCATTCACGGATAGCCCCATGAACCATTCATGGATAGCCCCACGATCCATTCACGGATAGCCCCATGAACAATTCACAGATAGCCCCACGAACCATTCACGGATAGCCCCACGAACCATACATAAATAGCCCACGAACCATTCATAAATAGCCTTAGAGATACTGGGCGAAAGGGGGGGTTATAGCCCCATCAACCTCACATTGAGCACGCCACTGATCCTGTGCACGTCATGTTGTCGCAAGTTCGTAATCAGAAATGATGAACAGTAACTCACGTTTATTTACGTTCTAGAACTGTTACACAGTTACAAAACTGCGTATTTGGAAACACTGACCGGTTGTTACGTCATGAAACGCTCGCAAATATTTGGTTCACGTAGTAGACGGACATCAAGGGAACAGCTTTCGTGCATTGGAGTGACATTAATGTCGAAAATTACATGATTTACCGGCAAAAAAATTTCAACGAGGTGAAAACAAACTTCCAAGACCTTCCTAAAGTATAAATAAACCCATTTCGGTAAGTACTTTCTCCTGTAAAATTTAAGAAATACGTTTTGGGGATACGAAAATTTTACCAAAAGTTTTTTTTTCAAAAGTGATAAAGAAGTATCGCCAAACGTGAACCAAATTCCGTTCATTTCATACATCAGTACAGGCTTGCATTCAGTATCGAAATCGAACTTTCTGATTGTAATTGTGTATCATTTGTTGTGTAAAATAAAAACTCAGGAATTTTAATGAAATGGTAATATTATATACTGTTCTGTAAGGGCCAAGTTCCATGTGTATAACTTAATCTGTGATGTTATGCTTCTGCAATAACTTGTTTTTTAAATTCCTCTCGTATTTGCTTGCTTGAGTGGTTTAGGTGGACCAGGTTTGGTTCTCTTACTTTTATAATTATCCACGCGCGCGGAAATAATCAGATAATTAAACCTAATGATCCTAAACTACTTACGTTATGATTCCGGTAATTATTTTGCTAGTGAAAATAACCTTACATGCTATTCTCACCACCTGGTGAAAATAGTCGCATCCTTTTTTTATTTGTATGTAGCTAATTCTTAAGGATCATTTGAGGTAAATGCAACTTTGTATTGAAAGCAGCATATTTTCAGTTACTATTTTCACCAAGTGGTCAACCTCGTTTTTGTGCTATTTTCACCTAAATTCATGATTTCCTCACAATGTGGGAATTATTTTATAAAACATTCACGTTCTCTTGTAAGATTTTGTTTTGCATTGCTTGTTAGGTTCTATGTCTCAATAAATAATCATCTATACCATGTGATATCACTGCTCTCTCTAAAAAGTGGTAATAGTAATCAATAATCAGCATTTTTAATTTGTGTTAAGTTCTATGGTTAGTTGAGTGATTTAACTTGCAAAAATTGACCATGTGTGAAATATAATAGCATCTCTACTTAATAATAAAGGTACCAGTTTCATAGATTGGAGACACATTAAAATCTGATATTTTGTGTTTTGCATGGTTCGTACTTACCAATTGTGTATTGCGGAACATAGTTCAAGGTGCCATTCTGCTTTTTACACAAAAACAGACACTTTTTTTCTACTGAAAACAAATGCATTTATCTAAGTGCTATCAAATACACGTAACGGTGCAATATCGCTTACTTTGTGAATGATATTGCTTCTTTTGTTTTCCAATATCAGCGTTTTCCAACCTTCTTCACCGAAAAATACCTATCATGTTCGTCACGTGTGCAAATTGTACATTGCTGACTGATAGTCCCACGAACCATTCCGATAAGGTTAGGTTAGGTTAGGCAAGCACAGTTAAAAAAAAGGGGTGGGTTGGAAACACTGACATGATTTCCCTGTCAAATAGATACCACGATGAAAGAAAATATCTTGACTGACGTTGGAAACCTTAGATAAACTCATTTCCGTAAGTAGTTTCTTCTGTAAAAATGAAGAATTGTGTCTCCGATGTATGAAACTGTTACCATAATAAAGAAAAACTGGTGAAAATAACTTGTTCTGCTAGTCCCAACACCTCATGAATGTAGTTGCACATTTTTTTTTTATTTTGAGAATAATTACTGAAAATCATGGTTCCCATTGTGTGCTGTTTTTTTAGAAGCTATACAAGAGAATGCAAAGGTGCTTTCAGTACTGGAAACAACTGTGGGAATAACTTCGGAGAAACCTTTCTGTGGAAAAAAAAAACACTTCAGAGTGTGATCATTTCCACAATTTATCTATTTTAAGATGAACATTTTTGTGTTCAGTAACATGCATATATCATGATACACACAGTACAGTAGTTACTGATATAACAGATTAATCAAGTCCAGTGAGATGTATGAAAGTAAGTAGTCTGCTGCACACTGTTTATGCTATACTTCATTAAATACTAGTTGCTCATGTTATAAAACTATGCGTATGTTGGATCGAGAAATAAAAGACTCGCTGCTAATATCCTTTGGCTATATTCTCAAGAACATGTACAGAACACAGTAAAAAAACATGACAATCTTCATACTTTTTCTGCGCGGGATGACAGTAATATAACACAGCATAGAACAAGGAAAATACTACACAGGCTATTGCCCGGAAAACAGAGTAAACAATATTGCCAGGTGCCAACTCACATAATATCTAACATCCTCCCACCTGAGTTGGCATATCAAACAATAATAGTTTCTTAGGTAATTTTATCTCTCTCCCACTACGTGTGGTACAAGGTTTGGTTTCAGTGGGAGGGAGAATGTCTTTCTGATGTTTCTTTTTGGTTTGTGGTTTAGGTAATGAACTCTTCATTGCTTCACCCTCCACTGCAGTCACCTCCAATGGATACAATCTCTGGACAGGACGAAGTAGTTCACCATGGCAAGTTTTCAGACGTACCAATCTTGTCACTTGATCCTTACCTGGAAGAATCTCAGTTACACAACCCAATGGCCAATTATATCTTTTCATATTGTCAAAACCAATCAACACAATATCTCCTACCCTGACAGACCCACATGCTCTGTTTATGGCCTTTTGCGTTAACTGTCCAAGATACTCATTCCTGAAACGATGCCTGATATCTTGTCTCAACTTCTGACAGTAACGGAGACGATTGTTGAGCATTGAAGAATCCACATGGTCACAATCAGGTACACCCGTCTCCCTGATTTCTTGTAAAAACATAGCAGGTGTTAGAGGAACTAATTCTGTCTCACTTTCATACATGTAGGTAAGTGGACGTGAATTAATTATGGCTTCACAGTCACAGAGGATTGTTGTCATTTCTTCGTAGTACAAAACTGATTTTCCGAGTGTTCTTTTCAACAGACCCTTCAGGACACGAACCAATCTCTCCCAAAAACCACCCCACCAGGCTGCACTGGGTGGAATGAACTTCCACTGGATTCGCTGAGCTGTGGAATATTCTTCAACTTTCTTCCAATCGAGTGTCATAAATGCATTCTCAGTTCCTCTGAAATTGGTACCATTATCACTGTAGATTACAGAGGGTCTGCCTCTCCTTGACACGAATCGTCTAAAAGCCTGGATAAAAATCCCAGTTGATAGAGAAGTAACTAACTCTAAGTGAATGGCTCTATATACTGCACATGTAAAAAGGCATATCCATGCCTTTTTGCCATCTTTAAGATAAACAGGTCCTGCAAAGTCCACACCTGTTACTTCAAATACATTAGCATCTCTAACTCGATCAGCTGGCAATGGTGCTGGAAGAGCTTGGATTGGTTTGGCTGCGTGTCTCCTGCAAGTAACACATTTCGAGAGCACTGAACGTACAGCTCTTCTACCACGAAGGATCCAGAAGTTCTCTCTTAAAATACTTAGTAATATGTTTACACCTGCATGACATGCTTTCTTGTGCCAATACATTATCAGCAATTTAACAACTGGATGTTGTGCTGGAAGAACTATGGGAAGCCTGAAATTTTCAGTATCTTCTCTGGCAATAATTTTGGTTTTCAAGCGAATAATCTTGTCCTTGCCCTCATATGTGCACAAAGAGGAAAGGGATTTGTCATCTTTTGCTCGGAATGCTTCTTGTTGTATTAGTCTTAATACTGCATTTTCTGCTTCCTGAAGTTCGCGAACACCAAGATCTCCAGATCTATGAGTCTGCGAATTTCTACTATTATACAAAAATCTTTTGATCCATCCAATGAGTCTAATCACTTGGTTATAGTTAGAGAAATATCTGTAATACCATCTAGACTCAGCATCTTGAGCTTTCATACTAAGCATCGTTGATGAAGGTAGCACGTTCCTTCTTTCTCTGTCAACTTCCTCCTTGTTGATAAGAAACTCCATCGGTGGCCACTCACACGGATCCCCTTTCAACCAATGAGGTCCCTCCCACCATAAGGATCTCAACAACTGCCTTGCATCAAAACCTCTTGAAGGAAAATCAGCTGGATTCATTTCACTGGGTACATATTTCCATGTACTGGGATCAGACAGTTTTCTAATTTCTTTAACTCTGTTCCCAACAAATACTCCCCAAACTCCTTCTCGTCGAATCCAAGTCAGCACCGTAGAAGAATCAGTCCAAAAGATAATGGAGTTATCTTTTAAATTCAAATGTTCTCGAATCCTGGTTGCTAGCCTTGCCCCCACCATTGCGGCAAGCAATTCTAGCCGAGGAATTGTACTATTCTTTGGAGCCACTCGTGCCTTTGCCTCAATCAATTGTACGCTAACACCTCTCCTTGTGTCTACCCTCATGAAAACTGCTGATGCATATGCCACTTTGTTAGCATCACAGAACACGTGATTGCTCATAGAGTTAAGTTCATTGGATTCATAATCCCAGCCCATGAAACTTCTGGGTATCCTTACCTCTTTCAACATCGGCAATTCTCGTACCCAGTTTAAGAACTGTGTTCTTATTTCTTCACTAACTTGCTCATCCCATCCGAGCCCCTCTGCCCAAGTCTGCTGAAGTAACAATTTTGGTAGAAGAGTCACGGGACAAGTAAAACCTATAGGATCAAATATACGGTGTGCTACAGATAATATCACACGTTTCGAAACTGTCTTGAGCTCAACATCTTCAATGTCAAAATTAACTGTAAATGTATCGGCTTGAGGATTCCAACTGAGTCCTAACACTGAAGTAGGGCTAATGTCCTCATTAACCCTTTGAGGGACTGAATACTCCCACCCTCTAAGGTCAAAACCTGCTTCAGCCATAACTGCACGTGATTCTCTTATAAATTTATGGAGATTTTTGTGATTGTCTACACTGGTGGCACAATTGTCCACATAAAAGGAACCTCGTAATTTTAAAATAGTATCTTCTGTATAAGCCAAGTCTTCCTTCCCAAAATGACAACTCTGCAATGCTTGATCCAAATGATGTTCAATAACAGCACCCAACAGAAATGGACTGCTCGTAACACCAAACACTACACGAGTATGTCTGAATTCTTGAACCGTTCCAGTATTAATATCATGCCACCAGAGAAATCTCAGGTAGTCTCTATCTTTAGGGTGTACAGCAATTTGTAAAAAAGCTCGTTTAATATCTGCTATAACTCCAATTTTTCCTTTCCGAAAATGTAGTAAAATATCAGCAATAAGAGCAATCAAGTTGGGTCCAGGTTCTAAACATTGGTTCAAAGACTGTTGTCCTTTTACTTTAGCAGAAGCGTCAAACACTGGTCTAATTTTTGTCGTGTTACTGCTCTCTTTCACTACATGTCGATGGGGTAAGTAATGGCCAAAATTCTCTGTTTCATCCTCTGGAACCACCTCAATAACTCCCTCGGACAACCATTCTTGTAGCACTCCATCGTAACTCTGCAACAGATGTTCTTGTTTCAACTTCTGTGTAGTTGACCAAAGTCGTTTTTCTGCTAGATCTTTATTGGTGGGGAGAGGCGAACAATCTTCCTTCCATGGTAACTGTACTTCATATCTTCCTTCAGCATTGAATGTCAATGTCTGCAAAAATTGTTCTTTGACAGCCAGTGTGTGTTCTTCCGCAGACTTCTTGGCAATGGGATCCTTGATTCCTATGGTATCCAGTTCCCACAGATCAGCTACGGCTTCACCAACATATAAATTCGATACCAACAAAGCTGTATCTGATTTTCTGTTTTCACCTGGAACTTTACCCATAAGTGTCCATCCCAGCTGAGTTTCCACAGCCACTAAACCACACTTTAATTTCACAACATGGCCAGTCAGTAATTTACCACAAACATCCGCACCAATAAGAATTTCAACTGGGCCTTTCATCTTACCAGTATCTGTTAACCTTATTTGACTTTTGTTCAGCTCATTTAACCAAACACCTGGTGTTACATAAGGAATCTCACCACATATTGTATCTTGATCAAGAACATCAAATGTGCACGAATATTCTCTCTCAATGCTACATACCTTAACATTATAAACATTATGATTACAAGGACTAGACATGGTACCACCAAATAGTGAATGTATCAAACTTTGTTTGCCAATGGAGCTATAACCCATACCTGTTACAAGAGATTTGCATATATACGATTTTTGTGAACCTGTGTCAATAAGAACTCTCACATTCCTGCTCCTATTGTAGTTACCTTTCAAATCTACTACCAATGTCTGCATGAATACATGCGGATTTTCAAGTTGGTTTATCAGTGTATTGTTTACCTCAGCATTTGATTCTTTGCCTTCAGAATAATGGTCAGAATCATTATCTTTGTCTGAAATATTAGGACACATCAATACAACATGCTTTTTCTTGCAAACAATACATTTCAAATTGGCCTTGCACTTCTTCGAAAAATGACCAAATTTTAAACATGCAAAACAATGCTTTTTATCTTTTAGAACCTTCTGTCTTTCAGAGAGAGACATTTTCTGGGCTTTAAAGCAATCATATGAACTGTGCTTACCACCACAGAACACACAACTTTTCTCCCTACCACCACTGACACTCAACAAATCTGTCGCACTGGGGATAATAGGCTGACGCGGTGGAGAACACCTTTTCTTCCGAACTTTCACTGCTGCACCATCCAATTCAAACCCAGCTGCTGCAAGGTTGATTCGTTCTTCTCCTTCCACTTCAGATCGCAGGAATGACATCAAGGACTGCAGTCTTCCGGTCGGTGTTGTCTCATTATTTTCCTCAGCAGCAGACAATGTTCTTCTCTGCCACACACGCATCAAATCCTCTGGGAGACTGGACTCCACCAATGGAAACAGCATTGCTGCATATTTGTCGCTGGTAACACCCATCGATTCTAATGCTCGAAGTTGGGACTCCAGTGTGTCATACAAAGTGCTCAAACAAATTTTTTCTTGACGGTTCAACACCTTTTGTAACACCAATTTTAGCAGTTCACGCACGTACACTTCCACGAGCATATCATCGCGACCAAAACGTGATTTCATGGACTGCACAACTTTCGGGTAATTTTCTTTTGTTGGTGGAAAACTGTTCACAAGCTGGCGTGCACGAGAACCTTCAATTGTCGCTTGTATCAAATACTGAAACTTGTCCTCTGCAGGAATTGTATCATCTTCATCGATCTTCTTGAACTGTCCCCAAAAATGTAACCACTCTTTCAAGTCCCCTCCAAACTTCTTCAGTTCGATTTTAGGTAACTTGAATCTTCGATTCTTTACTTCCGAAAACGACTCGCCTTGACAGCAGTTTCCTTCCGACAACTTCAAAAAGTTCGACACTTCAATACGTCGCTTGTTGAACGAACACTGATAATCATCCGACACTGACTGTTCTTTCCCTAACTCATTTTCACTAGCACCAGATTCCAACATCAAATCAAAAACAGTTATGTCAGCAGCATGTAGATCACTTGCCTTATTTTCAAGCAACTGGATATTTGCTTGAATAACATTCCTGTCCGGAGTTTGCATCGCTAACTCATTTGCAATCTTCTCCGAAACACGTGTAAAAGCTGACCTAGCCACTGCACGGCTTTTCTTGAGACGATCAATGTCCGTTGACATTTTTCCGATATTTGCACTTACTTCTTCTCCGGTCCAACACAGAAAGAAAAGACAGGTCCTGTCACGGTCGCCAATAAATGTTGGATCGAGAAATAAAAGACTCGCTGCTAATATCCTTTGGCTATATTCTCAAGAACATGTACAGAACACAGTAAAAAAACATGACAATCTTCATACTTTTTCTGCGCGGGATGACAGTAATATAACACAGCATAGAACAAGGAAAATACTACACAGGCTATTGCCCGGAAAACAGAGTAAACAATATTGCCAGGTGCCAACTCACATAATATCTAACAGCGTAAGAACTACAGAAAGGATGTATGGAGTAGCAAGGTCCAATATGAATTTTTCATTTTTGTAATGGTGCTCGCATGTCCTTGGGATAAAGCAGCCAAAGTTGATAATGAAGTCATGCATTTCTTAAAGTGAGTGCATTAAGTACATTATTTTTTGTTTGCCATAGCTTCGGTCGACTTTATTTCTGCAAAGTGTACTCTCATTTATGTGGTGAGCACTCTAGCATGTTGGCTACTGAAATGTTAGTGTACCCATTGGGCAGTTCCCAGTACATATTTTTTTAATAGTATTTGAACATGAAAACTCAAAAAAATTAATCCCACTGTACAGCATTTATTTAATTTCTAGGAATTATCCACCTGTGCACGTGTTTTATGCACACATCAAGATAGAAGAGATACAAATGCAAAGTCCGGTATGGGACTTGGACGTGGGAAGTGTAATAAATATGGCACTTCTCTGTTTAAGTCTCGTATCAGCTGGCACAAAGTTCATCGTGGCGAGGGAAATACATCAACAATACATTCATTCATGTTCAGCTATTTAGTAAATGATGAGTATTTGGTTTGTAAATAATCTGTTGTATGTAAGAGATATTGTAGATATTATTTTATATATATGTATATATTGTTTTTGTTAATATTTTCTTACTATTTTTAAAGTAGAAATATTAATTTTCAATATAAGAGGTTTTCATTCTTTCAATTGCTTTAAATGTTGAAAGAAGTCTACAAGGAACAACAATTAAGTTTCCAAAATGTTTTCATACTTTTCTTTCAAGCATATATGTATAGTAGGTGCTGCTGCACTTGCTACAATAAGGTATGAAATTTCACCTCAACTTAGTGGTCATTGTCATTACAGTAAATTTGTGTTAAAGGCTGAACCTTTTCGTAGCATTCAACCTAGTACTTCTTATTTATTTGATTTTTTAGAAAACTTCCGAGCATTCTCTTAGTAATTATTATATTTTTTCTGTACAGACTAACCTATTTTTAATAAGTGCCTTAAGGTATGTGATCTGATCAGTGGCGTGCCCAGGATTTCCGAAAGGAGGGGGTTAGGTATACATTTTTTAGTAGTCAGCACTCATTTTGCCATTTTTACCTGCATTTGATGTTCTTTTTTTTATTTTTTAGGAATACTGGGCCAAAGGTTTTTTTTTAACCCCCACCAACCCCCAACCCCCCCCCCCCCCTTCGCTTGGTCACGCCACTGGATCTGATCCCTGACAGTATTCGCATTTTTATTATCGAATGGAGCGTAGTTGCTGTACGCAGTAATTTTTTTCCGTTCTAATGTGTGGCAAAGAAAATATTTTTTATTCATCTGTGTAAAATCTTGCAATACAATCCTGTATAGCCGAAGGATCAATCAGGAAAATATTTTTTTTGCAAATATGGATTAACATGACATAAATCATTCTGAATTCTTGTATACTTATTTCATTCCATTTCTCCACCCAAGAAAAAAAAGTTACCTATTTTAAGACTGTCATTTTCGTATGATGTAGATTTTTTTAAAAAAAATGCTTTTAGAGGAAATTATATATTTCCGCTCAAAGTAATAATGCAATTTCAGGAAGTTTTGGTAATAGTACGTTTTCCATATAATTTTCGTATACTTTTATTTTTGTTTGATAGAAATCAATTTTAATGCGAAAAGTTTGTAATTAAACAAAAGCATTGCATATAATTAATTTCCGCCACTTCTAACTACGTTTAGTCAATTTGTGCGTATAATTTATTATACGCGCAAATCGGCTGAACGCGGTTAGAAAGTATCGGAGCGCGAATGGTACGGAACACGATAGTGTTTTGTCGTTTCGAGCAATCCGCTAGTCCTTGCGCATAGCGTTCGTCTTCTGTTTTTTCCCCGACAGTGCTGCCGTCGGTGGTCGCGAGGAAACGACCTTCCAGTGCCGCCATACTGTCAACCATTTTTAACCCGCAGCTGTAACATCTTGTAGTAGTATGTCTATGCATATGACCCTCCTTTTTTCTTCTTCCTCAGATTCGACTTTCGTCAAATGTATGAAGGAGCCTTAAGACTCAGCATACGCCACTGGTTTTCACATTGAGCTGTAGCCTATTGGTAAATTTCAATTGAAGACACAGTATCTTTGAGTGTGGTGGCAATGTGTTTTGGATTTTCTTTTATTACCATTCATCCTCACCTTCGTGGATTAGTCAAAGTTGGCATTAAAGCGAGGTAAAATAATTCAATGAAGCATACTTGTGAAGCGTTGTAAAGTACAGGCCACACCATTATAAATAACTATTATGTCAATGTTTTATCAGTCTCTCAAACTTGAACCTCTAGCAGTCCATTGGGAACCATCACGACTCAGTTTTCAAAAAGATGCAACAAAACACTACAACTTTGAACAAGTGTTTGAAGAGCATTAAAGAAAAGTGGTCCAACAGAGCACAGCTTTTAGTTTTCTATAGATAAGTACTTGTGGAACACGCTCTAGAAATCTGTGAAAATAACGAATACATGCCATCTATCCGCCATAAATTGCTAGACGATATTTTTGCATATACTTACGGAACTCTAAAAATACAGTTTGCATATGCAGTGAGTCCCTGGTTGGGATGTGTCGTTCGTAAAGAGAGATTGGAATTGTTCAAGACAGAGGATGGAGAAATTTCCCCCGTCCCATTTCAAACCGGACTCTGCATTAAAATGTGTGTTTATTCGCGACTTTCACATTACAAATATGTGATTTTCCGTTCCACAAATGAACCAAGAACGAGATATAGAGCTTTATATGTTTCAGAATTGTTATCTGTTTTTCAAAACTGATTTTTTTTTTAAAAAAATAACCAAAATTGATTTTTGCATGCTCCCTATGTATGTGTGTGTGTGCATGGGAAATTCCATTTTAGATCATTTATATACAGGGTGACTGGTAATTAGATGTATTCTCTGAAGGGGGTCAAAGTAGAGACAATTTGCAATAAATTTGACCATATGATACCCCGTCCGAAAATTAGTAGTTTTCGAGATAATCGAATTTCTTTTGTTTCTTTAAAAAATGACAATTTTCCACATAAAAAGATGAATTGAGAAAAAACTGCTCATTGTATGGAACATATTTCAGCGTTTTCTGATAACTAACAAATAAGTGGTTCGTTGAAAAAAAAAGTTTTTCCCAAATAACAATCACATGCAAGTACCGGGTGGGTCTAAACTTACAAGTGATGATAAAAAATGCACTCTTAGTTTACTTGGCAACGTATTAATAACAAAAATGGTATGACACGAACCGTACAAATTACTTTAATTACTTCTTTGTGTCATCTGCTATCCAACAAGGTACAAATGTTGCTAACATTTGGGCACCTCCGTTACGAATGCAGGCACGCAGGTTTTTACGGACATTTGGTCTCGTAACTCGTGATGTGATGGCGTCCTTGATGTGTTGACCAGCTGTTAAGATCCTCTCCCTGACCTCTTCTTGCGAGTTTACCGGTATCTTGTAAACTAAGTCTTTTATGTGGCTCCAAATGTAAAAGTCGCAAGGTGTCAAATCGATCGGGGGATGGAGCTGGACAGCCATCATGCTGGTAAATCATGTCACGTCTTGTAGCTAGAGGCACATCCTCCAACAACATTGCCATCCCGTTCCTCAAAAAATGTTCATAAGTGATGTCATTTAAGATTTGGGGCAGAAAAAATGGCTCGATCAAATGATTGTTGATGACGCAAATCCATACTACTTCTGCCTGGGAGTGCGACAGGGACTGGAAGAAAATTAATCAAAGAAATGGATTGGCCGAGGCGGCCCGATTCCCTGGCCGGCTCGATCCCCCGATTTGCCTCGTATTTGGGAAAAACCTTTTTCAACGAACCACTTATTTGTTAGCTATCAGAAAACGCTGAAATAAGTTCCATACAATGAGTAGTTTTTTCTCAATTCATCTTTTTATGTGAAAAATTGTCATTTTTTAAAGAAACAAAAGAAATTCGATTATCTCGAAAACTACTAATTTTCGGACGGGGTATCATATGGTCAAATTTATTGCAAATTGTCTCTACTTTAACCCCTTTCAGGGAATACATCTAATTACCAGTCATCCTGTATATACACAGGGTATAACATAAATATATGTCAATACTTGGGGGACATATTCCTCACATGGAGACGATGAATTAATGTTATATGAACATGCGACCGGAAATGCGTCATTGACGCGTTAGAGTGCATTTTTGAAAACGTTGCACACTGTCTATGAGGCGAAAGCGGTGTAGTGTGGAATGTCGAGAAAGCTATCAGATGCCACATACCCCACATCTGAACTGGCGGGAAACATGGTGGGAGACATTGGCGTTGACCCCTGGTGAAATTGGGGGGAGAGGGTTTCGAGAAACACATCATAGTCAGGAAGCTCTTTATTGGCACATTACAGTTCGTATGCTACATACTACACAACATCCCATACCAGAACAGCAGTCCGCATGTAATGTAGTAGACGTTATGGTGAACCCCGGATGAACGTACGGAGGAGGGGAAGGTACATAAGAATTGTAACAGTGTGCAACGTTTTCAAAAATGCACTCTAACGCGTCAATGACGCATTTCCGGTCGCATGTTCATATAACATTATTTCATCTCCTCCATGTGAGGAATATGTCCCTAGACCCACAAAGTAGTGTTATTATGTGTATATTCTATTACATATACAATACAGAAATGAAACATACCTTAAAAGGAAGGGTAACTCAAACAGTTTTTTGTCACAAGTTACAAGTGTTCAATATGGAATCCCCTTTTGACATGGCACACATCTAGTCTGTAGGCAATTTCTTCCCACACTGAAGCTAGCATGCCTGGTGTAACACACTCCACAGCTGCATCAATCCTGCGTCGCAATTCAGGGAGGTCGGCAGGTAGCGGTACCCCGCACAAAAAGAAATCGCAGGGGTTGAGGTCGGGAGATCTTGGGGGCCATTGCAGAAGAGCCACGTCATCCTCACAATGACGACCGATCCATCGTTGGGGAAAAACAGCATTCAACCAATTCCGTACTTCATGATGAAAGTGAGGGGACGTGCCGGTGCCGTCTTGTTGCCAGATGATGTTCCTTTTTTGCTCACGATCCAGTTGAGGTTAGAACCATTGCTGGAGCATGTCCAAATAAGCAGTACCAGTGATAGTGTTTTCCACAAAGAAGAAAGGTCCATACACTTGTTCTTTGGATAGAGCACAAAAGACATTCACTTTTGGTGAATCCCTCATGCGCTGCACTGTTTGGTGTGGATTTTCAGACGCCCAAATACGCACATTATGCGTATTCACTCGTCCACTAAGATAAAATGAGGCTTCATCACTAAAGATCACACGTGTAAGAAAATCAAGTCCAGCACATTTTCGCAGAAGTTGGCACGGGTCACATTATCTTCAGGCTTTAGGGCCTGTAACAGATGTAGACGGTACGGCCTCATGTGCAGTCTCTTTCGTAACACCCTCCAAACAGTCGTGGATGGTACTGACAGTTCTCAACTCGCCCACCTTACAGATTCCCTGGGACTCCGCCCGAAACTTGCTATGACCTGTTCCACTTTCTCATCTAATAGACGTGGTCTTCCGGAGCTCTTACCTTGGCACAGGCATCCCGTATTCTTAAATTGGTTATACCATCTTCGGATGTTGTTATCCGATGGGGGATCACATCCATATTCCCGCCGAAAAGCACGTTGCACTTTAATTGCTGAGTTACACCTTACGAATTCCAAGACACAGAAGGCTTTACGCTCAGGAGTCGTCTCCATCTTTACTACTAGCACCGTGCTGCGGCGGAGTTACTAAACATCACCTGCGAAGTAGAAACAAAAACTGTTTTGAGATACCTTTCCTTTTAAGGTATGTTTCATTTCTGTAATGTGTGTGTGACAAAAACTTCAATGAAAACCCAATATTAATTTTGGAACACCCTGTATGATGTATGTACACTGGCGAACTTTAAAAAAAGGTCTCCCTCCTCTTAGTTAGATTGGAAGCAACAAACAAAAACCGATATTGAATTGGAAACACTCCAGGGCCAATGCCGAAACTCTATGCAAGATAAGGAAGAGCTGCACAGTTGTCAGTCGTGAACACCACACAGAAGAGCAATGTTAACCATGAGTCATCAAGGAATTAGCACAGCGTTTCTTTCTGTGGTCATTCGGCCTCGGAAGAAATATTTGTTGTCCATTTTGAGCTTTCAAGAAATCAGGTTCTGAGCTGGCGATTTATTTCCTTCATGGATGAAAATAGGTTGTTCATTTTTTCGTTTCTTTTCTCTCTTTTGTCATTAGCTCTAAAACAAATATAAAAAGAAAACGAGCAAAGAAGGTAGTTTCTTTCGGCACGTGACAGGCATATGTGGTAACTTTGCTATTTTTACGACCACATTATATCCCTCTTGTTTACTTTCAACGATAAGGACGAATGTTGGAGTGACCAGAAAAAATGAACGAACACAATAAGGTCTTAAATATTACCCACGCTTCGAAAATAGATTCCGGCCCCAGTGGCAGAGTGGTTACATCACGCTACGACGCCAGGCGTCCCGCATTCGAATCCTGGCCTGGGCTTGGATTTGTGTCCATTCATCAATTTCATCATATCGTCACTAATCACCATATTTGATTGAGTTTGATTGATTGAGTTTGTGTTTGAAGTCCACTTTATGTACAGTAAGGCTAATCGGGACTGGACCTACAGTTTTAAGTGGGATCCGAACCACTATGTGCCTCCACCGGGTATCGAACCCGGGAACCCTTGTTCACAAGGCGACGATGCTACCACTGCGCCATCGGGGAGGCCTCCCCCATATTTGCAACTTAGCCAAAAGTGGCACAAGAAGCGAAGTAAAATAAAGGAAATCAATCAATCGAACATAGGGTCTCCGGTTTCATAGAGCAGTATGCAAAGCACTTGGCCAGGAAGACCCTCAAAATTGAAATAATAAGTGGAATTTTGTTCCAACCTGATATTAGAGTATTTAAGAGTTTAGGCAGATTAACAGTTCACGTTAACCTACAACAATTTCACCTGTATTGTGTGATATATGGTTCTGCCTTAATATAATTGAACGTGCTCTTGCGATAATAGTTACACATTTCCGTCTTGCAACACAAAACCTCGACTAGGTATGATATGTGCATTTCCTTGCCCTTTTCTGAATATTTTTTCTATTTAGGACATATTACGTTGCCTTTTTGCCTCTTGGTTAATCCGTGGCGATGAGAATGATTGACCAATTGATAACATGGATGTGATGGGGCAAACATGCCTTAATCATGGTTCAAACTAAAGCCCTCTGTCTTCAAAGCACGTTACAATCTGACACGTGTGTCTTTTCATCTCCAGACACCATTAAATTCAAGAGGTAGAAAACGATGTTACCCAAACAAATTGTATAAATAATTTCCATGACCATAAACATTTGTTGTACTTGTTGAGAGAAATCCATACCCTCGTAACGTTATAAGTAAACGTCGACCTAGTTGATGTCCCAGGAACCCTTTCTTGCACGAAAATCACACTGTGTCCAGATGATTTACGAATGAACGCTTACTAAAGTACGACCCTAAGACAGCTACACACTGCCAAAAAAAAAAAAAACTGCAGTGTCAACAAAGTAATTATTGTATATTTATATATTTTATTTTTGGTAATGGATTATTTTTCCCTTCAGATTCTTATTTATATTTGTTTGGTTTGTTTTACTTCGCTTTTCTGCCACTTTTGGCTAAACGCGACGATGAGGATGAGCGATAAAATGATGCAATTGATGAAGGGACAGTCACAATGAACACCGAACGAACACAATGCCAAGGCGGTGTTTAAGCAAGCTGTGTTAACCACTCTACCACGGAGGCCGGAATCCTTTTTAGTTGGGAGAAATCGTTCCTTGACAGCGAACTAAGAACAGTTAATATGCGTCACGTCAGTTATAATATTTTAAATTTCTAACTATCAATTGGGATTTTTTTGCCTACATAAAAACTTACACACAGTTAAGATCGTTTACACTAAGGACAACAGCGTTAAAGTCTATGCTTTAAGGAATGATTAAGCACACTATGATGACGGAAAATAATAATTCACATGACTATATTCATCAGTGAAACATTAATTTTCGTTCAGGAAGAAATATTGAAAAACGCAGGGACAGAATGACTTTACTTCGCTTTTCTTCCACTTTTAAGTAATCACATAGATAAGGATGAAAGGTGTGTTAAGACGAAATTTGTGAAAAGCAATCACAAACGTAGGACACAGCCCAAACTTCACAGACCATTATACTGGCCTTGTGTCTAGACGCCAGATCCTCGTTAGTCTGCAAAATATACTCCATTGTCACAATGACGTAAGCATTCGTAGAATAAATTTGTATATCATTCTCCCCCTCCCACCAAGAAACGTGAGCTAAACTAGTGCGCATTCTGTGATATGTTCATTACTTCTCAGGAACCACTCGTGGTCTTCAACTACCTTATCCTGAAAAAACTGCGGGTTAGGATGTTAACAGATATTTCAGGGACAATATCCAAAGAATACTGTCACATACGCAGAATGCAAAACATTTATATTTTATCATTTCTACTACAACCCTGGCGAAAAAAAAGGCGGCTGGAGTGTGGTGCTGATCGAATCACCTCCAAAATGGCCGAGCTCGAGAATATGCGATGCCCTACTACCACATCCCCTAAATGTGCCTTCATGGCACGTTGCTATACGCACGAGGAACTTTACCTAATCTTTACTACTACTAACTACTCATGCCAGGAATTTTGGTATTTTTTATACTTTTTTATTTGCCCATTGCTAACCTGGTTCATTCCCAGCCATGACAGCAATTAGTCGATGCAATAAAAATACGCCAAACTTAAAAATAAACGGGTGTCGGCGTGTGCGCGCGCGCACACACATACACAGACAAATGGAGGGGGTAGGAACACAAAAATCTTGCACAAACTGCCCAGATCATGCCTGACAAGACTCCAACAGAAAGCTTTCCGGAAACAAGTTTACGTGCGCATAAGTTAGTGATGGCCTTGTCTGCAACTGCCTTCCCCCACTTTCGTATCCAATACAGGAGTAATGAAGTGTTTCCAACTACCTTCCAATCTAACTAAGAGGAGCCAGACCTTTTTTAAAAAGTTCGCCAGTGTACATGTAATTAAATGCAGCAACATAGACACAGCATAACTGACGAATAACAAGAAATTTGGCAGAGAACGAATCGGATAGTTCAATTGCTTAGAAAATAATGCAACTCTCCCCAGTTGCTCTGAATTTTCATCGGATTGAAAATACTTAATTTCCTTTAAGAACATAATATCGTTTAATACCGGCGATAAGATTCCTCTCCACTAAATTTCTAGGTAAAAGTATAATAATATAGGGGCATGGATGTCTAGAAGTGGGGGGGCAAGGATGGCCACACGTCCCCTTTAGAAAACGAATGTCAACCGAAAAGTATACGTTTCTCACGTGTAATTTGATTTCAGTCAGTAATTTACATTAATTATTTCAATGGGGATGCAGGAACGCGATAATTGCAAATTCAAGTGGTATTTTTGAGAGTTGAGTTGAGTTGAGGTTTTAAGTCCACTTTATGCACAGTAAGGCTAATCGGGACTGGACCTACAGTTTAAAGTGGGATCCGAACCACTTGTGCCTCCAGCGGGTATCGAACCCGGGGGTATTTTTGAGAGGGCAACACAATTATCAGGGTAATATGCCTAGTTTACCCCCTTGAAAAAATACCTTGCTTGTCCCTCTGTGGAAAAAATCTGCAACGTCCATGATTGGGGGGGGGGGCAATTGCTCCCTCTTGCCCCCAGTGCGCACGCCTATGATTACCACTCATTCTCATCCTCAAGATTAGTCAAAACTGGCATAAAAGCGAAATAATTCAACCAAATCAATAAATCCCCGCTTTCGCAATTATTTTTCTTTGTAGTAATTTTATTCTAATTAACACCAATGCTGCAACAGCCAAGTCCGTCGTTGAAAATATCTTAAACATTGTACTTAGCACAATCGGCAAGCTTTTTATACAGAAAAATCTGTGTACTCTGTGAAGAAACCAACACAAGACTCAACTTGATCCTATCATCACTGGGGCGAACCTTCACCGCTAGTGTGGATACTCCTGACCGCGAGCGGAGCGTTAGGGGAGAATGAATGTGTGTTGCTTGAGCGTAATTGTGAATCTAGCCTTATTCTTTATAAATCTACCCGAAAACCTTACCCCACATATCACACACAACTCTCCATTTTTCTTTTCAGGTTGTGTCAAGATGCAATTACGTAAAGAAACAATGCTTATTTACTGTTTTGTGCATACAAAACAATACAACATATTTTTTAGCATGAAATCTCTCTCAAATTTAGACTTGGTTTTCAAGATAACTCCTACTTTTATAAAACGGGACAAATAGTGGCTTTTTAATAATACGAATGAGACACGCCTCTGAACCTGGACTGTCCCGGTCAAAACGGGACCTAGGTCCACTCGATGGTCAATTTGGGGGAGATTGGCCGCAGAGGAGCCACACCTTGGCCCGCAAGGTCACTGGACCTTATGCCTTGCGATTACTGGTTGTGGGGACGTCGACCCATGTGTATGTAGAGAAACAGACAGATCTTGATGACCTGAAGTTCAAGATACGTGATGCGATTCACATTCCGGACAAGCAGTCAGAACGCAATTCTCTGATTCAAAAAAAGATTGCAAGTATTTGGACGTGAATGGTGTCCAGCTGGAGATATGGTGATGAACCAAAGCACATCTCAAACAATTTTATGAAAATCTCAATATGCTGACCAAGGCAGGAAATTTATTTTATTATAAATCATACACTAAACATAACGTTTCAACCTTCTAGCAAGTTCTTCTTCACTCTGTACAAAGTACAAATGTAACAAGGTACAAAAACAGGACGATATATATACACAAAAATACTCCCCTCCAGACTATTAAAAGTTGTTCTGGAACATTCTAGCAGGTGGCTTTCCCTTGTCAACTGTACTTTCACCTGAAAGTGAATGGACTCTTTATCTCATGTTCTATTTCCTTCTTCTCTCCTCTCTCTCTCGTCCTTTCCACACTTTCTTCCATTCTTTAATCATCAGTCCCCCTTTCCAGTTCATAGTCTCTTCTTTACCTTTCTTCTCTATTTCCTTGGCCTCTTTCCATTTTCTCACTAGCATTCTCTTCTCCCTTCCTATCTGCTTAGCCTCATCCCACTCAATGTCCTGTCTGTCCTGTCCTGTTTCTCTCGTGTGTTCAAACATCACATTTCTTTCTCTTGAGTCGTACATCATCCCTAGTCGTTTCAACCAGTCTTTCAGCCTCTTTTTTGTTTTTCCTAGGGATGTACGACTCAAGAGACAGAGAGTCTGTTTACCTTGTCTGTTCAAATAAACTCACAAAATGCCATGATTCTAACGAAAACACACCTACACAGGAAGACATTATCCCTCCAACAGAAGAATAAGAAACATACCTTGGGCATAACGACTCAAGCTAGAGTTCTGGCTTTTTTTGGCACAGATGTTTTTATTTGCGTACCCCTTCAAATTCTTCTTCTAAACAGCATTCATCATTATTCTCAAGATTAACATAGGGAAGAAAAAGATCCCCTTAAAACACAAGTACAGAAAGTGCAAGACAAAACTAGTACCTCATACTGTGGACATAACCAACACCAACAGCAGAGTAAGGTTATATTTATGATAATTGTTAACAGACAAACCATCGGGAAAGCTACATGAAATCATAGGTCACATGTGTATTGTATGCTCAGGTTTCTCATCCACCACAGGCAACTTGAGCAAGACAGGTTATAAATAGCAGGAGACTAAACCTCCACTTTGTAAAATTACCAGTTAAAATACACTGAAAGATTATCATCATTCCAGATGCAAAACACATCACTTATATGACAAAACGAAAAAAAAAACCCTCTAGATTAAGTTTATTATATTGATATTTTCATCCTTTTACCTAGCTTTTCTATTTTTGGCTTATTTGCAATGATGATGAACAGTGATCGAGTATACTTAAGACGTACACACTGGAGACATCTTGCTGGTCAAGGGCATTTTTGAGTGGTCCTGGAAACATAGTGTCAAACTTTGACTACAGAGCACTCATTATCATTGCAATTAGCCATATTTGGTAGAAAAGTGGTATATAATAAATGTTTTTATCAAACTTGGGACACTTGTATCTCAAGTGCATTGCACAAACCAATAGAGCCTGGTGAAAATTTATAAAAAACTGGTGAAATTAAATTACTGGGAATTTATAACTGTTTTGACACCACCTAATCAAAAACTAGGAATTACCATGATAAATAATGCATAAAATTATTTTGCATATCATATTTGAAATATTCCAATGCTTTAAATTTTTCTATTTTTAGTATGAGAATTTAATTTTCTTTCACCTAAAAATTATTCCCCACGTCGACAGCCATCCTGTAGAATATGGATGCTACTCCAATTGTGTATATGAGTAATTTCATATCAGATTCTCCTGTCAATGCTGCTCCCTCTTTAATAATGCCAAGGTTGTTCACTCAGGAGTTCCACATGTGTACACTATTTTGACAGTACTACATTGCAATATCTTTTATAGTTATTATTTACGATGATTTAATGATTAAAGGAACTTGCAGTTGCATCTCTTAGATCAGTGGTTCTAAAAGTGTGCACCGTGAAATATTCCAATATTCTTTTCTGAAATGACAATTCTTAAGTCTACAGATGGTTTTGGTACTTCGTTTCTGAATTTGAAATGTGTGTTAACTTAAGCCACACTATATTGAGCATTAAGTTTTAAGCCTTCATTATGATTTCAGTGCCTTGAAAGGAAAAAGTTTGGGAACCACTGATACAGATTATTCCCTTTTGGAAGCACTTGCCTTCAATGTTGCCACAGGGAAGTGGTTAACAATGTATTTAATCATGCATAATGTGCACTTTTTCCCAATAATTTTTGCCCTCAAAAAAGTGTGGCGTGTTTTATGCACTGAATAATTCAGCCAGCCACCATGAACCCGTACAGGGTCATTCAATGATTTTGTGACACTTGCATTGATCTTTCATGTTTACAGAACCCTATCATGTTATATCTCGTAATGCTTACATTCTGCAGTTTCTGAATATGGCAATAGCATGCCATTCAAGATGGCGACACTAATGTGCAATGCAGTTGAAATAAGCTCATCAGAAAATGAAGGAACGTTCTGTCTCTTATGCTACTTTGGATGAAAGAAAAGATCAGGAAATATAAAATACTAATTAATATATATTATTGGCCAAATAATATGATATGGAGTTATGTAAATGCTTTAATGGAAGAAATCTTGTGCTGCTAAACTGCTAGTTTGAGGGTCCTGATTGTGCCTCGAATTAAAGGTTATGTTAATCACAGCAAAAGTATATATTTTCAAGTTTTTTTTTCAGAAAAAGTAAAGAAGGAATGAGCAAAATCACGTATAAAAGTTTAAATACCATTTCCCACAATTTTCGCTTTGCTGTGAAATGTTCTGAGACACCAAGAAAAGCAGTGCCATTCTGGCAGAATTCAAGCATGCGCCTCCTGTCCCATGGGATGCATATCAGCGGTATTTGTTGGATGAGAAATAATAGGAAATAACTTCTTGAGCACTGCAAGTTCATAAGGTAATTTTATTCTCTAATTATTTGTTGCTTTTAAAAACCAGGGTACGCATTATACACACATAAATACGGTAGATCGTTTCAAGTTGGAAAAAAAAAATAGGTATTACCTGACCATAGCAAACAAAAATCTCAAATTCACACACATTCTGTTAACTAATAATGCAACCCAAAGTCTTTTCCAAGCTTTGTTTATTGAAAAATTCAAAATCACCTCAAATGTGGAAGGCAGAAGCAATAACATCTTAACCCATCTTCCAGTATAAATAAATACAAAGGCGTACACATATATACAGTTCCAATTTAGAAGCTTTGCACATGTATATACTTTTAATATTTAAAATCTGGAAAAGTTTCTTTCATCTTTTTCCAAGGTCAATAAATAATTTCAATTTCTTCCCAATTTCTCAAAGTAAATGTTGCCACACAACACCATACTTGTCACCCAGGAACAGATTTGTGGTTAGCCTGTAACAAAGAAGAAATAGATGTAGCACACTAGAAAAAGTATGATTTTGTTAGATCAATTTGAGATGAATTATATTTATTGAATTTTAAAAAAATCACATCCTTAGCTGAATGCTGTTTTGTCGTATCTCCTATTTTTTTTTGCCGGAGATGAGTTGATGAGTTATGTTCAATGCATGATAATGCACCATATTCTGAAGCAACGTATCTGGTTGTCAGGTGGCATAAATTATCAGCAATAATAAAATGTTTATGCAAATCTTATGGTGTATTCCAAATCCAATAAATCAAACTTTAATCAGCTCTCCTGCAGAGTTAGTGTAGATGGACTTACGACAAAATAGTATTCAGCCAGCAACATGTACAGAGAGCCATGTTCAACTACCAGTGAAAATAAAATATACAAATCAAACACACTTTAAAACATTAATCTTTAGACATGGGCTTTCAGTCTGTAAATCCTCTTACACTGGGAGGCTTTCCAGGGAACACTTTTCAAACATGGACTATTGCACACAAAAATAATTCATAGAAGTTTTTACCATAGACAGTTGTGGTTAGTTTCTTTCTTCCCCTCCATATTTTGCACACCTGTGGAAGGGGAAAATTTGGATTACCTTAATGTAGTCATTCTTCCGGACAGAATTAATAGGTTTCTGAATGCAAAAGCAGTTATGAAGAATTATAAACAGATCATTCCAAAGTTACAAATTATTAGAGGCGGCACATATTTTTGGTAAATAAAAAAGCAAAGTTTTGTTACAAAAATGTTAAATAACAAAAATTTTCGCTGTTATAGCAGTGAGAAAGCAGTATATAAAATGACATTCCTTCTAATAACACGTATGTCATTACAAGAATGTTAAGTTTATTCCTGTATAAAGGGATCCATTTTTGCTTTTCAAATATTTACAGCAGAATTAATTAATTTTCCGTGAAACTCGCAGGATAATTGTGACTTCAGAAAGTGTCACGTGGGTAAATAAATTAAATTTTGTGTTTAAGAGTCCATTTCGCAGTTTGCATTATTTCGTGACAAAACTGTCTGAAAATGCACCTTGTCAAAAAAGAAATATACAAGACTCTACAAATTATATTTGTTAAATGATGGGCAACTACAAAACAGATTGTTAGATATGTTGCTTTCATACTTTGGGGGATATTGTAATTAAAATAAATGGCTGGACAAACATGCCACATCAATATCTTAGCAAGTATTTCAACCTATTACCCTAATGATAGCACGTGTAAAGAATCTTCACTAATCAATGTTAATTATTATTTACTCATCCTAATAAATGTGAACAATTCTTTCTATCAACCGTAAACATTGTGAAAACTGTATTTTGTCTAATGTTGCAAGATATTTATGTTAAATATCTACAATATAGCATTAAAACAAAACCATTTTCTCTTGCATGTGTAGCGCCCTACACCCACAGGATGCAAGGTACTAAGACATGCTTACTTGTTGTGCATGGAAGCGTTCATACTGAATATAATAGTTACCAGACACATATATTTGACATAATCCAGCTTGAAAAATTATTTTCACACAATAACATTAAAATGTTTCGAAACCAACTTCAAATTTACCAAATTAGCAATCTAATGCAAATGCAAGATTGAAAGAATATCCTGAGCAGAAAGGAGAGGTAAAGAAAACATTTATCCAATGTGATAAATGTAGGTAGGTAATTTCTTCGGTTGCTAAAATATTATCAGGAAATAGTTGAGAGCTGTGTGTGAACAAAGTTCACTTCAAACAAAAGGTACTTTGCTTTCCAAATATGTAATTTCTTTGTAAAAATAAATAAAAACATGTTACGAGTTTTTGTATTTACAATGTAAACTATGATTTTAAACAACCACATGTGCTTTATTGTAGCTCTACCTTCTGACACCAGGTAAAATTTGACTGATTTGAATCAAGACATCTACATGTCCTCACCCCAGCATTGCCACTTACAATTCTTATGCATACCCTACAATCAGCAAGCCACTGCTCATTTAAACATTGAAAAAAACACTGCTGGTTAAGACTAGATGTAAACTCCAACTGGTACTTGGCTACCTAAAAGTTTACCAGGCATTAAAAATAGGCCCTATATTATAATTATTCTGGTAATTTTGTGGCTAGTGCTACTGATTGGAAAAGTGATTTGCCACACATTACCGATTGATCAGTTATCTGGAAATGGTATTGGGAGTAAAATGCATTGTCGCGAAGTATGGAATTGAGCTTTTTATGGTTGATTTTCACTTTTGGGGCTGTGAAGGAGTGATGATCATATTGAAGATGAAGTAGCTCACCCTGAACATCAAGACAATAGTGGTGAAATCAAATGGTCCCAGCTTTACATAACCTGTAGGGGTACATTGAACAGGTAGGGGTACATTGAACAGAGGTTTGGATCCCACTTTAATTGTAGGTCCAGCCCATCTGAGCATAAATTTGGGACTTCCAAGCAGTATTTTCACTCGCTGATCAACCCATGGTAACATGTGCATTAAAAGTTAAAAATTCTCCAACAGCTCTTTGAGGGTCCCAGCTTGTCAAGCAGCATATCGACTTCCATCAGAGTCGATACCAAAATTTTGGAGTTCCCACCAAAGACAAGAGAATCTCAATAATTAATATTCTTGAGTTATACCACTTACTTCATTAATGTGGTTGGTTGTTATACTAATATTGCTATTTACTCAGTCCTAATAAATGTGAAGAATTCTGTCAACTATCAACATTGTGAAAACTGTATTTTGCTCAATGCTGCACGATATTTATGTTAAATATGTACAATATAGCATTAAGAAAAACATTTTCTCTTGCATGTGTAGCGCCCTACATCCAAAGGAGGCAAGGTACTAAAACATGCTTGCTTGACTTGTGCGTGGAAACTATCATACTGAATGTAACAGTTACGAATTACAAAATTCCACATTATAAAATTAAAAATGTTGCAACCTTACCAAACTGACATCTAATGTGAATGCAAGATGGAGGAAATTGTGAACAAAGAATGTCTTGAGCAGAAATAGGGAGTTGCCTACCAGGGAAAAAATGTTTATACATTAGGATAAATACAGGTAATTTTTGGTTAGCCAAAATATCAGGTTTGCTACTGCTGAAGTATATAATGAACTTTTAAACTGAAGGTGCTTAAAAGTACTGTGTGTATTATAAATCTTCTTACAAATAGTCTTCACAGTATTTCTAAAAAGAAAACTCGCTATGGAGAGGCGCACAAATTGGAACATGATTTTTTTTTTCTGGAAAGGGGATGCCTACAAATCACAGTTTCGGCTTATGATGAAACAGGAAGCTGGTATCTAAGTTGGTTAATATTAATTTTAAGCACCCCCCTCCATCAAATAAAAAAAAATGTTTTGCATTGGCAGTAACAGCCATGATGTATGAGAAAGTGTGCCATGCAAAAGGCAGTTTGGTGCCTTATGGAACATATCAGGTTGACATTTTTTATTATGTAATTCTGTTTCTAACAAACATTATTGAATGGATTCTTTAATAAGTATTTGTAATCTGATAGTGTTCTAGTATCGTTCATATTTCCTTGCTCAATGAATTTTAAAGTTTGTTAGTTTATCATTACATAGTATAACATGTTCTACCTGCCACCTCAATCCTTGCCTTAATTGACGCTGCTATGTAATGATCATTCTGGCATAGACGAAAACCTGAAGAAGGGAACAGTAGGATCCTGAAACGTTGTTTCTTCACAAAACAGATACTCAAGAAACTTAATTATTTCATAGTGTATATATTTTTATATTAAACATTTAATATTCTTATGAAATCACTTTCAAGATAAATTAATATCTTTTAAGGCATTAAATGATATTTATTTAATAGTTCCAATATCTTTCCTCCTTCCTTTAAATGTAGGCTACTTTGGTTGTGAATGAGAGTTCCTTAGACAGGGTAGCTACGATTTTTTCCTTATGAAATTCCCTGACTTTTCCAGGTTTTCCAGACATGTTTGTCGTCATGATTTTTGCTTTTGAACCTCATGTTTTTCAATTAAATATGCAGGCTCGTTAATTATTATGAATATGAATATACACAGTTATTAGCTGAAAATTTACCAAGTGATAAATATAATGCTATTCTGCTATTCAATGAAAAAATAAATAACTATTGTACTTCCCCATTTTCACTAAGTCATTACCATTAAGGTGGTTTAAAAAAATCAATAAAAAAATGTGGCATATATCAAAGCTTTACAATGTAACCTGTATACAACCTCAATTATATCAATACAAATAAGAAACAACAGAAAATTAGGTCATGTAGATTCACAAAATATGCAATAAGTTTAATGATTATATTTTTTAATTTATTTTACGGAAATTCAGAACGTGAATGGGTCATACTTTGGAATCAAATATCTCCATTATTTGAGTTTTCCACATGCTGGAACCAATTTTATATTACAGAATACATCAAAATTTGTCTATTACAAGGTAACCATTCTGAATGTTTAATAATTTTTTTTTTCAAATTTTCCTAGCAGGAACACTAATTATCGTTGTGACATGAAATTTGAACCTTCCTTAAAATAATGAGCACTATTTGGATTAGAAAAAAGTTATTTATGTTGAAAATAAAACCTTCAAAATGACCTTACATAAATCGGAACCATATTAGAGTGCATTCAGGGTCTATTTTAATTCTAAGACAACCAAACCTGACCTTCCTAACCTAACCACAAAAGCATATATTGACAAAATCTTAAGTAATCGCTAAAACTCTGCAGTATGTGTTAACCCTTAGTACGCCCCACGGTCTGACGAAAGTAAGCCCAGTGTCGCAGAGGCTTTGAGCGGGAAATTTGAATTCGTATACATAATGGAGAAAAATCGTAATAACTCTGGCACTATAGGACCAATCTACTTCAGATAACTTTTGTTTTGCAGGTAATACATCGGTGCATGCAACCATGTAAAATTTGGATGCCCCAACCATGGGGGGGTTACGGGCGGGGGCTGCATCCCCCGAATTTCAATGAAAAAACAAAAATGTGGAGTTAGCCCCCTCTTCTCCAGCTACTTTGGGGAGAAAACCGGAACTTTTGCTTTTTTTTTTTTTTTTTTTTTTTTAAAGAATGGACCTTCCGCAACAGAATGAAACTTGATTCATGTTCGTGGGTGCAATACAATTTGAATAATAAGGCAAAACGTAAAACTCTAGCGAATTTTAGCCAATTTGCATATTATTCATAAAATTGTTATAACTGACACTATGGGACCAATCTACTTCGGATAACTTTTGTTTTGCAGGCACATCAGTGCATGCAACCATGTAAAATTTGGATGCCCCAACCATGGGGGGGGGTTACGGGCGGGGGCTGCATCCCCCAAATTTCAATGAAAAAAGCATGAAAATTTGGAGTTTACCCCCCATCTCCAGCTACTTTGGGGAGAAAACCGAAACTTTTGCTTTTTTTTAAAGAATGGACCTTCCGCAACAGAATGAAACTTGATTCATGTTCGTGGGTGCAATACAATTTGAATAATAAAGCAAAACTTAAAACTCTAGCGAATTTTAGCCAATTTGCATATTATTCATAAAATTGTTATAACTGACACTATGGGACCAATCTACTTTGGATAACTTTTGTTTTGCAGGTAATACATCGGCAACCATGTAAAATTTGGATGGCCCAACCATGGGGGGGAGGGGTTATGGGCAGCCGAATTTCAATGAAAAAAATCATAAAAATGTGGAGTTTGCCCCCTCTTCTCCAGCTAGTTTGGGGAGAAAACCTGAACTTTTGCTTTTTTCGTTCGCACTTGCATCTTGTGTAGCTACTGGTGAGGCCTTTGTTAGTCCTAACAGGAGGGAAGGGAGCCTTTGCAATCATTTGTTTTGTCTATACTTCTGGATAGATGCACGCTTTACACTCATGCTTCTGGCCTCTGGCTATCGTCAAGCTTCATTGCATTTCTAACATAGAGGCGACAGAAAGCTGACACCACCAAACCTCATCAAATCCCCTCTCTCCTTGCCCTACCCCCCCCCCCCCCTCGTTCAGCTGGATCACCAGGTCTAAACACAAAGAAGAATGTGTGCCTTATCAGTACTAAATAACAGCGTTGGAAGCTTGGAGGAAAACAGCATCGTAAATACCAAGCATTCATTGTGTCTGTCAAGTGTCGAGCCAACACGTGTTTGGGCACCCAAACACGTGACATATTCCGAGAAAGGAGGGGGGGGGGGATTTGGAATTTTCTTAAACACATGTTCCCGAACGAACTGTCAGTGTTTCAACCTCGATATACAAATATAAGTGTGCCAAACCCCTGATAATTGTACCTAAAGCTGTTTGTAACATATGTTACACATTCTACAAGGGACATACTTTTTGGGTAACATGTGTTACGTGGGCGGACTAAAGGTTAATAGACATAAATCGAAATCGAACCATGTAAAAGTTTCATTTGTAGCATTATGAAATCTTAATAAAACAAATGGAACTTGGGCCCATTTTCACCACTTTTCAGCATAATTTCATTCAACACGCAAAAAATACGTAAAATTACAATTGGCATCAAACCAACATTCATAACCTAACAACGATGTGTGACCAGCGTACGTTTAATTCCTCTATTTCGCACCAGTTTTTAAAAAATAAATTCGTTCTACATGCACAAAACACTTGCATATTCGAATAATGACGTCACTGATACTGCATAAAATCACTAATTTCTTGGGTGTAACACATCTCTGCAATGTAAAAACTACGACAACGAGCAAATGAACTAGTTGATCAGGTTGCTTCTGAACGGGATGCAAACTAAGGACTCAAATTCACAGAACGGGTTCACATGAAGAACGAAGTAGTCCGTCGCTTTTTTTTACTCTGCGTCCGCTCCTGTCCAGTGTGACGTCAACCACAGCCAGTTACGTGAAATTCTTCTCTTCAAGCTTTATTACAGATCCAAAACCAATGAACTGTCTGAACACCAACAGCTCCGCTTCATGTATCAAAAGAGAACGGTTTCCGAACGGTTGTGTTCTTGAAGAAAATTTTCTCACCACACACAAAGCTAGAGCAACATTTTGTTCTGCAAGACATTCTGAGGATGGCTGGTGTGTAGGTTTCGTCTTGAGTAGCTTGTTCTCTAAGGAAAAATCTCACGCCTCTCCAAATTCCGGTCTTGAACAGGTTCACAAGAACGAGTTGAAAATGAACGGATCCAAGAACCTAGATCCGAAATCCGAAGGAACCATAATTTTGTACGTAACAGACTAGAAGTCAATGACTAGAGGAACAAGTTTCTGAACAATCTTTTTTTTTGGGGGGGGACTGGAATCACAAGAACCAAATTCGGAAGTGGAAATGAACCGTTCGTTCATTTTTGTAACTGGTTCTCCTGCAACTCCAAAATGCGCGTCAATTCCAGAAAATATGCAAAATTCCCTGACCAACCAAATTCCCTGACTTTTCTCAGTTTTCAAGACACGGTGCAACCCTGTTACACGTATTTTCCCGGCGAAGCTCTTCCGTTTAGCACCTATTATTTCTGTCGCTACTTTCTTCAAAACTGATAATCTTGATTTGAGATTGCACAGAGTGAAGAAAAAGCAAATAGAAACACCCCATTTTTTTTAAAGTCAACTGAAATTATTTTTAAGAATATTATCTTCTTTTCGGCAACAGTTTTGATATCCTTAAAATACTTTGCTGCAGCACCACGACAGATCAACACAATCTTAAGCGATATTTTTAAAATTTATGGAATCTAACACGAATGAAACAAATAATTAATGTGCTAATTTCTATCTTCATCAGATTTTTCTGGAATAATGTTAAATCACCATTAACCTGCAAGGATACGAGAATGGGTAAAAATGACCAAAAGATTTTGAAATATTTCTTTCATCCTTACCAATGAGTGTGCCTGAGGCGATCCTTCTCAGTACCTTTCCAGTAAACACTTTCGAATGTCATGACCTTGAATCAGATATGAGGCTTCCTTAGTTTCCCTCACAGGGGTGTAAAAACTTTGCTCGTGTAAACTTCAACCACATGTATGCTCCTGAGTTTCAGCTTGATATTTAAACATTATACTTTCTCTCATTTTTATCAATTGTGAAACGCAATCAAGATGTTCAAAATTGATACAATTAGTTTAACCAATAAAGTTAATGTTAATCAAATGCTTTAATGTAATTATAACTGATTTACAAAGTTATTCTGCTTCTGGGTAATATTAACAGAGCAGAGTCTTTGGGGACAATTTTGTGGAGGGTGTTTATGAATGTTTTGGGAGGTGTTAGGGGTTGTTGGGAACGTAGGAGTAAATATCTGTTACACTGCACTACTTCTATATGTATTAAGCATCAGCTGATAGCGAAATCTGAGACTACCTATTCCCCTAGTCTGCACACACATGACCACGTTTCATTCAGGGTTGCCAGATGACTCATTAACAATGGAGCACATGTTCACAAGTAAGCTAAATTTGTCAAAAATAGCAAAAAGTAGCAAAACTTTTTTTCCCGTGCAGTTTTCACAATACTTTAAAGTAACCTTTGCTTTAGAAATAGTCGTCGGAACTGGCAGCGAAAGCTATGTTAACTCAAGATAACTTTTATATTTTCAAGTCAAGAATAAAAACATGTTTTATTGTAATTGACATATGTGTTCTTTTTCTGTGCATTACTGAGATGATGTGAGTCTACCTAGCACAATTATATTATCTGGCGAAAAAAAAAATTGCTCCAAGTTTTAAAAATAAGTACAAAATATAGTCTGAAAATTCAATTTTCACGAACCGCCTTTTTGAGGCCCGAAAACAAGGTTTTTTTTTTATGGCAGTTTCATGCCCCATTTAGTTGTTTACAGAAGTGGTAATGTTTTATCCCCTTACCAAAAAGTAAAAATTTATATTTCTGCAGACTTTTTTCGCATTCAGGATCACTGTGCACTGGTGTGCATGGCAATGCGACAATTGCAGAATTCAGGTACCTCTCTCTTGTTTGAATGCAGCTGTCTGCATAGCAAATATTGCCCAAATTATTGTCTGTTGTTTGGTAAAACATAAAGCAAGGATCATTTCTTTCCTTTTCACACTGCTGATAAAAGTTCGGTCTTAGACAATTGCGTTATCTTTAAAATGCGGAGGATTTTCCCTTCTGCCACCTGTTACTCAAACTCGAGCCGGCCTCAGTGCAAAGCTGTCACTTGCCGATAATAGCAATGACTCATCCAGCGCGAAGGAAAGAGCATCATTGTTTTGAATCTCGCAAAGCTGTTTTTATTTGATGATAATGAAATTACATCTAAAGAAAAACAAGAGTTAAAACAACTTCATGATGCCCACAAAGTTCCGATATAATCGCCACTTTTCTTCGGAACCATTTGCATGCTATAAAAAAATAAATCCCTCAATGCCACAGGCTGAAATAAAGACTTTCGTAATTTATTCTCTGGTGCCCAAGAGTGCATTGTCTGACAAACTACATGTAAATGTCAATTTTGTTTCAAACCTTGGTATGTTAAAAGCATATTTATTTATACAGGGTAATTCTTATAGAACCAACCTGATGAATTTGGTAATAATGCTGCAGGCGATGCATATAACTACTCACAATTATGACAATAATCCGTGGGCCATGCTGAGTCGAATGGTGTGCAGGTGGTCTAACAGGTGGCAGCACTTAGGATGCAAGGTTCAAGGACATGTAGCAGTGCAAGTACGAATGTGTTTGCAGTGCCGTCCCCATGTGAGGGGCTCCCCGACCTTTCCAGCCCCGATTTTTTCCTGAGGTGTACTGTGAAGAACAGGATGTATGCAAACAAACTGCCTACGTAACAAGCTTTAAAGGACTTTCAGCTGAAATCAGAAACATCACAGGACAAACACTACAGAGTCTCACGGCAAATATTCAAATATGGTTGGAGGCTTGCCTTCTTGAAAACGGCGGACACTTTCAACACATGCTCTGATCACAATGGTACACTATCCAAGATACGTCATGTTTAAATTAAGTTAATATCTACATGGTGTATTTAATATTACAACTCATTTTGTCAGGTTGGTTCTATGAGAATCATCCTGTACATTACACTTAAGTAAAAATAAACACAGCAAAATTTATAAAGAAAGATGGCACAAGGGCTGTTTATAAATAAGAATGTGAACCAAGAGCTTTAATTTGGAATAACCACTAAAAACACTACACACAAAACAAAATTTAACCTTCTGTAATTTATCACACAAGATACTTACTTGTAAAGACGATATACAAATTATCTCCAATCTTAGAACTTTTCCTCTTCTAAACCATGCTTAAAAAACATGAAAACAGGGACACTATCTCCATCTATATCTCTGTACTCTAGAAGACCTACCATTCCATCAATGTCACAAGACTCCCCTGAAACAATACAGGAAATAAATCAGGATTTAAAGAACATGCAACCTTAATACAAGCAGATTGTAAAAAATGATGTCCTCTAAAAATGGGTCTACTAGTATCCAAATGACACTAAACTTAGTTGTCTCAATAGTTAAAATATGTAAATGAATAGAAATTTAAAGGTGTCCTGCTACTTCTATTATTTTGTCACTTTTCGAACTATGCAGTTAATTGTAAGAATGAAGTTAAATGATAGGACACAATCAGTGGCATATTCCGAAAATTTGAACTGGTTAATAACAATTCCTTATTTATTGTAAATACAGTGGAAACTCGATTTTACATTTTTCAGGGGCAAAGATGAAACAATAAAATGCTGGAAAATGTAACATCAAGGAAAATTTTACAACATTTTACTATGGTGGGATTGAATGTATAATGCGGGAAAATGTAAAATCCGGGAACATAAAATTGGAGTTCCACTGTATTTATGTGATATAATGGAAATAAAACACCAATGCAGGCATGCAAGTGAAACAAAAACAGGAGTCAAGGTAACTTCAAAATTTTCAGCATTTTCTATATACGCACAGTGGAACTTAGATTTTAAGTTTTCCAGGGGACAAGCTGAAAAAACTTAAAATGCAGGAAAATGTTAAACTGAGGAAAACTTTTATAACATTTTACTATGTTGGGACCATAAGATTGAATGTTTAATGCAGGAAATTTTAAATCTGGGTTCCACTGTATGTGAAAAAGGTTGGTTTAGGAGAATACACCACTGGAACAATGATGCATTCATTTGATACCCAGGAATTACACGAAGGACCAACATTGACCATTGCATCAATGATTGACTATCACACTGAAGAATAGATTATGTCAGTTGTAAAATGTAGGTGTACAAAAACATTTTTTAAAAAAAGTATCAAGCAATATTCTTTGGTGCAATTACTGTGCAATATATATATGTAAAAAAATTAATGTACAATTGCATTTGTTCTCTAAGTCAGAAACTGGGGGATATAGGTGAAAATAATCAAGCTTGAATAAAGAAATTAGAGAGGAAAGTTTCTTCAATCACAGTTTACAATACTAGCTTAAAATGAGGGAATTTGATGCAAGAACAATACAATAAGGAGAAATTTACCCCTCGAAGAATTCTGACCATGGGTCTTTTGCGTGGTAGTAAAATGCCCTACCGACTAGACTACTGTGACCTCACAGAAGTGTGAGGAAAAATTTTCCAACTCTAAGAAGAATGAATCATTGCAAGATGTAACCTCTATAACAATACATGTAAATGTATCTACAAGGCCCGTAGATACCAAACAAGTCCGAACTCATTTTGTAAATTTTTATGTAAATTTGTTGAAGAAAACCAACAGTGGTTGTGCCTAAAGGTGTCCTTAGTTATTTTATTAACTTGGCCCAGTCTCAACACTTGCTAACCGCAGTAACACAGTAGATAGCGTTGAGTGCTCGCGGCGATTTGCAGTTACCCTACCATGAACGAACTGGAAGAGCAGCTAGTATGTTTGAATTTCTGTGCGAAATTGAAGCTTTCAGAGATGCACAACATTACACAGAGCAGATGGTAAGGAATGTTTCAGTTGAACAGAGTGTTACCAATGGCAAAGACATTTCAGATTGGGTCAAACCTCCACATGTCTCACATCAAAAGGGTGTGGAAATTCATACGTGCAAAGTATCATCTCACTGTGCGTGAAGTTGCTTCTGAACTGAACGTCAGTATAGGCTCAAGTCACACAATATTCTTGGACAATCTGCAGATGCAAGTCCTGGCGTGCACATGCTCATTTCCAGGAAGTTTTTGGCAAAGAATCACGATGCCATTGTCCCACAAGCACCTACTACCTTATTTGGCACCACCAGACTTGTTCCCTTTTCCCCAAGTTGAAATCAACCCTCAAATGTCACAGATTCCAAATATCAAGGAGAATTCACTATGGGACCTACAGCCCATTCCAAAACGAGTTCCAGCAAGCATTCCAGGACTAAAAGAAGTGCTACGAGTGATATGTGCGCAGTGGAGGGTAGTACTTTTAAGGAGACAGGTCCACATTGCTAGTGAATAGTACATTTTCTTAATTTTGTAAAAGTTCGGTTAATTTTTGAACAGCCCTTGTACATTCACGGACACTACTGGGTTGTAACAAATCCATTGAAAGTTAATGAGATTGTTACAACCCAAAACTGTCCGTGACTGTACATACTAGTGTCTCATTTCTTAATGTACTGAGAATGCAAAACATCTATGGTGTTAGGAGCATATTTTTTCATCCTCATTATTAACGACAAAAGTACTGTAAAAGAATGGCTTCTTTAAGTGTATTTTTAATTACCTGTGAAAAATTGCAAGTCTTTAAACCTTCCGAGAATGTCTTTCATTACTTTATTCATGTTGTTCTTGAATGTGTCTACTTGATCTGGATTCTTCTCTTCAAGTTTAGCTACCAATCTGAAAGAAATAAACAAAAGTTAATTGAAATTTTGTTCAATATTCCTGACAGAAAACCATAACTTTGAGATAACACACAACATAATCCACTTCTCTCACTACATGGAAAGTGCTCAACTTCTCGCTTGTCAGAAGCCTTGAGTGTACCTCAGTCAGCACTCCTTGTTCCACAGACAAATCAGCCAGAACAAATCTAAGAAACCAAATGGGAAGTTCAGAAATCAAGTACGTTTAGAAGTTTATGTAATCAACAGAGCACACCCTGAAATATCCAACTTATATTACTTTTTCAGATAGAAAGCAGGATAAGGCAAACATCAGGAGTCACTAAGAAAATCGATCATAACTCCTTTAAGAGTGGTTTGACATTTGTTGTTATTCAGAATTAAAAAAGGAACAAACTTGGTTCTTAGTTTTTTTATAACTTACGTTATGGAGATTTATCCAGTGAAACAGTTTCGTGTCCTTTTTCGCCAAGGATTCTAAGCATACTTGACATTCTGGCATATAAAGGGGAAAAATTACTGCATGTGATATTTTGTTGCTGCCTACTATTGCATGGCCTGTGTGATGTCATACATCCAAGATGGCTGCCTCTGTAGATATTAACAAACAAAAACCACCATATATCGTTAACACCTTTAGGAGTCATTTTGACCATTTGTATGTTCAAAAATTGATGGGAAAATTAATTATCTTAAAATAGTTCCCCCCCACCCGACATAATAGATAAAAATAATAACCCTAATATACCTTTAGATATACCCCAGCCTCTGAAAACGATTGAAATCTTACACTACTATAAAACCCACCAACAAATATTAATTAAATCTGAAAACTGTATGATATGTCATCCCAGTAGAATTTCACAAAGCGAAGACATGTGTATGGAGGATGCTTTCATTTAGAGGCATGCAATCATGTATTACTACAGGTGTTTTGCTGGAAAATATGTGTGACCATACAGGACATCCGAAATTTAAGATGGGTCACCATGGAGGTTCTGTACATAAAATAATGTTCATTAAAGTTTATTCACCAGATTTTTCCAAGTAAAAAATATTCATTATTACTATTATTATAACTATTATAGTAAAGTAGTAGTAACGTGATCTGTGACTTCTGAATTGTCCTTTGAAAATTAATCATCTCACCTGTTATCAAGATTAAGAGTATTTGTAATAATTTGGAAAAAACATATCGTCAATAGTCACTTTATTCAAATTCCTCGTCACTGATCTGACTGTTTGGTAAGTCATTGTTTTCACACTTTTCTTCATCTGCACTACAAAGAGAGAGTTCAGTATCCCCCAGAGACTGATCCCGGCATATGCATGAACATTTTCTCTTTCTGCAAACACAACATGTCAACTGTAATTATTCTCTGGAGCTCTAGGTAGTGTGAATATGACAAGAATGATCTTTTTGTCAGCCTCATTTTCTACTTTTTTCCTTCAACAGCATATTGGGATGGGTAGATTTGGATGTTCCTTTTATGCTGTTCTTTCACTCCAATACTTGGAAGTAACTCCTCCTGGTAAAAGGTGTGAGGGTCACTTTGGCGGCAGTGTACTTGCAAAGACAAAAAAAAAGTGGTTGTTGAACATATTCCATGGTGCAGAAGATGATGTACTTGAATCTCTTGCAAATCTTGGTTCTCCTGGATTCGATGAACAAGATGACAGAATGAAAGAATTACCGTATTTATGCGTGTATAATGCACACTTTTTTCCAAAATTTTTGACCCCCAAAACTGGTGCGTATTATGCACGGAATAATTCGGACAGCTAAAATGAAAATATTTTTCACTGTCACTGCGTATAACATGTATATATCTACAGATTGTCTTCCTTTAGCAATAATAATTTTAAAAAATAACTTTTAAAAGCGAAATGGCAGTTTTCCACGAGTTTTTAATTAGTATTGGAAAGTTTTGCGACATCGAGAAAATCAGCACCGTTCTGGCGGCATTCAAGCACGCGCCTCCTGTCACACGGAAGGCGTATCAAGCGGCATTTTTCGCGGGAGAAATAACTTCCACAAAAATCGTTTTCGCCTTAGAAATTTGCAGGAAATCATCGTAAAAAATTGCGTGAAGCCATGCATGTTTTCACTGTCGCTGAGTATATCACGTATCAACAGGCGAAAATACAAATTATGAAGTTGCAATGGTATGCCAAGGCTTTTCGAAGCACAGGGGAGACGGTATGTATACTTTTTTATATTTCTCAATCTTTGGCATTCTTTTTCTTAGGAATGCTGGACAGTGTGGGGGGGGGGGGGTGCTTTGGCTCCCGCTTGGCCACTGACAGATTTGGTTTCTTCATTAATAATATTAAAAAAAAAACGTATAAATATTTTTCCTTTCCTTTGTATCGGAACTTTCTGACGCATCGAGAATAGTGGGATTCTGGCGGGATTCGATGATGCACCTCCCGTCACACGGGAGGCGTATCAGTGGTGTTTTTCGCGGGAGAAATAACGGAAAATAGCTTTCTCAAACAAAAAAAAAAAAGAACTGAACTGAAACTTGTCACCAATATCTGCGACCCCTGCCAAAATGACAAGAAAAACCAAACGAAATATACATAGTATACAGTGGCGTGCCCAAGGGGGACCTTTGGACCAGTATTCCTAAAAAAAAAGATCGTCAAAAGTATGAAAATATGACAAAATTAGGGCTGACTACCAAGAAAAAGTATACATAATCCCTCCCTTTCGAAAATCATGGGCACGCCACTGATGGCATATAACCTGAAATAACATAACCTAATAACAAATATGAAGGTAAAATAATTACGTCAACACTTACCAAATAGAAATAACTTCTGTATATTTACTGCACTATTGTAACTTGACTCACGTAAATAAATAAATAACGTTTAGGCTACATTTAATTTCGTCATTCACTCCAAGCAGTTCAGTTACTAACACAAGCTGTCTGAAATGGCACAACACTCACTCACTGTCACTACTGCTGCTGTCGCAAGAATTGTTGGTCTCACAGTCTATGTCTTGCAAGAATTGTTGGTCTCACAGTCTATGTCTTCATAAATTTTCTCATCCTCACTTCCATCCATCTTGTTTGATATTCCAGTTACTTTAAAACTTTTGACCACCATTTCCATGGAGATGGAGTTCCATGCCTCACGAACCCATTCGCAAACAATTGGCAGCGACGCACGTTTCATCCTCCTGCTTGGTGTGAGTTCATGCAGCGTTGATGTCATCCATCTACTGTAAGCAGCTCGCACTGCGACCTTGAACGGGCGGTTGATAACTACATCCAAGGGCTGCAGCACTTTCGTCATTCCCCCCGGTATCACCACCAAATCTGACGAATGACGAATTCTTTCATTCACATCATTGGTGGTGTGTCCGCGGAAACTGTCTAAGACAAGCATCGAAGGTTGCCTCAATAAAGCACCCGGCCGCCGATCCCACACACAATTCAACCAGTCCTTCATGAGTTCTTCCGTCATCCACCCCTTTTCCTGCGCTCTCACTATAACTCCTGATGGAAATGCTTCTTTGGGGACTTTTTCGGTTTAAATATTATATACGGAGGCAACTTGCGACCGTCAGCCGTGATAGCCAGCATAACAGTGCACCGTTGCTTGTCTGCTCCAGTTGTCCGAACCTGCACAGATCTATCTCCAATGGGATGAACACTCGTCGATTCTGGCATATCGAACCACAATGGAGTTTGATCTGCATTGCCAATCTGTGACATCATGTAGTTCTTCTGTTTTCGCAGCCTGATTATGTATCGGAAAAATCTGGTACGCTGTTCTTCATATTCTTCGGGCATCTTCTGTGCAAGTGTTGTTCTCCGCCTGATGGACAACCGGTTTCTCTTCATGAAGCGCCGGACCCAACCCTAGCTAGCCTTGAAGTCCTTTGCGGGAATATTCTTCTTCCGAGCTATTTTGCTTGCTTCGAAGATGAGCATATCAGTCGAAATAGCATATCCTTAGCGCCGCAAATCCATAATATAATTGCTCCACTTCTGGAAATTTGCAATGCTTCCCCCGAAAAGCCCGCTTCTTGGATGGAGCTCTCTTCAGTTCTTCCTCTTGCTTCCGCCAGTTTCGGACATTTGCTTCACAAAGATCGAATTTTCGAGCCGCAGCCCTGTTGCAGTTTTCCTGCACACACTTTACAACTTGCAATTTGAAAGCAGCAATATAACTCGTTCTCTTTCCCATCCTGATATCTCTTGCTTCTACTACAGAATGAATAAGGAAGTTGCAGAAGAGAAAGTTTTGGGGTGCTTAACATGGTGAGAGAGGGGGAGGTGGTGTGCATTGGTGACTCATAATGTACAGAAGGCGATATTCATGTCTTGGTCCAGTAGGTGACTAATTGAATAGGCATTTTGTCATTCACCTTTATCGACATAGTAACAGTTTTTCGACCTACAACTACTGTCTGATTAAAAATTAGGGATACTCAAATTTGGACTCCTGTTAAAAATTGACCAGCAGACCTGCATAAAAATAGTTACATCAAAATTTAGCTTCTTCAATTCTGCCTTAATCAGTGGCGGGCCCAAGGAGCTGGTTCGTGGAGGTCATAACCCCACCCCTTTTGCCAAGCATTCCTAGAAAGAGAATGTCAAGGCAGAAAAAATAACAAAATGAGGGCCAAGTACTAAAATAAGAATACATGCCCCCCCCCCCTTTTTCGAAAATTCTGGGCACACCACTAGCGTTCATGTATGGCAACCATTGTTTTCTGAGTATGCCTTCGATTTTTTTATTGTCCAGAGAACAATAAAGTTCTTTTTTTTTTTAATGTTTTCCAAATGACCCCTCCGTTTGAAATTCTATTAATAAAAAACGTGTGGCCAAAAAAAAGTTTATCAATTTCGTGAAAAACAGTTTTGTTAGTATTTCGAGGTCCTAATAGTATGATCCTGGTCTTGTTTTGAATCTCTTTGCAGTTGTTTTTGAAACCCATTACCATTGTAAACAAGCGATTCAACGCACATCGCAATCGTGAAATCTGCGGATTGTCACTGCAAGTCTGGTACATCCAACGGAGAAAGAAACAGTAGGCAAATTGTCCACCACCATTTTCATTCGACCTGAATTACACAATGTGATGACAATGCATTGAAATAAAGACGTCAATAAGCAGAGAACAATGTCTGCTTCGAACCAACATAGTTTCATTCCTTAAAACAACACAGGATGTAGAATAAAGAAGTAGTGAAAATAGCAGTGGACAATTTGCCTACCATTACCTTTGCTGTTGACTGTACCTACAATACGGGCCGCATTATCTTCAACGCACATCGCTTTTTCATTGAATATTAATTTCTATAAAATCTATTTCGCAACGTGGGTCTACAATTGTAGTGAGTTTTACAAACAGCTGCAAAGAGCTTCAAAACAAGACCAGGATCATACTTTTGGGGCTATCCAGAACCCCGACTTGACGTTTTCCAGGGGCCCATAAATAGAAAACTTAAAATGCGGTAAGCATAAGGGAGGAACGAAACTCAAGTGTCGATAAGAAACGAAAGCAGTATGATTATCGATTATTAAGGAAGAAGCAAGACATGCTGTGAAAAACAGTAACGGATTAACGCGACCCACTTTCGAGGGTTGGGAAGGTGGTTGATTTCTTCTACTGCCGCCTATTAGGTTCAATTTATGCATCTGATTGTGTGGGATATCCGTTTACTCTGTAAACTGGTAATTTAGTTGCTAGTTTTATAAATCTCGGGTAATTGGAGGGGATGATCATTTGTAGCTAAACATCAAGCATCTTTCAATACTGTAATCAAAGTATCCTAAATTCAGTTCACAGATCCTACTTCGAGCTGAATATGTATCAAGTCCCGATCAGCCCAACAGCATAAAGTGAACTCAAAACAAGCTTTGTCAAACTTACATATTTTTAAACGTCACAATAGGGGGGTTATCAGTGACGTGCTCAGGATTTTCAGGGGGAGGGGTAGGTATACTTTCTTTTAGTAGTCAGCCTTCATTTTCCCATCTTTTCTGCCTTTGACGTTATTTTTCTTTTTAGGAATAGTGGGCCAAAGTGAGGGGGTTATAACCCCCTCTCCCCTCTGGACACACTTCTGATTTACGTCCATATTGATCAACGATTTATCGTTGAATTTAGCAATCTTGTGAAGTGAAAACACCCCTTCCACCCTTAGTTTCCCCGTAAATAAAGTGTTTCGTCGGTTGGTTTCTCTCGTTTCTCTCTCTCTCTCGCTCCACGTGAACGTTTAATATTTCGTGATTTATTTTCAGCATGTGAATGGCTCTAAAGGAAAGCAACAATTATATTTTATTCTTAGCATCGTGCGCATTTCAATCCTGTTTCTCAGAAGGTGCAAAAAAAATATACCTAGCCTTTTAACTCCTCGAGTTGTGTCTGGCGCTTGTGTTTCCTAATCATCAAAGAAAAACAACCTTGGGAGACAAGGTTCAAAACAATGCTGTTTTTTCCCCTTCACGATGGATGAGTCATTGCGCTGTAGCAACCAGACAAAACATTGGTGCCAACTAACCTCGCAACAACCATTGGCAACGGGAGGGAGGGGTAGTGGAGCTGAAGGTTCTCCGCCCCATAAGTCTTATCAGAAGTATGCTACTGCGCACTCATTTCCCGCCCAAGTTGCAGAAAGAAAGAAGGGGGAAATGCTGTCAACACAACAGACATACGAGCAAGATTTCGGACGTGTCGCAGATAAGGACATTAAAAAAAAGATCGAAACAGGCTGAACCATGCAATTATTGCAAAGTGCTGCACACGGGTATGGGCAAGATGGGTGATTTTTTGCCTGTTGTTTTTTTTTTTACATACGTTGATTGTATTGTACGTATCCAGGAGCAACTGCTTACTTTTAATTTTAGACGTCACAGGCAAGGAGGAGGGATGCTTTCGCCCTTATGTTAATTGGTTAAGTAAGATGTCTCGTGTCGGGCTAATGTAATCAAGGGGTTCCGGCTTTGATACCCGTTGGAGGCACATAGTGGTTAGGATCCCACTTTAAACTGTAGGTCCAGTCCCCATTAGCCTTTCTGTGCATAAAGTGGACTTAAAACAATTCAATCAATCGTGTCGGGCTAAATTCCACACAAACAAGAAAATCGGGGCAGTAATACTTGTCACATTTTAGTAATTATAAGACTAGTGATGGTACCACGGGGGACATGAGGAGGTTAAACCCCCCCCCCCCCAGCAAACAAGGGAAAAGGGACAGTAAAGTTCTCCGTGCACTTTGCACATGTCGTGATGCATATTCTAGGGGGATGTGGGAGATAACGTGATCAGCACGATGTTCCGACCACCTTTAACCCCACACACGTCCTGCGATCTCTGCCAGTTTGGAGGTCATGTGATTAGCACCATGCTTAGGCAGCCTTTACCCTCCACCCAGGGTTGTCCTCAGGTACTCATTTATTTGAGGCTGGGTGAGCTCCCAAACAATTTTATGCGGCAGTTTATATCACCCACTTCAGAAATCGAACCCCGGTCTACTTCGTGTCAGTCAAGATGCCCTACCGACTGTACCACCACGGTACCCTAGCAGATGAGAATAAATAAATATATGCTCTTTTGGCCCAAATAAGCATTTCAATGGTATTTAGATGTTCACTAAATTTGACTGCTCCCAGAAAATATTGCCACAACCCTCGTTTATCCACTCATTTCTCCTTGCCCCGTCACTGTACAACACACGAGTCACATAATATGCATAGAAAAATGTTCTCTGCCCCTTGCAGAAGAATACACGTGACCCCTCATCCCCAAACAATCGGTTTAACAAGAATATTTTCCGCCAGTGAGTAAAATATCGCCCATCTGCGCATAGAAATAAGGAATCATTTGTGCATTTTCAGTTTCATTCTGGTAACCAAACGAAATAGCATTCGTCAAAAAACTTCAGATTAAAAATAATTTACAGTGAAATATAGGGGCTATCCACCGGAAGGAAGTGCCTTCGCGCGGACGCCATACTTGTAGCACAACAACTTCCGGTTCGTAGGCTCACAACATGCCGCTAAAGGGAGCTGAGATTGTGTCATGTATGAAAGGAACGAATGAGTGTGTACAAGGAGGATGTAAACTACGATCAGGGCTAAATAATCTTTCATGGATCTCTCTTCATCCATTTCCTCGAGATCTAGGCGCCAAATTATTGCATTCAAGCTGTCAGGCGTGAAAATTGGAAGACCATTAGCAGGAGTAGACTGCGCAGTAATGACAACGGATGTGGAAAAACCCAAAAAGTCGGGACCTCAAAAGAAAAAACCATTCCGATCCAGACTTCGGAAAAAATGATAGTTTATTCCCTACATTTTTTTGTACTAAATGTCCGAAATTTATTGAAATTAGCAGGTTTTATTCCAGAAATGCAAAATAAATCATCACCCGAGGGTGAAATTGTGTGTATAATTATAATTTTCTTTTAGTATCGGGTAATGTTGAATATTTTACGCTCCTATAATCTCCCAATTTATTTTTCCCGTTTTGAACGTCAGGACTTTAAAAATACCCCGTCCTGTTTCCTTCCCAACCAAAAATTTTGCGTCCCGCACCACTTGCACTTCATTAAAAGTAGAAGAGAAATCATTCAAATCTCGATTTTTTTCTCTGTTTTAGTGATGTGAGCAAAAATATTACTTTTCCTTTCAAAAGATGCTCGGTCATGGCCAGATAGGTTACACGTTAAGTTCTTGAAGTACACACGAACTGTATTAAATTTTTGTGTAACCAGATTTTTTTTGTGTGTGTAACCAGAGGAAATAAATTTTTGTGCAACCAGAGGAAATATTTTTTGTGTGTAGCCAGAAAATTAAGTGCCGGTACTATTATTAATTTTCGTCTTTTGCAATGGAAATCTTTTCAACATTGATAGATAGAATGCCTCCCCGTTGGCGCAGTGGTAGCCTCGTCGCCTTGCAATCAAGGGGTTCCGGGTTCGATTCCCGGTGGAGGCATATAGTGGTTCGGATCCCAATTTTTTTTAAACTGTAGGTCCAGTCCCGATTAGCCTTACTGTGCACAAAGTGGACTTAAAACACCAACTCAATCAATCAAATCAACATTGATGGAGAAGAGGTCCTAGGTTTGAACACCATGGTGAGGCAATGGTGTGTCATTGTGTTTGTCCCATCATTAATTTTTCCAGTTTATTATTCATCTTCATCGTCATGTTTAACACAAATAGCAGAAAATTGACTTAAAATAACAATGAGCGTTTTGTATTTCTGCGTTCAAACGAGCACGAAACCAGCAAGTGTGCATTATCCGCATCCCTCTGACTCGTCCTGACTGAAGAAAAGAAGCTCCTTTTTCCGTTTTTTATATGTCCGTACATCTCGCACTTTTTCACTTAAAACATAAATGTATGCATTTAAGCACTCTCGCTCTGTAGGAAAAATTACTTTCTATTTAATATGTAGGCTACAAATATCGCCAATGAAACGACGATCAGCAAATGGATCTCATCTTGGAATAATGCCGTATTACTTCCTAGTTGCTCATCTAATTGATATGCAAAGGCCTCTACTCTGCCCTGATATCTCTTATTCTCCTCGTCGTCAACTGCTTTTATATGATCAATTTCATCCGGTATACAAAACGAGAAGAAATGACACAAGTACGCGCTTGAATTACCCGGCCGCCGTGAACCGGAAGTTGTTGTGCTACAGTTCGACAATCGATTGTGCCGTTCGATATGTTTTTGTTTACTCGTGGATAGCCCCTATAGACTAGATCCAATTGTATTTCCAAACGACTTTGCAGTATTGGATAGCGGAGGTTGACAAACCCTTCTATTTTTTCACCATTTCCAAAGTTGCAGGCAAGAAGAAAGGAAAAGTTTTCATGAAGAAGCCACCCCCCGTTTTGTCAATTTATGTCCTCGTCAGCCAATTTTCCACTCGCGTTTTTGTGGAGGGCGAAGAAGACACCTTAGTCACACACATTGTGTCCAAACTCTAGAGAAGGCAGCATTTAGCGAGAATCAGTTTGGCAGCAGTGCACATGTTGTCTAAAGCAGAAGCCAAATAATGGACTTTAGGAAACACAGACTTTCCGCCTCCAGTTCAAGTAGGGGGAGGGGGGACCGGTGTTGCAACACGCCTGATTTCTGTCCAGTCGTACAGGAAACCTTTTCCTGTCAACGACTCCCCTTCGCTCGCATTTCACGGACACGCAGGAAATCAGAGACCCATTCGCTTGCAACGTGCCGGTAACCATTAGTTTTTCGCCGTACTTGAATTTGATGAGGGTGCCACCTGTTTCGAAAACGACCCAAAATGAAAAATTTGGCAACGCAGAATACCACGAGAATTCCCCCTCCCCACGGCAACTAGACAAAGCCGATTGGTTCATGTGACCCTCCATGGCTTTCAACAGAAAAGACAAAAATAGAATCTCCCAAGTCCATCCTTTGGCCGGACCACTTGTAATCTTGACGGGGAATACCAAAACTGATGTTTCCCCTTCTTGTCCATCAATGGAGGTGTGGCAAATGCAGGTCCCTTCCCTTACTGAACAATGCCTCTTTGCTCCCTCCTCTCCTATGAAAAGCCTAACATTTGGAAGTTCAAGGTCGCGTGTTGAATGCAACAGCTGCGAAAGCAAGGAAAAACTCATTTTTATGGTCTAATGATTAATTTTAAATTAAATCCGTAAATGTTAGTCAGCCACTAAGAAAGCCATTTTTGGGACCTGAATTGTACTGCGCATTATATACGAGATATATTTTTTGTTGCTTTTTCCCATCCAAAACGAGGGTGCGTATTATACACGCACGCGCATTATACACGCGTAAATACGTTAATTTAATTGATTTATTTTACTTCTCGTTTCTGCTACTTTTGGCTTATTTCAAAGATGAGAATCAATGATGAGATGGAAGGACAATCACAAATACATATGAGCAGCACCCAACTCAAGTCCCATGGGTCTAGACACCAGAGCATCGATTCATTGAGTTGGTGTTTTGTTTTATGCATGGTAAGGCTAATTGGAACTGGACCTACAGTTTAAAGTGAGATCCAAACCATTGTATGTGCCTCTCCACCGGTTATCAAACCTGGGAAACCTTGGTTATATAGTGACGATGCTACCACTGCACCATCTGAGGTGGCCTAGATGCCAGAGCATTATTAGTCTGCAAAATGCAGTCCAGGGTGTACAATGTACAAGTGAGGTTGACATTTGGGTGGGTCTTACACCCCAAATATGATGACCACGCTTTCCAGAATCTACCAGTGGACATGCTGGTGCACCGCTGATGCATGATTCGGCTTTCCGTATTTCACCGGTGCGCACTAGAAGTTTCACCAGGTTAAACCATGATGACTTCATTTTACACCGGGCTCCAGAGCTGCTGTGGCTGGTAAATTAAAATGGCATCTGCTACACTGAAACTTGTTCAGTTTCATGATATGCATTCTGTAGGCAATAGTAGGTAATGTCAAGTCGATTTTGTTGCACGGAAGGCAAATAAACTGGTTGCAGGCATAAACTATCGATATTTTTAATACTATTGCTCCTTCACTTGCACGCAAAGTGTAATAAAGTATGCTGATGCATCAAAACATGCATCTTCTGCTGCAACACGCAGGAAAGCATATATTAGCAACATTAGACATTTTTACAAACAAATACTATTGAAATTCGTAGTGCACATGCAAAATAAGATGTCGCTAAGTGAAAAATATATAATATTCATGAAAAATCTTCTGTGATTTAGTCACAATCAGTGACTTTCTTCCTAATAAATGTGAATATGAACGCACACATCGAATCTAGCTTTCATTTGCTGCAGCATAAAGCTTTCCATAGTTTACCGAATTTGATGTTTTTTGGTGCACCAGTGTGATGCACGCTGGTGAATTCTGGAAAGTGTGGATAGTATACGGGGCTGACACCAAAATCAAAGATCTTAGGAAAACTTCGATGTTATCTGTTCGCGAAAAGGAATGTTCAAGCCTCTGTCTTTCTCACACTTTTTATCAGAAGAATACTTCCAAGTATTCGAGTGAAATAAAAGCAGAAAAGAAACATCCAAATCTACAGGCCAATAGGCTGTTTATGAAGAAAGAAAAAAAATGTGGATGACAAGATCATTCCTGTCATATTGCCACTGCCTAGATCTTCAGAGAATGTTGAATGAGGAAGTCACATGCTGTGTCAATACTCCCTTACAATAATACAGTAGTGTTCAAAAATTAGAAAAATTGAAGGAGGAGATTTGCACAATCAGCATAAATATTAACCAAGGAGTGAAAGTCATGTTGCGCCCATAGGCAACACTACTCTAGTGTCAAACAGACCAGTGATTGAAAGGTAAACAAAACACAGAATATCAGAACACGAGTGCCTCATTCTGTATCGAACGCTCATTGTGATCGGAGGACAATCCCTTGTAAAGTGTGCAATGTACAGTAAGAACATGGTACGAAGATGTCAGCAAAGAATCATCGGACGCTTGGAAGCAGGTCAAACGCAGACTGAAGTCACAGCAGCGTTGACTGTGGCACTCATTTCCAGGCTTTGACGATGGTTCCACGACACAGTAGATGTTCGTGGTATGAAACCGGACGATGCCTACTGTCCTCAGAACTTGCAGCCACGTCAGGGGTTAAGAGTTTCTCTCGCCAAACTGTGTACCGGAGACTCAGGACAGCTGGTCTGTATGCCAGATGTGCGGTAGTGTGTGTCCCGCTTGATCCAGTGCACAGAAGGGTCCGCTTACGGTGGAGTCAGCATCATAGGAATTGCATTATAAACGAATGGAGGAACGTGGTCTTCACAGATCAGTAAAGATTCAGTTTGCAAAGTGATTCCCATTGCAGAATTTTGATCATGATTTAATCCAAGGAATATCGTGGAAATGTATCAGTTTGGTGTAGGTGGAATACTTCATGATCAATGGACGTACGGAGCTGTGCATCTCTGCTGGAGGTACTCTTACTGCCCAGAGGCACAGAAACTAGGTATTCCAACATTATGTGCAACTTTTCAGAGGTGCAGTAGGCCCAGACTTCATCTTCATGGATGATAATACATGTGCGCACTGAACCAAATTGATGAAAGACTTTCTTGAAGGTGAAGAAATCCACCGAATGGACTGACCACCGAGGTTCCTACATAAATTCTGTAGGAGACTAGTTAGCCTGCGATCCTCCACCAAGGACATTTCCAGAGCTCTGCACTGCTCTTTGTAGGGAATGGAACCAGCTGCTTGTAGAGCTCTTGAACCACTTTGCAAACCTCTTTTTTCATTAAGGAACTTATCTTTTCTTTTCCCTTTGCACTAAAAAAAAAAAAAAAACAATTTCATGCATTCTATTCTACTGTATACCATATGAAGTTTTGATTAATTTTTACTATGTTTTATGCAGTTCTGACACTTCATTGATAAAACATTTTCTCATTTCTAAGTCATGCTTAAGTTTTGGTCACTACTGTAGTTATAAAAATTGTAATAATATTTTTTCACTTTATAATTAACAAAAAATGCCTATGGGAAAATTTGATAAACTCGTATCAGGATATGAACAGTACTTTATGTGCAGAACCTGCATGGTGGCCATCTTGGATGGTCTCCGACACATTTTCCAGCAAAACACCTGTAATAATACACACTTGTTAGTTTCCAAACGAAAGCATCCTCCATACACATGTCTTCCCCTTGAGCAAAAACCAAACAAACTTGTAAATGTTCAAAATGACTGCAGAGGCCATATACGCCAGAATAGTAGGCTTCAACAAATATCAAAGGCAGTAATTTTTCCCCTTTATATGCCAGAATGTCAAAAAAAAGTATAAAATATCACTTAAAATCCTTGAAGAAAAGGGCACAAAACCGTTTCACTGGATAAATCTCCCTAACATTGAGAGTTATAAAAAAACTAAGAAACAATTGTGTTCCTTCTCAATTCTGAACAAAAATTGTCTAGATTTCCATTGTTAGTGCATGAAGCGGCAGCCATCTTGGATTTATGACGTCTCACAGTCCATGTCACAATTGCAGGCAAAACAAGATTGTGTACCACATTTAACAACACATCACCGGTAGACATATATTCCCTTCATTCAAAACACCACGGACTATAGAAATATTGACATATGCCCCTGGATTAAAGATTGTTTCTGAGGATATGTTGTAAATTATAAAATATTGCTTGTGATTCAATAAATCCTAGCAAGGCAGTGCACCACAAAATAGTATTCAGTAAAATAATACAACAGTGTTGTGAGAACAAAGCTTTCAATTTGGTTGAGGACATTCACACCTGCAGGGGTCAAAACTACTGATTTAAGTGACCATAATTTTAAAAAAACTTACCAAATACTGACCAGTTTATTTACACTAAATTGCCATCCTATAAGTAGAAGTAGGGTATCATAAATAATGGTAATAATATTATCTGGCCTCCACCATCCCCACAGCCAGCCATCACACACCTTTTTATTCACGATTTCTGAGGATGGGTTTGTCCAAAGATGACTGAAGTGAAAGGTGTTTGCAGGCTGCTGTGATTTTTTTTTTTTTTTACTGCTGTTAAAAACAGTAGCTTGAAAGTTTCCTCATTTCATCACATTTTCTACTTTCATTGATTACTTCTGTCACAGGTAGAGTACTCTCTCTGAAAGCTTCAAGGGACAATGGTGCTGAAATCTTACAAACACGATTCAATACTGTTCTTGTCAATGCTTTTAGTTCACTGTACATCACATGCACCAAAGGCTCTTCTCTTCGGAAGAGACCAGTGAACTTTGTAAATAACTGGGCATTTGTGCAAGCTATACTTTCATTGACTCATGTTTTAAGAGATCCATTATATTTATAAACTTTGAAGATGTCACCAAAATACTTTTAGGAATAAATTCCTTAAAGTACGTTGTAACTGCTGGCCATTGTTCAATTAAGTCTATCAGCTGCATTCTCTAGTGTTGACTACCTAGAAGAAACATGTTTCAAGAAACTATGATTTAGAATGCTGAGATCTCTTTGAACTTTAGTGAAGTCTTCACATCGTGATGGCCACACATGAAAAAATCATGAAGGACAATTAAATTTAATGCGCCTGCCCCTGCAGAAAGCATTATGGACTACATGGATGTTACAAGTGCCAATATCTAGAAGAGCCAGCCTCTCTGCCAAAATAAGATAATCATTCATGAGTTTTGAGAGCCTTGTTGACATTTGGCCCATCATTACTTAAAAAAATGCAAATAGTAGTCACATCATAGAAACACTGGCTTTACTGACTATTTTTTTTAAAAAAAGTTAAACTTCATAATAGATCATAAAATAAGCTTTATATATTTTATATAATAATGCAAGTTTTAAAGAAACCTTGCACACACTGTTTTTACTCAAGTATGCTGTGCATTTTTTTTTACTAAAAATGTGACAGAAAATGAGGTAACAGACACAAACACCATTTTCCTGTAAAAGGCTTCTCACAGGGTACATGTAGTAGGCAAAAAGGTTATACAGTATTCTGTCTTCATTGCATACAGTAATTCCCCCAAACCTATTCCACAGAATTCTTACAACTCTACTAGCTGAAAAATCGTTCTATTCAGCCTACAGAAAGGAAAATTATTTGACCCGCTTATTACAAGCAAAACTTGTAGGATCTTGACACCAGTTTCAAAGATAATCAGGCAGAATGGTGTGCATTTTATGTGAACTTACTACAGCATTGTCTGTTGCAGAATAACTTATGGGATAAGATCTCTTAGCAGATGCAACAACCTTTATTGGTACCACACACAAAAAGGGGGGGGGGAGATAATCTCTCTTCAACCTCCATACATTTCTCAGCAGTGAATCTCATCCTGGGTCAACTGAAACAGCATTTAATGATTTATGCTGCTGAAAACACAATTTACAAAATTAAATAATTTTTCGATTGTGGGGCAAGACAAGAAAATAGTTTTTTTTTCTTCCCAGAACTTGTGGTGAGTTCCATTTAATATTGGACATTAATGTTATATATCATTATTTACTGTTATGTTAATTTAAGGGTTAAGATCTTTAGTTGAGTTACATGGATTTTCATTATCTGTAAGAGTATTTCTATCTTATGCTTATGAAGTGATACATTGATCAAAAAACATGTTTTCAAATTAAAGTGGTTACTTGGGGCTGTCAGCTACAAGGCCAAGGCCAAGAATTGACGACAAATCATGCAATACTGTTGGAACTCTAACAAATCAAAACTAGATAGATTGGCAGGAGTCACGCATCTGCACATTCCTCTATTCTCATGTGGCACTGATGAAATTTTCCAAAGTGTCCTCTGTCCCAACTTGTTAGGGCTCTTAGAACAAGGAAATAAAATCAATTTAAAATAACGTGAACGGTCTCTCAACATTCTTTCCTTTATTCCTGCCTTCTGCAGGTGTTTATTGAGTGGGGGTAAAAGTATGGCAATAGTCTCATGATTTCATTGAAAGCCATACAAATGTTCATACAGAAAGGAGTAGACCTAGCATAAAATCAAAGGTTTTGATTAGAAGGAATGCTTTTACTTGACATGTGTGTTTCTCCAGTAATGCATCACAATGGCACAATTTTGCATTGAATGCACTCAAAGAACATTGCTGCTTTTGCATGCTTGCGTATCTTCCATCAAATGTGATACAAGATTAAAGAGCATGCTGGGGAATAAATGTAGGTTATGAGAAGTGATTAGGGTTCAGATAAAACACAGGGATACATTAGCTTGGAATTTGCATCCAAGTTTACCAGGCTACTCAAAACAAACCAGAACACAACAACGTGGATATTTGACACCTAAGACTCAGACAGGGTGTTCAAAAAATCTCTCACACATCATTTTGCATAAACCTTTAGCAGACTTAAGCCTTGCTGGTGTATTAACCTCTACGGATGAGAACTATCCAGGTACATGTTTTCCAAATTTCTTGTGAAGAACAGTAAAAAAATTGTAGCAGGAAAACTTGTCATAGCAAGAGGAAACCATTTCCTTTTTCTTTTTTGGAATGACAGGGCTATTAGCACAAATTTAAAGAGGAAAATAGAAATAAATTTTACACAAAAATCCACATTTGAAACACCCCTGTCGCCACCATAATGGAAAAATGCGAATGAAAAATGTGGTATTAGCTGTGGGGAAGGGGGGAATAATAATCAGCACATTCAAAATTTTAGGTTTCGTTGATGAAAGCATCACAACCTCATCGGCTGTTGCATCGACATTCTTCTTTCAACAAAGTTTTGTTTAAAAAAGGCAGTGAACGTCAGATGTTCTCATTTTCCACGCGACAGCAAGTGTTTCCCGGAACTTGTCCTACGTGACTCAAAGATTCAGGTCACTGACAAGCAGGCAAACGCATTGGAAGTTTAGAGGCAATGACCACCTTCAAAAGTAGTAATATTTGCATCACTTGTGTCTTGTGTCATTTCAATTGCTTTTCTGTTCCCTCCTCAAGTTATTGTTAACTTTGGTAACAGAAAGAGATCAAAACTGCAGACATTCATGAAAGACTAAACACAAAAAGTTGACACATTGCTGCTACTCCATACCTTGTGTATAAAGCAAATCATGACAATGAAAATGGATGATGATTCAACAAAAATAGAACACGCACATATCATGCAAAAGTCATAAAATCACACAACCTAGAGCATTCTCATGTCATGGCATTATAGCACTTTACAATTACCAATAATTCCTAACATCGATCACTTTCATCAGCACATATGTGTGGTGCAAAACACTGGCTGCGAGGGATCCATCTATAAATTAATTGACCAAATAATGAATGTGCACAATGTATACGGAAAGTAGTTACAGAAAGAAAATTCTGGAAAATAGCTTCTTGGTGTGCCCTATTGGTCAATGGACCAAATTCACAGCAAATCACAACAAAAGACCACTGTCCGAGAGCATGTAACCTTCCTCCTCCAATCTTGGGAGAAGAAAAAAAATATGCAAAGCTTTAGGAAATTGTAATTCTTGGGTCAACCCCTAATTGCCACACAATGCAAACTAGATTTTGTTTTCATTATTCCATGTAAAAGTGAAAACATTTCAGCAAAAATTCATGACTAAAGATTACAGCCCAATTTTACGTTCCCACTTAATATGTTCATCCAGTCAGGTCCCGGCAAAAGGCCATGTTAAATAATATGTTCACCTCAATCTTACGTTCGTTCTAACTCCCATTTCCTGCTTTATACGTTTTCAGAGACGTGACTTAAAATTTGGCAGAAACCGGTTCTGTTGACCATGCGAGTTCTCCCTCCCTTTTCTTGCTTTCCAAGCAGTTTCATTCACCACGCAACCTTGAACTTCCAGATTTTAGGCTATCATGCGAGAGGAGGGAGTAAAGAGGCATGGTACAGTGAAAGGTGGGGGGGGGGGGGAGTGCACAGCTTGCATTTGTGGCACCTTCCTTGACAACCTTGACAGACAGGATGGGAAAATGACACTTCTTGCATTCCTGGTAAAGATACAATGGGCCAATTCTTGTCTCAGGATCAGACAACAAGCACACTGTTGCCAGACTGATTCCCATTAAATGGTGCCTGCCTTAGAATTTGGACAACGAACGTCCACCCTCCCCACTACCCAGTGGAAAATTGACAACAGGACTATCATCACTTGCTTCTTTGCCCACACAGATTTACGGAATCCTTCCTAATTGACAAGAACAAAAAAGAAAAGCGAGAAGGGGGCTTGTTTCAGAAAACTTTTCCATCTTGTGTGCTGCATTGGAATAGAAAAAAAAAAAATAAGAAGGGTTTGCCAACCTCCGATACTGAATAAGAACTGAACTTCTTTAATGGAAAGTCATTTAGATTCCAAAGGAAATACGATTGGATCTAGTCTATATTTCACTGTTCTGGCGTTTTTTAAGTGAAAATTTTGCATGGAAAATAAAATGTGTTGGCAATGCATTTTATGTTATTCGATAGATAATTATGTGCTCTACAAAATAGTGTATTTAGTTTTTTTATGCTGATATACTTTTTGTTCTTTTCAGGTCATTAAAATGGAGTGTAAAGTCGACAAAAAAGAGCATTTTCGACACCTTCTGCTTTTTGCATTTAATCGAGGTGCCAAAGCCACAGAAGCTGCTTGAGAGATTTGTGACGTGTATGGCGGTAACAATTCGGTAGAGGAATCGCTGCTTGTGTCCATGAGTTGACCAATGATGGGCAAGCAAACCGGCCGAGATCGTGGCTCGTTGATTTTTGTGGTTGTCGTTCAAAGCATGCGGAATCCATGCACCCAACTTTTGAACCTCTCCCACTGAGTGAAAGTGACGCTCTATGGTACTGTGGGAGCATTCCATTATCTCTGCCAATTCCCTCATCCTTTGGTGTGGATCTTCGTGAAAAAGCTGATTCAGTCGCTCCTCATCGAACTGAACGGAGCGTCCGGTGCGATGCATGTCTTTGAGGTTGAAATTGCAGTCTTTGAATCGCTTAAACCAATTTTGAGCCGTCCTAAGAGGCATCGCTTCTTCGCCATACACTTCACAAATCTCTTGAGCAGCTTCTGTGGTTTTGGCATCTCGATTAAACGCAAAAAGCAGAAGGTGTCGAAAATGTTCTTTTTTGTCGACTTGACATTCCATTTTAATGACCAGAAAAGAAAAAGTATATCAGCATAAAGAAACTAAAAACACTATTTTGTACAGCACATAATTCTCGATCGAATAACATAAACCGCATTGCCAACACATTTTATTTTTCACGCAAAATTTTCACTTAAAAAAAAATACCAGAACTTATGGGCCAACCCAATATTTTTAATCTGAAGTTTTTTCATGAATGCTAATGTCATTTCATCAACACAATGAAGCAGAAGCGAACTTTATTGTTTCTTTCTATGGGTAGATGAGCGATATTTTACTCACTGATGGAAAAATATTCTTGTCAACTCAATTGTTTGGGGGAAGGGACGGCGAAGTTCACACACATGTATTTTTCTGTGTGCGGCAGAGAATGGCATCTTTTATGCACATTACGTGACTCGCGTGTTGTAAATGACAGGGCCAGGAAAAATGAGTGAATAAAAGAGGCATGTGGCAATAGTTTCTGAGAGCAGCCAAAGTTAGTGCACATCTAAATGCCATTAACATGAGGGTGGTCTAAGCTACCACATGAAGTGGCTCTGGAGCTCACCCAGCCTAAAATAAATTTGTACCACCTTAGGCCGCGGTGGCTCAGTCGGTAACGCGTCTGACTACCATGCTCAAGGTCCCGGGTTCGATCCTCGGCCGGTTCAAATCCGGGAACTTTTCTAACGGTGGAAGCGGCCCCGGCGCCCACCCAGCGTCGAATAACATGGGTACCTGGGGGAAACCCTGGGGGGTAAAGGCGGTCAGGGGCGTGATGCTGATCACATCACCCCCACTCACGACCGGATCAAGAAAGTGTGGGGCGTTACCCCCACACCCCCTATACGCCTTCATGGCGTGGTGCTATGCACAGGGGAACACTTTACCTTTTTTTTTTTACCACCTTAGGGGGTAAAGGTTGCCCAAGTGTGGTGCTGATGACATCAACTCCAAATTGGCAGAGATCGAAGGGTATGTGAGGTAAAGACCGCCGGAGCATGGTGCTGATCACATGATTTCCGACATCCCCTATACCGTATTTACTCATGTACAATGCGCACTTTTTTCCAAAACTTTTGCACACAAAAAGTGTGGTGCGTATTATGCACGGAATTTTTTTTTTTTTGTATTTACGGAACCCCATCATGTAATATATCATTGTAAAGCTTGAATTCTGTAGTTTCTGAATATGCCACCAGTATTCCATTCAATATGGCGACACTAATGTGCAATGCAGTTGACATAAGCTCATCACAAAATGAAGGAACATTCTGATTTCTGTGGTACTTTAGATGAAAGAAAAGCTGAGAAAGAAAATAATAATTAAAATGTATAACTGTCCAAATAATATGACTTATAAGAGTGTAAATCCCTTAATGAAAGAAATCTTGTTATGATAACTGCTAATTTGAGGTTACGAATGTAAGATTTTTTTTTTAAAAAAAAAAGTAGAGAGAAAATTAGCAAAACCACGCATTCAAGTTTAAAGGCCATTTTCCATGATTTTTCACTTTTTAATCTTATGTTCTACGACAAGAAAAGCAGTGCTGTTCTGGTAGCATGCACCTCCCATCACATGGAAGGATTAGGAAACATGAGCAGCAGACACACTGCGAGAGTTGAAGGAAATGCACATTATGCTAAGAATGATATAATCGTCCTTTTCTTCTGAACCATTCACATGCTGATAAAAAATCACGCAATATTAAAATGTTGACAGAAAAGACACAAAAAAAAAAGAAAAGAAAGTACGTTATTTCCGGGAATACTATTGGTGGAAGGGGTGTTTGCCCTCCACAAGACTTCTAATTCAAATAATAAATGTAAATAGTCAGTGGCATGGCTGGGGGGGTGGGTATGATGTTTTTTCGTCTGTCACTTGACTGGGAATGTCATGTCGTTTCACTGTACTCTGGTCACAGGTTTCCACAAATACACTTTTCATTTTTCATGATGTCTATACCCCGTTTTCTTTCTCTATAGTGCAGGAGGCCTTAGAAAGAGCGTTTCGTGGGCTAACAGCAGACGTGGCTCGCACACTATTGCCGATAATCTTGTGTCGTCTGCTCCTCAGCCGAACAAACAGGCCGAGGTAGCAAGAGGCAGAGGTCACTCACCCTTCCAGAAGGGTGTAGCGAGCTAACTGTGGCAACCGGGCTCGCTCATTCGCGGACCTGATTGGTTCTCACAGACACCCCCCCATATTGTCATCTGATGTAAGCCCACGAAGCAATCTTTCTAAGACCTCCTGCACTATAATACCCGGTACTGTGGGTGTTTCCAAACTTTTTTTGATGTGTGTATATTTACGTACACATACATAGAGGAACTCTGTACGTTTTCCAGAGGCCTGTCATAAAAAAAATACAAAAAAGCATATGGGAGGGGTGAAACTCAAGTAAGAAAAACTACTACAGAATAGACTTTTGAGGGATATAACGCATTAAATGATAATTTAACGAGAAAGAAGCAAGATTATGAATTTATAAAGAAAAAAGCAACACATGCTGTGAAAATCAGCGGCAGATTAAGTGGGTAGGGTAGGGGCGGTGGATGATTGCTTCAAACTGCCACCTATTAGGTTCAATTTATGCATCACATTGTTCGAAATCTCAGTTTACTCTGCAAAGAGGAATTACCTCCTGTTTTTAGAAGCATCTTGTAATTGGGGGGATCATTTATAGTTGGATGTCAGGTGGGGATCGTATATATATATACACAATGTGGTCAAAGTGTCCTGGATTCAGTTACAGTGGAGACATGTAGAATGGTTCAGATCATGCTTTAAACTGGATGTTATACAGTCACTAATAGCTCAACAGCATAAATGTTAGTGAAACTTTCACATTTTTAGATGTCACAATAAGGAGATTGTTATTTATGCTCACATTAATCTATTGTTTAGCAGTATTGTGAAGGACAAACACCCCTTCTAACAATAGTTTCCCCATAAAAATAATGTTTTTGCATTGGTCTTGCCATTCATTCCTACACTTCACATTGCAAGATTTACTGTATTTACAGCATATGAATGGTTCCAAAGAAAAAGGAATGATTATCTTATACATAGCATTGTGTGCATTTCTTTCCTGTACTGCTGTGTGTATCAAGATAATTATTATTGTATCAGTCGCAAGTTAGACTAAAGGTTTTGTTCATCAGAAGGCATAACACACACACACAAAGTAAGTGTATTTTTAACTCCTCACTTAGTGACTGGTGCTCATATTTAGTAATTGTCAAAGCATCTATACAAAACAATGCAGTTTCTACCCTTTGTGATGGATGTATCATTGCCTTGTAACCACAAATGCTTTATATTAAGTCTTTTGCAGGGACCTGGATGACAACATATTGTGGAAGGTAAGATCGAGGTGAATGTCTTATTATTAACAGTCTTCTGCAGGGATGTGGATCACTGAACGTATTGTGGGTACGTAAGATAGGGGTTCCACTGTATGCACACAAAATACTTAACCTTCATGCAATACATACGCTGCTATAGATTTACACCTCTCTTCCTCTAAAGGTTAATAATGCACTACTATCTTCAGTGTGCATCTATACACCAACCAGAACGATCACTTGTTGCTAAATAAGAAATAAACTCACTTCTTCATGTAGTCTTTAAGATAAGATGTGTAGGACTTCTTGTCACCAAATGCAAAGGTTTCCATGAGTCTGTGATTTAGAACTATATCTACACCAGATTCCACTGCTTCATCTGTATCATCTCCACCTTCTTCAGCAGATGGGTTGAACCCTTCCAACATGATTTCTCCCTGCTTTCTGGTTACAAGCTGCAATGAAAAACAACCATTTCTCAGAAAGAAGCAACAAAGATCTATCAGCACAATGCTGTACATCTCCTCGCGCGGAGACGCCAGAGTGTCTATCATCTGAAACGAGGTAGCTTGGGTATTCCCTGGCCCCTTTCTGGTATGAGCAAATGATTATTCAGAACAAGCTACAACAGTTCAAGTTTGTGTGGTGAGAAGTTATTAGTGACATTTTCTGCACAGTCTCTCTCAGATTACGCGTTACAAAATCGTGCATACAACATGTTATAAAACAAAAGTTCATTTGTGCCCAAAACAAATGTGTTTTATCCAACTAAAAATGTAAGTTTTTGTTGTGTATTGCTCGACTTTTGTATTTTTATTAAATATGTAGGTTTTGTATTTTAGAACACAATGAATATTTGTTGCATTTGTGCCCAGAATAAATAATGTGTTTTATCCAACTAAAAATGTAAGTTTTTGTTGTGTATTACTCGAGTTTTGTATTTTTATTAAAGATGTAGGTTTTGTATTTTTAAAAAATATATTGGTTTAAAAACCAATCATGTTCACGATGCGGTTCATCTCAACCACAATAATACTAAAAAAATGTGTTTTCAATTCAGGTTATCGCGTGTCAGATGCTACGTGAGCATCGGTGTTAGGAAAATTGGCACGAGCAAGGGAGGGTTAAAAGTTTTTCTTTCATTTTTTAAAAAATAAAAGTAAGGCATCCTGGAATGCCCAATGTTGGAGTGAAGCAATATTTATGATCTTGAATGTGTTTTCATAACCTCTTCTGATGGAGTTAGAGTGGGACCACAGACAAAAGAAGCTTGCGTCATGTGGTTGGCTGGTTGGTGTTTTAAGTCCACACTTTATGCACAGTAAGGCTAATCGAGACTGCACACAGTTGGGATCCGAACAACTATGAGCCTCCACCAGGTTTCAAACCCGGGGACCACCCTTGTGTCATGTGCATTGTACTCTAATGTGGAGGGAAGACATGTGAAGGCTTCTGGCCAAAGGTTCATTCGCTACACCTGATATGCAATCCATACTATCACCTTCCACGTTCTATAGTATTCTACAATACACTCCTCCAAAATTTCATCTCCACTGCCTGCAACTTTCGTTTCTCTCCCTCTACCATTGTACAAGTATGGAGCAGAGACTTGGGACAATGACAAGAGGAAAAAGAAAGATGCAGGCAGTGGAGATAAAAAAGGAATAAGTATGTACAAAAGACAGTGAGGGGTGGTGAAGCTTCAGGACAGAATAGATCAGGCACAGATGAGATGGTTCAGACACGTGAAAAGGATGGATGCAGAAAGACTGCCAGTAAGAGCTAACAATGCACAAGGAGTGGGAATAAGGCATGAGGGGAGAGAAAGATGTCCATGGAATGAGTAGATAGTGGAGAGTTAGGAGAAGAGGAACTTGGATGCAAACATTTTCAGACAGAAGTTTACAATAGTAATTAATCTGTAATTCAAAATAAGCTTATGCCTGAAGCCAATATCTTCAAAGCAGCTTGTGTCATGGAAGTTGTAATTATTGTTGTCTATTACTTGTAATTGTTATTATAGACAGGCAGAAGCATAATCAGTCCTTCAGATTACTTCATTAGGGCTCATTGACCAATTGCATGAATCTTCAGACTACTTTATATTTTTTGAAATTCCCAGAGATATCCAGGTTCTCCAGGTGCGGTAACCTTCCACATTATGCAAGCAAATATGAAAAGCATTAAATTCCGAGAAAACAAAAATATACCTACTTTCCTTTTACAAAACTTAAAATCCATGCTCACTAAGGAACACATACATGGAAGCATATTGCCCAGGCAGGGGAGGGAAAAAATGAGTAGTAAAGTGCTTCAATATGTGCTTGTGGTTTGGTCAATTGGTCACTTTATGCACATATGCAAATTGGCTTTGGAACATCCACAAAAAGTAACAAAATTTGGCAAGTCTGGCAAGTAGACTATATTGATGAGTTTATCACTCACCTTTCCATATACCTCATACACTACATCATCCACTATTTTCATCTTATATGAGTCAGAAAACATTTCATCACCTGAAAAAAAAAAAAGGCAAGCGGTAAGTTTGAAGTCCAACATTTACATAGAAAAAAATTATGCAAAATTATTCTATTGGTCTTTATAACAATCTAAGACAGTGGTTCCCAAACTTTGGTCCACATACCCCCAGGGGAACATGAACGACTTGAAGGAGGTACGCAATCAGCTAAGAGAAAAGTCTAGAATACACACACGACATTTGTCTTGCAGGTGTGTAGAGCAGACTTCATAGCTTTAACACAACAGAAAAATAAGCTGATTTTGTCACGGAATCTCTATCTCTGCTGAATCTCCACTTGAAAGTTTAAAGTGCACAAGATCCAGGTAACTGAGCCAGGCTATGCAGGCACATCCTTCTCACTAGCAATATTTACAATATTTTAGAATAAAAGCTCCAAAAAGTATGCTTGGCAGTTTGTTTACAAACTTATTTTGGTTTTCCTTCTTTTTTTCTTCTTCAAAAACTCTGGATGAAAAGTATTAAAGTGTTTAACTTCTTAGCATACATGACATTTTTATTTTTGGTTCTATCATAGATTGTAAACGAGGGACCAAACAAAATAATAAACGAAAAACCTAATGTTTATTTGTTTACAATCTTGCCACACAGCCCAAATGGCATTTATCTCTATTGCAGATACACACCTTCAACATTTGTGGAGCGACTAGCTCAGCTGCATTTGCAATGCTTTCCCATTTCACTATCTTCCCCACTTTATAAACAGTGAGCATTTACTCTCGATCCTTGTAAGCACAACACTTTGTACATATGTGATATTGCTAATAGTTTGCAGACTCCAGCCATGCAGGCGACAGGAACTTGTACACCAGCTCTTTCTATGGTGAAGGATCAAAGAGGGGACAGAAAAAGAAAACTGCCATAGACCTCCACAACAGACTTGCTAGCTGGCTGTTCACAGAATCAGAGATTTTCGTAAACATTTCTCAAGGGATTTCCAGTCTTCATAGTTGCAAATTCACTACCATGTGCAGGACATAACTGCTACCGATCATTTCATTTGATGAACCAATCAAATGGAAAATAATAATAATAAAAAAAAGTCTGATAGAATGAACTTTTTCACAATAGCCCCTTCTAGTTGGCTGCACATTTTGACACACTGTGCAGTGAAGGTGTATCCAGTGTCAGGGTGGTGCAAGGAAATGACATTCAACCAACTAGACGGAAAGCAGTGTTGAAGTTCAGAAGATTCAACAAATGCCTGTCTGCTTCTTTAAACAATCATTTGATTAGTTAGCATGCACCAAGTGCTCATACACCACACTTGCACCAGTCCGGACGGTAGTGAAGACACCAAATATACTACTTTACTCGAAATCAATGAACTAGACAACTCTTGTGTTGCACCGTGCAGTCGAAGCGAGTCAAAAAGTGCAGCCACCTAGATGGGGCTAATATTATGAAAACAAGAGCAGTCACGTAGGTATACCCTTCAAATGATGTAAATTATTGCAGAGAGAACAGTCATGGTGTTCTGTGGAATGTTGCAATAATGAAACATGGTGTTGCATGCAATGTTGCAATAGTAGCCCCCTCTAGTTCGCTGCATTTTCACTCTCTTTGCACCGAAGCATCTAGTTGGTTATACGGTGCAAAACCGGGTCGTCTACTTCGTTGAATTAGTCAAGTAGTGTATTTGGTGTCTGCACCATTTGCACTACGTTCTACGTTCTATGTATGGTCACGTGGCGAGTGCTAACTAATCAAATGAACGTTTAAAGCAGCAGACAGGCATTTGTTGAATCTTCTGAACTTGAACACCGCTTTCAGTCTACTTGGTTGAACGCCATTTCCTTGCACCACTCTGATACTGGAATACACCTGCACTACAAAAGATACTGGAATACACCTGCACTACAAAAGAATGTCAAGAACTGCAGCCAACTACAAGCCTAGTGAAACACTGTGTTGCATGCAATGTTGCAATGATAAAGCATGATGTTGCAATAATGAAACCAGGGTCATTTCCATGATACTAAACCGACTACATAGGATTACCAGACTCACCTTAGCAGTGTTAGTTACTTCATATTTTCTTACAACAAATTTCAATGCCACTGTTATTTTATTACTATATGAGGGGAAACCCTTTTCTCAATTTCGCTGAAAATGGTGTTCAATCTGATCTTAATTTGAACTTTGTTCAAATGTCACACTGTCGACTATAAGGATAAATACTGAAAGCTGCAACTACACTGTTCAGGCACTCCACAGAAAACAAAAAAAGGTTAGAAACAAAATCAAATTATGAAGATACTTTCGGAACATAGGCGCCGAATTTAGAAACTTCATTACAGACCGTTTTCAACAATATGTTTGAATCTGACAACATTCAGCTGTCACAAATTTAAACAACAAATTATTGTAAACAACTCTTTCCCACGCTTTGTCTCTTTTTGTAGTCTAATTCGGAAAACAAAAATTCACTCTGGTGGCTAAAACTTTATTTTATTCTTATCAGAGCTATTGCCAACATGACCCGAGTAAAGTTCAACAGCTTATGCGCTATTTCCGTAACACCGGAACTTACTACCATTATAAAATCTTGCTTAAAACTATGCCATGCATTCGGAGATTCGTTCACGTCTAAACATAACACAATTACTATTCTCAAAATATTTGAAGCATTCATATGTATCCCATAAGTATCGTGGGAAAATCATTTGTTGCACCACACGTTGTATGACACGCCAATATGCAGGACGTCACATTCATAAATGTCAATCGCAATATTCACGTTTCACTTATTCCATTGTATCTTTAAAACACACTTTTAAACACATCACACAATCAACAATCAAACTTACCGGTAAAAAGATCCTTATAAATCCTCATTGTGGAAGATGGGAAAAGATTTCCACGACTTGTTTTTACTGTAGGCAGAACACACCCAACGAGAGGTTCTGAAAGGAAGAAGGACGCCTACGGCGCATGCGTTACCGGAAGCTCGGTGTCCTCATAAGATTGCCAGATCTACTGCTATCCTAACCGGTAATAGCCAGAGAACCCTAACAAATTTTGGAAAATGAATTAAAATTTTTATTTTACTTGAAAACGAGAAATGTCAGCACTATTATATTCTACGTTAGAAGTATAGTTTTATCTCTCTTGTTTGAAATTATCATCTGTGGGAATGCAGTGCCTGCAGTTATGGGGGATTCCTGAGTAATGATCGATCAGACAATAACATTTCCACTCAATTTATTTTACAACAATTTTAAAAACTACACCCCAGAAAAATGGCCCCTGCAAGTTCTCGCGTTTCTCTGCGTTCAAATTAAGGTAAAAACGAGACTTCCGAAGTTGAGAGGCTAGCGTTGCGCTGAAAACACGCCCCGCCACGTCACGACTTAGAGAGAGCTCGTTTGTCGTCTGCTTCGAGCGTCCAGTTTACCAGGGGTAGCCCACGGTAAGCGAACACGTGCAGCAGTTTTACAAATCTGTACAGATTTAAATAATGGAAGAAGGAGCGATAGTGGAAAGAAAAACTATGCTTTGTAATGATCATTCTTCTATGAAATATCCCTGCTGCTCACGTGCAAGATACATGAAAGGGTTCTGCTGCGTGCGTGTTCTTAGAATGCGAAAAATATTGCTTGTAAAATTTGTTGCTGACCAAACTTTCAAAAATATACGTATTTTAAACTTATATCTATCGCAATTTACCGTAAATTATGTAGTGCAAAATAAGAATTTTCTCATTCTTCACTTTATTTATAAAACCTGTTTTACTTTCTTTTCCATGAAGCAATTCCAGTTTGTGTTTCATTTCTGTTGCGTAAATTATGATCAAATATTTTTGTGCAGATAAGAGAAAATACACTAAGAAGATTACATCAGTTGCACAGTATATATCAATACTTAGTTCATGAATAATTATTACAAGGAAATAATGTGTATAACCATGGGCATATTTAAGGGGGGTTTAACGGGTCCCCTCCCCTATTGGTTCAGTAAAGTTACCACATTACCTGTTCTATCTGCTTGTTCATAAAAAATTCTTCGGACTTATTACATTCTCTGAAATTAGAGACGTAAGACGGGATACGGATGGGAAGGAAATTACGTAATTCCACACACTAGATGGGACTTCAGACCAAATGTCTGCAATTTCCTAATAGTTTCGGAATTCCTGCGATAAGAAATTGCATTGAGACTGTCAAATCAGTTATTTTTTCCTCCTCGAGTCATCTTCAACAAGCTTCCGGCCAGCAGTGTCCTGGATTTTCACTTACGAAATAAAGCAACCCTAAACATACCAAAAGTTGAATCCCCCTTACGTGAACTATATATACGCCTATGTGTATAACATTATATCCCATACTGAAATGGTACGATATGTTTTGAATTTTCCACTGCGAAAAAAGCCGTCGCTTCTCTTTACCCCGAACGCATTAATTAGTTGGTTAACAACCTCACTACTAAGGATCCTATCGAGACGAGAAATGGCAGCCTTGGTCTCGTTCTCGTTGAGAGTTGTAAATGTCTGTCTCGTGTTTATTTGTAAATGTCTAATTGACAGTCTCGCCTCGATTTATAAACATCCGTCGCGGTTTCGGAGGGCAATTCTCGTCTCAAGTCAGAACTAAGGCTGTTCACGTTTTCAAGCATTGACTGTTACAAGTTTTGCTTTGTTACCCTAATGGGAAAACCCTCTACCGAGTGGCTGAATTATAGTAAATACTGCTATACTGCTAGGGCATAATTCATCTCCAAGAAATGGAGCACAGATTTTTGCACTGGAAGTTACAAGATACTTGTTTTACACAGTAAGAAGTGACTTTGCTGTCGTTTCCGCTGCTCATGCTAAATTGACGTGACGAGCAGAAGCCCTGCCTGCACGCATTTCTAAGTGATGACGTCAGAGGACCTCGTGTCTGTGGAGAGGAAGTTTTCAAATCCGTGACGTAGGAGGTGTATTTCAGCAGCCGCTTCGGTGTGTAATCTCCGTGCCACTTAAAAGTGAGTCCTCAGTGATCAATTGATTTTTTTGAACCGAAGCGACACGACAAGCTGCACGTGTCGCTCAGATTCCCAATGGGGTGTATTGTGCAGCCTGAGACTTGATTTCCCATGAGCGGTAAATGCTTATTTATAGACTAAACGGGCCTGTGTCGCTTGTCACTTCGGCACGAACCACTGCTGTTGTGTGTCGCTTCGGTTTGAAACCTCACGACAACACAATATGCAGATAAACGATAAACATGCTCATGGACGTCCGCAGGATTTTTTCCAGGGAGGGGTAAGGAAGGTATTTTTTTCAGGGGGCAAACGAAGGCAAATTTTCCTCAAAAATAGTGTTGTTCCCTAAAAAACATTGCTTAAATTTGAATTTATGTTGTTCATGGAATAATTAATATTTGGACCTAAAAGGGATGAGGAGACAGGTGAGTGGAGAAGGTTACATAATTTAGAACTACATAATTTATATTCATGTCCAGATATTATTAGAATAATTAAATCAAGAAGACTTAGGTGGGCAGGCCATGTGGCACGAATGGGAGAGGAAAGAGGAGTTTACAGGAGTCTTGTTGGGAAACCTGATGGTAAGAGACCTGTAGGAAGGCCAAGACGAAGATGGAGGGACAACGTTGAGATGGACCTAAGGGAAATCGGTAGATCTTGCTCAAGATAGGGAAACATGGAAGGCCTGTCTGTGTTGCTGCAGCCATGAACCATCGGGTTTAAGAAGGCTAGAGAGTTAGTTAGTTAGTATGGAATAATTAACACATGTTATTGTGGCTAAAATGAAATTATATGTGTGAAATACATATTTTTTGGTTAACTTTCATTTTCCAGGACGCCACGGCCCCCCTTGCCCCCCCTTCCGGACGCCCATGAACATGCTTGCAACAAAATGCAAGTCATACAAATTCTTTCCAGGTACCAATCCTTTCTTCATTCTGCTTGTATCAACAGGTTCCGTCTCTCTACGTCCTTCGGAAACCTACGAAGTGATACCATATGGTGATACTTCTTGACTCAATAAATTGGTTCCTGATCGAACTGTACAATCGTACAATCACATCCTACACAGCTAACACACTATTTCCTTGTAAAACAATCTGCACTTTGCCCTTTCATATTAACGTCCATAGCACCGTAAGCGTAACCGGATGTTCGAGGGGTAACAGACGAGTGCGCATGCTCCGCAGTAGCTCCACCTTTAACACCGTCTAATATGATTATAAATAGCATTAAATAGTTCCAACTTTTAAATGTAGTCAACACATGTCCGTTAGACAATTATAATTTTCGATACACGTAAAATATTTTCATTTGATTTGATGAAGTGCCGTCTGCAGAACCTACTTCCTCGTGTTTGTGTCCAACATTTTCGCTTTACTGCCTAAATCCACTGATCTTTCAATATCGGGTCTGTCTGAAAACGATGCGTAGATACCTAAGAACAATTACACTGGTCTGCAAAAAAAAATAATTTTCGAGCCCTGACACCATTCCTGCTGATTCTTATGTAAAATGACCTCCTGAATCCGAATATGACCCCCGTTTTCCCCCATCAGCTACCGTTTTCGGGGAAAGCCCCCCACCTATTGTTATCAGTTTTCGATAATTTGGAGGGATGAATAGGATTATTTTAGCCTTTACATTTCTTCTGAGGGGCTAGAGAGGTGAAAAGTTCTAAAACATGAACATTTGTAGCAAGGAGTTAGATTTGGAGGGTATTTGCCCCCTTAATTTGTAAAAAAAAATCATTAAAAATGATCAATTTTTTCAGTTTTTTCGCAATTTTTTCACTTATTTTCTACATATTCTAGCTTCCAGCCCCCTCATCCTCCCCCAAACACCCCCAAATAATAAAAATATATAGCAACAATACTAAAAATATATAGCAACAATAATAAAAATATATAGCAACAGTTCGGAAGATTCACTGTACCATGCTGGCGCTCTCAATACCTCGCGGGAACAGGTTTGCATAGGAATTTTCATGCTTTGACAAGTTTAAACTTGCATTGCTCTTGCCACTATAGTCATGCACTGTAATCCTTATCTTCCCTCGGTATAGGTGAAAGCTCAGGAGTAGGACCCCGAATGAAGGGAGACGGAGGGACGGGGAAGGTCGGCTCAAAGGTACCTGTAAATCAATGCCATTTGCTGTGCTCATGGTTTGGAGGGAACCTCGCTGTCATCTCACAGATTGTTACTTTTGTATGACTTCCATCGTCGAGTTATCTAGCAAATGTAAGCATACAATTCAGTATCCTAATATCCCTTCAGCTCTAAGACCAGTTCCTCACAACGAATCTTTGCCAATCCCAGTGCCCCCAAAAACCTATACTCTAGAGCCAGAAACGGATTTGAAAGACTTTGAGCCACAGCCTGGACCATCAAATGATACGTCCACCGATGATGAAGAGTGTTCTGCTTATTCAGCTCATCGACAACCTCACCTCATTACTCAGTCGGAATTGAATGATCTCGTCAGGGATTTGGAGTTACCTAAGAGTAAGTCTCCACTTCTTGGATCTCGACTTCAGCAGTGGAATCTCTTAGAAAAGGGCGTAAAAATCTCTTCTTACAGGACCAGGCAGTCAACCCTAAAATTACTTTTTTCGGATGAAAGCTTAGTGTTCTGCCCTAATTCAAATGCATTGATGATAGAACTGAAGATGGAAAGAGACCCAGACAAATGGAGACTGTTTATAGACTCATCAAAGACAAGCTTGAAAGTTGTCCCGTTGGCCAATGGGAATTAGTTATCCTCAGTCCCGGTTGCATACTCTGTGGATATGAAGGAGACGTACGAAAACATCAGCCGAATCCTTGATAGAATCAGTTATCATGATTATAATTGGAAACTTTGCGCTGACTTAAAAGTTGTTGCTCTACTCACGGGCCTGCAATCAGGCTTCACAAAATACTGCTGCTTCCTATGCGAATGGGATAGCCGAGCCCGAGACAAACATTACATCGTACGGAACTGGCCTCTGCCAGAAAGTTTTACTCACGGTCAGAAAAACGGTGCCGCCACATGCGTGTACGTCCATCATGATGTTGTATACAGAAGCGGGATTCATTATATTAAAGAGGAAATAAAAAGTAGGCTTAATTGAGGATTAAGTGTCAACTTCAGTGGCTGAGTGGATTGAGGGTTGGACTCAAAATCTTGCCACTGTAGGTTCCATTTCAAGCCCAAGCCAGGAAAAAGGGGGTTTTCTTTGTCAGTGTCCCTTCATCAATTTTATCCATTCATCATTCATCTTCATCATTAAAATTAGCCAAAACTATCAGAAAAGCGATGTAATGGGTTGTAATCATGTTTTTTTTTCAAATTTATTTGAGGCGAAAGAAAACTACAACAAATTAATCAATAATATATTCTCCATTGTTGTTTACAACTTCCTCCCATTGGTCAATAAGTTTTTCGATGCCTTGGCGATAGAAACCTCCTGGTGTTGACGCAAAGAATTTGTACAACCAAGCCCTCAATTCCACATCATTATTGAACAATACACCGTGCAAAGCAAATTATTAATCATAACACTATTCATTACATAGTACTTCATTGAGTAACTTTTTTCCTTTCTTGCGCATCAACAATTTTGTTTTTAATGTTTTGTTTACATTATATCATATTTGCTTTAACATTGGTAAACCTTTATATATATATATATATATATATATATATATATATATATTTATTTTGACCCAGGTTCCGATTGTGTAATTTTTATATCAACTTGATGCACACTTGTATTTTGTATGAATTGAATTTTTTTCACATCTATAAGTACATATAGAACATTTTTTTCTGCTTACCTACTGCTTTTGTCGGGCAGAATTATTTTTTCCATCTCATTCCTGTTAATAATGATTTGTGTGTGTGTGTGTGTGTGTTTGTGTTTGTGTTTGTGTTTTTGTTTGTTTGTTTGTGTTTGTTTATATTGCGTAGTAGTTGTAGTGTGTGTATGTTTATATCGTGTTATAGTTGTGATGTGTTTGTGTGTGTCTTGTGTAGTAGTTATGCTGTCTGATGTGTTTGTGTTCGTCTTGTGTAGTAGTTCCTCCATTCATATTGGGGGTTAGGCGTAGAGCTGACAACTCTGCACTGTAAAAAGACATGTCAAGAAACAGAAATATAAGGCCATGGATGTTCCCAAGGTAAAATATTCCGGAGGTAAAATAGTCCCCCGTTCGGATCTCCGGGTGGGGACTACGTTGGGAGGTCCCTGGACTAAGGATAAGATCTTCATTAGGAATAAGGATATTAAATTAGGCACCTGGAATGTTCTGAGCCTTTACCGGCCTGGGGCATTTCAGTGTACAGTTAATGAGATAGTGAAGTATAAATTAGATGTAGTAGCTGTCCAGGAAGTTAGGTGGCCAGGAGAAGGGAATTGTAAAACTAAAAATTATACTTTTTTCTATGGTGGTACTGAAAATCATAATTTTGGAACAGGCTTTTTCATAAATAATAGAATTATCTCGGCTCTTAAAACAGTAGAATTTATTAATGATAGGATATCATATGCAGTTTTACAGGGTAGGTGGTGTAAAATTATTTTAATAAACATACATGCACCAACGGAAGATAAAGATGATAATAATAAAGATGATTTTTATACAGAGTTAGAACAGGTCTTTGATAAATTTTCTCAGTATGATATGAAAATTCTGTTAGGTGACTGTAATGCACAGATTGGCAAAGAAGAGACATTTAAACCCACGATTGGTAAAGAAAGTCTTCATGAATTAAGTAATGATAATGGTATAAAATTGATTACTTTTGCAACCTCAAAGAATTTAATTGTGAAAAGTACCACTTTTAAACATAAAGATATCCATAAATATACCTGGTCTTCTCCAGATGGTAAAACTCATAATCAGATAGATCATATTCTCATTGATAAGAGAAGGCATACTAGTATAATTGACGTTCGTACACATAGAGGTGCTGACTGTGCCAGTGACCATTATTTAGTAATTGCTAAATTAAGAGAAAGACTCTCAGTGATAAATCATAAGCAACAAAATCTAAAAGTTATAAAATTTGATACAGGAAAGTTTGTTGATGAAAGAATTAAGAAAGATTACAAAATTAAACTGTCAAATAGATTTGATGTTTTGCAGGATTTAAATGATGATGAAAATATAAATGAAACAGACGTAAATAAGAATTGGGAGCACATACGTAATGCAATAGAATCAGCAGCTAAAGAAAGTATAGGATACCATAAACCAAGAAAAAGTAAGCCGTGGTTTGATAATGAATGTCATAATCTAATAGAAATAAGAAATCAGGCTAGACTTAGATGGTTAAATAACTCGGATGATACAAATCTAAGCAATTATAATAGAATAAAGCGAGAAGTTAACCGCACGTTTAGAAGTAAAAAAAGAGATTACTTGAAAAGCAAAATTAACGAAATTGAAACAAACAGCAAAAATAAAAATATCAGAGATTTATATAAAGGTGTAAATGAATTTAGAAAGGGGTGGCAACCTAAAGTAAACTTGATAAAAGATAAAGACGGTGATTTTCTAGCTGACCCATGCGATATTCTAAATAGATGGAAGAACTACTTTAATGACCTTTTAAATGTCCATGTAGGAGATAAATCAGAAGTAAATGAAGTCCACACAGCAGAACCTTTAGTTCCAGAACCTAACTTGACGGAAGTTAAAGATGCTATTAAAAGGCTAAAGAATAACAAAGCACCTGGCATTGATTTAATACCAGCTGAGTTAATTAAATATGGTGGAAATTCATTAATATGTCAAATTCATAAATTAATTTGTTTAATATGGAATAAAGAAGAAATCCCTCAACAGTGGAAAGAATCCATAATTGTTGCTGTGTTTAAAAAAGGTGATAAAATGAACTGCAATAATTACCGTGGAATTTCTCTACTCTCAACAACATACAAAATATTGTCTAACATTCTTTTAACAAGACTAACCCCATATGCTAATGATTTTATAGGTGATTATCAATGTGGATTTAAACGTAACAGATCAACTACAGATCAAATTTTTCACATCAGACAGACACTTGAAAAAAAGTGGGAATATAATCAAAATGTCCATCAGCTATTCATTGATTTCAAAAAAGCATATGATTCGGTCAAAAGAGATAAATTATATAATATATTAGTAGAGTTTGGAATACCTAAGAAGCTTGTTAGTATGATAAAAATATGCACCAGTGAAACAGAAAGTAAAATTCGTGTGGGTAATAATATGTCTGACAAATTTACAATTCATGATGGGTTAAAACAAGGAGATGCATTATCTCCATTGCTCTTTAATTTTGCCTTAGAATATGCTGTAAGGAAGGTAAAAGAAACTAAAGAAGGACTAAAATTAAATGGTGTGACTCAGTTGTTAGCATATGCAGATGATGTAGACTTACTGGGGGATGATGTGAATACAATTAAGAATAATGCTAAAATATTTTTCAAAACTGCTAAAGAGATAGGTTTGGAAGTTAACAAAGAGAAAACTAAATATATGCTTACAGGCCGAAACCAAGTGTTAGGTAATAATCAAAATCTAATTATTGATAACAACTCGTTTGAACCAGTTTCCAAATTCAAATACTTAGGAGTAATATTAACAAATGAAAATGATATTAAAGAGGAAATAAAAAGTAGGCTTAATTCAGGAAATGCATGTTACTTCTCTCTTCATAAACTTTTGTCTTCTCGTTTAATATCTAAGAAACTAAAAGTTAAAATATACAAGACAGTAATTTTGCCTGTAGTATTATATGGGTGTGAAACTTGGTCCCTTACATTGAAAGAGGAACATAAATTGAGAGTATTTGAAAATAAAATCCTTAGGAAAATCTTTGGACCTAAAAGGGATGAGGAGACAGGTGAGTGGAGAAGGTTACATAATTTAGAACTACATAATTTGTACTCATGTCCAGATATTATTAGAATAATTAAATCAAGAAGACTTAGGTGGGCAGGCCATGTGGCACGAATGGGAGAGGAAAGAGGAGTTTACAGGATTCTTGTTGGGAAACCTGATGGTAAGAGACCTGTAGGAAGACCAAGACGAAGATGGAGGGACAACGTTGAGATGGACCTAAAGGAAATCGGTAGGGATGGAAAAGAGTATATAGAACTTGCTCAAGATAGGAACAGATGGAAGGCCTGTGTTGCTGCAGCCATGAACCTTCGGGTTTAAGAAGGCTAGAGAGTTAGTTAGTTAGTTAGTCAGAAAAACGTCACTCACGATCTACTTGCCGCCTTTGCACATCAAACTCGGATTGATCAAACATATTTTAAAAGCAATGGACAAGACAGGTGATGCATTTCAATTTTTGAAAACAAAATTTCCTCGTCTCAGTGAGGCTAAAATCAAGGAAGGGGTTTGGACCCTCAGATAAGACAACTTTTCCAAGATTCGACGTTTATTGAACACCAGAATCGAAGAGAAAAACGAGCTTGGCTTGCATTCCAAAACGTGTGTGACAACTTTTTGGGTAATAACAAAAGTGATGATTATGTCGCAGCTGAAATATTCTTTTCACCCCTCCAAATCAAAATCATGGCCATAAAATATCAAAAAGTGATAAACGGCGGCTGATGGGGGAAAATGGGGGGAGGGGCGCACGAGGTATTGAGAGCGCCAGCATGGTACAGTGAATCTTCTGAACTGTTGCTATATATTTTTTTATTATTGTTGCTATATATTTTTTATTGTTACTATATATTTTTATTATTGTTGCTATATATTTTTATTATTTGGGGTGTTTGGGGGAGGATGAGTGGGGCTGGAAGCTAGAATATGTATAAAATAAGTGAAAAAATTGCGAAAAAACTGGAAAAATCGATTATTTTTAATGATTTTTTTTACAATGTAAGGGGGCAAATCCCCCCAAATCTAACTCCTTGCTACAAATGTTCATGTTTTTTGATAGAAGGACGTAAGGCACAAAAATTATTTAGCGTAATAGTTAAGATGAATTATCGTCAAAGTAAACCTTTTTTGGACTGTGTTTTAAGTATGTGTAATATTGGACTGTGCTTAAGAAAGTGTAGTGTTATGTATATGCTTGTACGTGTGTAAGGGCAAAAATATGTATGTGTGTGTGTGAGTGTGTGTGCCCGTATCTATAGGTTAGATTACCTTTCTTATATGTAATTTTTCTTTGTATTTTTATTTCTCTGTAATTTTTTTTTTCTTTATTTTTTTCAATATTTTAATTATTTCATATTCAATTTTTTTTGTAAATATGATCAAGTGGAAGAAAAGGCTCCACAGCCTTAACTTCGCCATGTAAAAGAAGACGAAATAAATAAATAAATAAATAAATGGTTTAGAACTTCTCTAGCCCCTCAGAAGAAATGTAAAGGCTGAAATAATCCTTTTCATCCCTCCAAATTATCGAAAACTGATAAAAATAGGTGGGGAGCTCCCCCCGAAAACGTTGGGTGATGGGGGAAAACGGGAGTCATATTCGGATTCAGGAGGTAATTTTACATAAGAATCAGCAGGAATAGTGTCAGGGCCGATTTTCATGCAGACCAGTGTTATTTGTTCCCTAACTCATGATGAAACCAAAATCCACACAAATATTGTCGCCTTTTCCGAAGACACTGCCTTTACACCATTGAATTCAATCATAGATTCAATGTTATTCTTTACAAAACCGGAAGTGCAGTCCCAGCCAGCGCCAAGGAAGCACAGAAATTTGAACATCCGATGAATAGCGCCCATACCGGTTTTCTCTTGCTAGTTGCTACAGATGAGACTGCACTGAAAACGTAAATTATTTTGAAAGTCAATTTGTAAAGAGCAGTCTTTCCTCTTTTTCATGTTTGTTTAAAAATTAAAATTGTAATAATTTATAATTGAAACTTGATAATTTAGTTACTAGGAGTTGGCAATGCTGTTATTTTCCGCTTTCGAATGTTTGTGTTTTGTTTTGACAGTAAATAAGCAATAAGCATAACAATTTACACCCTGTGTCAGTGGTTTGTACCTTGCATTTTTCCGTAAGGTAAGCATTTGAGAAAAAAATTGACTTGTCAAAAATGTGAGTGCGTAATTAACTGCATAACGATGAATGTTCTGGTACACTACTTCATAATGTAAACAGTTGGCAAGGAGGAAGTTAGCTATGGAATTGTCACACCTTTGAAGGCAGTTGCACGAATACCTAACTCTGTAATGGAATCCTATTATTCTGAGCTTATTGTAATAGCGTAAGCAGTGGATAATTGGAATATCAACTACAGTTGTAATAATTTGTACCAGTTTGTAAACGTTTTTTTAAAATTTTTAAGAGTACTTTAGGAATTAACAAGAATGCTATATTCAATGCATCTATTGACGTATGTTCTTCAAGAGTAGGGGTAGAAAAATACAGGGCGCTTGAATTTTTAATTTTTTTTTTGTGTTTCCTTACAGAAATGCCATTCCGTTCACGTAAGGGGGGGGGGGTCAACTTTTGGTATGATTAGGATTGCTATATTTCATAAGTGAAAATCCAGGACAATGCTGACCGGAAGCTTGTTAGTGAGAAGGGGGGGATTGCTGGACCCGGCAAAGTTGTGTATATACATATCCATTGTCATGTTCTATACACTTCTTTAAAAAAAAAAAAAAAGAAATCCACTTCGAAGTGTATCATTAATCTTGCAATTCCTTTCAGGTGTCATAATGAACTAAGCTGCTATGTCACAATGTCGAAAATTTATTTGAGAACTGCAGACTGAACAGTATGGGCACTCAAGCACTGACTTTACAGTATAACAGCTTACTATGCAATAGAAGAAATTTGCAACTGAAATTCAGTGCTGCCGCCGCCAGACAGCGGCGCTATCGTCAAGTCAAATATCTTTGCTGCACGAACATTGCAGCATCATCTTGTAACTCGATAACTCTTGTATTATCGAGAGGGAGCTGTTCAATGTACAGCTAGATTGCTTAGTAAAATGAGCATTTTAATATTACACATTTAAATATAAATAAGGGTCGGGAAAGTATAGTCTTAATCATTTCTTCTTTCCCACCCGATTCCGGGACGAATAGGAAGCCTAGATATGATCAGGCTATCAAAATCCAACCTATCAACCAGGCCATTTAACATTTTGACACACTGTTCCAATAAATGAGGGACAGCCATTTCACATTTTTGGAATAAGTTGTAATTTTGCAATGTGTTGACTGTGTTCAGAGAAACGTAAAGTTTCTACAATCAGTTAATACAATTCCACAAGTCACGCTACTTAGTATTGATACTTTTCTGTCCATCTTTTGTCAAACAACTTGAGAATGTTACGGTGTTTCCCTGGTTTTCTTGCACTGTGCTTTTAAAAACCAAATTCCTTTAAGAAGACTCAAGGGGAAAAAATATATAACGACTTGACAGCTCCATTCTTATCGCAGAAATTCCTAAACTATCAGGAAATTGCAGACATTTGGTCTGCAGTCCCATCTGGTATGTGGGATTACGTAATTTCCTTCTCATCCTATACGTCTCCAATTTAGGAGAAAAAAATAAGTTCAAAGAATCTTTTATGAACAAGCCGATAGAACAGGTAATCTGGTAATTTTACTGAACCAAAAGGCCCCCCCCCCTTAAATATTCCCATGATCATATTGCTAAATCAGAATTATACATTCCATTGTAAAATTTTACACTGTTGCTAGCCAAATGTTGAAATTTGCAGCAATATCGTAGAGTCAGCTATATAATAGACTGTATTCATGCCCGTACCAACTGAGCCTTCTGAAGGCCACTGTAATGAAAGAATTAATTACTTGTAATCCAATCTTGTATTAATAAAATGTGTTAAGGTCGTATTTCATAGCGTATCTTTTTGGATTCATGGCTTTATTAGTCCATATTTTTTTTAAAAAGAAATGGCTCCTGTGAATATTTTTAGTTTTGTCTACCTCTGTTCACAAGTATTTTGTTGTACCTATATATAAGCACATAAGCACAACATATAAAAATTTTATATTTACATTAAATTTGCTTCACCATTATACAGGTTCACTTTTTGATGTTGCTTTCATTCATTTCAGGGTTTGGTTATAGTTATCATTCCTGTTGGATACATTGCTGGGGACTCCATGCCCTATGTCATAGTGAGAGGAAATTTAACATCTCTGGATAACAGTTCAATCCCTTTCAAAGTGTCAGTATCTGGCTTAAAAGGTATGATTTGCTGTTTGATAAATGTAGCATGTAATCAAAGTTACTGATCCAGTAACCCAACTATCAGCATTTCAATTAGAGGATACATATTTATTTCACACATTTTATTTTAAAGGACACAGCTGGGAAGTCATGTAATGGGAGTAATGTGCAATGGTTTCCCCAATCAGTTGAGATTTCGGTAAATGTTCGATCTCGCACAAACACCTATGACTTGTTTATTTCGTCATTTTTTACATTCGTACTTACCGGTTATGCATTGCAAAAGATTCTGTAAGGTGTTCTTTTGCTTTTTTCAAGAAAATAACTTCAATTTTTCACATTACGAGTATTTATTTTTCTTCTTTTTTTCGCTTTGGTAAGACACAATGTGGCGGGCACAGCTTGACTCGTCGTGGATCATGAGTGGGTATGCAGTGTTTCCAACCTTCTTAACCGAAAAATGCCTCACAAACCATTCAAAAAACCCAAACACTATCATGCATAGCCCCAGAATCCATTCACGGTAAGGTTAGGTTAGCTTATGTTAGGCAAACATAGTTAAAATTTGGGATCTTAACCTAAATATGCCCCAAAAACCATTCATGCATAGCCCCAGAAACAATTCTCGGAAGGTTAGGTTAGGCAAACATAGTTACAATTTGGGGTCGTATTTAGTTTTTCATCTTCTTGCAAAACAACGGCGTGGTTGGAAACACTGACAGGTGCAACATTCGGTTCACGTAAAGAAAGCTAATAACATCAACGGAAATTGTGAGTCGGAAAGATACTACATACATGAATTTGCCGTCAAATAGATTGCACAAGGAAAAAAATACATCCACAACCTTTAAACAATCTATAGAAACTCAATTTGGTAAGTACTTTCTCCTGTAAAAATGAAGAAATCTGTTTGTGCTAGATCGAACATTTACCGGGATTTCTTTGTGGAAATTACAGTACTAACTATAATATAATGCCTTACTTACAATCACTTACTGAAATCTCGAATGTTGTTAAAAGTTCACATAACCGTTTTATATATACACACTGAAGTGCCAAAAGTCATGCGATACCTATGTAATATCATGTGGGACCTACATTAGCCTGACGAAGTGCAGCAACTGAACATGGCAAGGACTCTACCAGATGGCTGAAGTATCCTGAAGAAATGTTCAGCCATGCAGTCTCCCTTAGTTCAGGATCTTGTGCATGAATGAATTTTTAGATCATATCCCAAATGTGTTCCACGGGTTCATGTCTGGTGATCTAGGTGGCCAAATCATTCATTAGAATTGCCCAGAATGCTCCTCAAACCAATCACAAACAATTTTGGTCCGGTGATTTGGCACATTGTCATCCTGGAAAATCCCATCATCGTTAGGGTACGTGAAGTCCATGGAGGGCTGCAAATGGTCACGAAGCAGCTGAACATAGCGATTCCTAGTCAATGACTGGTTCAATTTGACCAGAGGACTCAAACTATGCCACGTAAATGTGCCTCACAACATTATGGCACCGCCACCAGCATGCACGGTGCCTTGTCGACAACTTGGACCCATGACCTCATGGTGTTTGCACAACACCTGAACCCTTCCATCAGCTTGTACCAACTGGAATCGTGACTCGTGTGTCCAAGCTACATTTTTCCAGTCATCTAGAGTAAAATCTATTGGTGCACGAGCCCAAGTGAAGTGCTGCTTCTGGTGGCATGATGTTAGTAAAGGCACTCTAGTCGGTCTTCTGCTGCCATATCCCATTAAATTTCACTGAACTGACCTCACATACACATCTCTCGTACATGCCTCATTGACTGTTGATGTGATTTCATGCAATGTCACTTGTCTGTTAGCATAGACGATTCTGCTCAGACGTCGCTGGTCACAGTCACGGCCACTTAGGGTGTCTACCAGTCTGCAAATGCTGGAAAGTCAGGGAATTTACTTTTTCTGGTAAAGTGATGGAAATGTCAGGGAAATTTACTGTTTTTCTGGGAAAATCAATGTGGTAGTTCACTAAAAGTAGGTTTTTGAGCAAAGAAAAAAGGACAAGCAAGATTTTTTTTAAAAAATTAAATTTGTTGTGGACAAACTATATTTCGGTTTGGTATATTGAGTATTACCGGTAGTTAACAGTAGAAATTGCATGTTAAATTAGAGTTGGAAGTGGTCGGGGAAAAAATGGCGTTTTTGGGGAAAAAACAAGTTTTTTCCATGCCTATTTTGGTTGGGCTTTTTTCAGCTTTTTTTCACAAAAGTGTCTCAAAGCAATGACAATACAAGAGTTGGCAGTATTTCTCCTGTTCCATGGTTTTTGTTTATCTCCCTACTGTAAACTAGACACTCATTTCAAAATATAAAACAATTTACAATATGAAATTCATAGCTAGACATAAACAGTGTTTTCAAAGAAGCTGGCTTTTTTTAATAGGCAGTTCTTTCCGAGTGTTATTTTCATATCTTCCAATTTAGTTTTTGCATCTCTGGGTAATTCCATGTCAAATCAACCAAGAAAAAATAAATTTTGAAATTTGATGTCATGAATTTGACTAATTTTTGGTATACACGTTTCTTATCATCTGAATTATAGAAAATATTTTTTTTATTTTTCATGTTGCTAGTTTTTAAGTTATTGAATTTTGAAAATTGACAAAATTGCGCAAAAACCGCTCGCTGCTGAAACTTTAAATACAACTTGCAAGAGATCTGTTTCAACTACAGGGCTGGGCATGGTCTCATTTTAAAGCTTATGAAGAGGGCTTTCATTTGATATACAACATGCTTGGTTTTTTGCAAAAAAAAAAAACAAATTTTGAAAGTTTTTCAAAATTTTATTTTAGAATTTCCAAAAAACGAAATTTTCAAAAAAATTACACATATTGGTAAATATCTACTGAAGGTTCAATCAAAATTCCAAGGTGTTGTCTCTTTGGCATCATATGAAAAGTGAATTTCTTTCAAGACCATGCGATGATTTAAGTTAACATATTTTACATACCTAACCACATTATAAATACAGAAGCATGCATACCAAGAAACTCCTTAGTGATACAGAAAGTCTTTCTTTGATAAAATGTATCATGCTTGTGTCATCTCCTCTTGCTTCAGCTGGTATGTTCTACTAGTGGCTGTTACAGAGTCCACTTTGCAAAGGACTGCGTGTCTTATGATTTTAAGAATATCTTGTCGCCTGGGATAACTAAATGACTGTGGTGGACCACAAGGATTGAAGAAAAACACCTGCACTTCATGTTGTGCATCATCTTTCGAAAGTACACATCCCACCCACCAATTGGCATCATACGCACATGCTACAAAATCTGTGATGTGTTCAAAGGGTACATTTTCAACATCTGCATTAACTTTAACACAATGTACCAAAGTTTCTTCAGATGCAGAAAACAATTTAGTCTGCACTTTTTCTGTGCTTACTGGTATGAATGCATGAAACCTCTTGAGTCCCTGTTACAGCTACAGCTTCAACAAACCGTGTCTGTTAAAGTCTCTCTCCTTCCAAATATTTGTCATTTGTCACATAAAAGAAAGTTATTGATGGAATGTTCTCATGTCCCCACCCAAATAGCTGGAGTGGTGTCATGATTTGGTTTGAAAGAGGATTCTGGTGGCTTTGGCTGCCAGCATCTATACTGTCCCTCCAACACCATCACACACACCTTTACCATGTGCTTACATAAAAATGCCACAATGCCATCAAAATCTATGATGGTTGCACAAATTTGCAAAGTTTTCTTATATTGTGCTGCTGAACCATCAGGTCTACCAGGGAACACCTAGTTGACGGGAAGATCAATTCTCTAGACCTATTCATTACCAAAACTGACCAAGGAATTGCAACCGGGGTTTATCATAAACCGTTGGCAGCAGTAGCGGCTAGTGCCTAAAATAACAGGTGAAGAAGTACATTTATAGGCAATGAAAAACAAATAGTAAGTTGAACTGAATCATGCTTGACTCACCTACGTTTTGTAGATCAAATCGATCCTTCTATCTTTCAGGGCTGCAAATCTATCGATAATGTCTTCATGAAAGGGGTGACGTTCAATAAGTTCGTTCAAGAGCTCCTTTTGGATTGAAACGTTCGCCAAAGATGAAAGTCGGTTCTGTGATGTAGCGCTTCTTGAGTAGGTTTTTATTCTCTTGAGGCACGAAAAACTCCTTTCCACTGATGCACTGGTTGAGGGTATTGTTTCTACCAGGGAGAAGAGTTTGTAAGTTTCCTCGAATACATCTCGATTTGCCCTCAAAGAATGAAGAACTTCTTCAGGTGTGCAATTTTTGTACTTTAAATGATCATTGTAAAAAAGAGACAGCTCATTTTTAAGGCGCTGAGGCTTATTGAATATTTGGGGATAACACTGTTGTAGCTGGCATAGTGCATCGGAGGGGAAATTAATGGAATGTGTCTGAAATTTCGATGTGTCTACAAGACAGAGGAACTTCAATTTGTCACAGTCTTGAAAACGAACACTTATTTGCATCAAAATATTATCAAGTATTTCAAAGTAGAGGATTCTATAATTAAGGAAAACTTCTGATTGTTCTCTTCCTGTAGTCACACTCGTGAGTTTGGCTGTGTTTTCAAACAATGTACCGAAATATTGTTCGTTCCTTCTTGCCGTTAGAATATCAGTCGTACTCTTGATTTTAGCCACGCAGAAACTGATGTCCAACGATCTTTTCTGAAGAACATCGAAAAGAACGTCAGTCATACTAAAAATGTCATTGAAAACTACGGCCAGGAAAGTGAACTGAAAACTGTTATGAAGAAAACCTTTGCTTGATCGAATGGCCTTTTCATCAGATTCTGGATCGTCCATAATTATTTCAAATACATGTTTCAGCCTGTCCCAGTCTTCAATGATCACACGAAACAGTCTGGAATGGGAACTCCACCTCGTCTCAGTTAAAGTTGGAATTCTTTTGGCCAAAACTGAATCAAGAACATGCGTTCGTTTGGCAGATTTGTGAAAAAAATTTGGAAAACCACTGATACTCGCAAAAAATATGCGGAATTTTGAATTGCTATTGCAACTTTGTTTCAGAACTACGTATATTTAGCTGATGGGCTAAACAATGGACAAACATTGCTTGAGGTGCTTTATCCTTAATTCTTTTCTGCAGTCCGTTTAAGTGCCCTGACATTACACTTGCCCCATCGTAGCATTGCGCAACTAATTTATGTTCATAATCAAACTCTTTCAATACACCGTCTAACAAATGAAAGAGTGTTTCTGCAGACCTATCAGCACTTACGTCAAAAAAACCTAAAAATCGTTCAACCAGTTTCCCCTCTTCATTAACATATCTCACAATAATGGAGCACTGTGAATATCTGACAAATATCTGTGGTGTCATCCACTTGAACAGAAAAAAAAACCTGAAGCTTTAATTTCATTCCTAACATATTCCTGTAAGTACTCAGAAATGCATGCAATGAGTTCGTTTTGTAATGTCTTAGAGTCACCACTGAACACGTTTTTTATTTTCTTGTAATGGTTCTGTATTTCTAACGAACTTCTCGATATTAATAATGCAACAAGTTCTTTGAAATTCCCACGATTAAGCGAAGACACGCTTTCGTCGTGACCCCTGAACGCAAGTTCTTGTTTACATAAATACAGCGTTGCGTCAACTATTAATTGTAGGAAAAGCCTATTTAATCTTACATTTTCATTGAACCGTACATTTAAGAGCCTACTATTTTCTTGAAGGGCATCTGCTATGGCATTCCTGATTTTTTCAAAAACTTTGAATTGTAATTTACACTTTAAATGTTCCACCAAATCATTGTGCTTATGCAGAGAACGCGTTATATTGACAAGATCGTTATACCCTTCTTTATTCCACACATTGTATTTGTTGCTAAACAGTAAACAAGGCCAGCAGAACAACGATTGCAAATATCGACTACTACACAACCAAGGAAAGTCGACAAACCAGGAACTTTTAAATTTAATGTTGTTCGATTTCCCTGCCTTTTTGTTCTCTCGCTTAACTGATATTTGAAGAATATCAGTGGGTCGCCCACAATTTAAAACGTCTTTTTTATCTTGATCCGTCCATCTGGAAAATGGTGTCTGCAACAAATTACACACTAAGTCATTTACTGGGTTCATTGTACAAACCACAGCTCAACACATGAACACAACACACGATAGGAAACGCAAAACACACACGCGGAACAAGATCTCGCGAGAACGCAAAGATTTTGCCACAACCACTGGATGCAATGTTTTCTCCGACGAGAGAACTGCTTCACGTAGAAGGCGACACCCGTTCAAGGCCAACGCCGTAGCCGACGGCCAACGCTAGGTGACGTCACCATTGCCATGACAACCGGCTAAGTTTTTCGCACCCTGGCGGCGTTTGCTCTACGACGAACTCTTCACGTGCGTAGCACCGAGCGGCGTATTATTTGAGTATTATCGTGTGCGTTCTGCTGGGAAATAGTTTAATTTAACAAGCAAATGAAAAATGTCAATAAAGTAAAGTGTTCCCCTGTGCATAGCACCAAGCCATGAAGGCGTATAGGGGGTGTGAGGGTAACGCCCCACACTTTCTTGATCCGGTCGTGAGTGGGGGTGATGTGATCAGCATCACGCCCCTGACCGCCTTTACCCCCCAGGGTTTCCCCCAGGTACCCATGTTATTCGACGCTGGGTGGGCGCCGGGGCCGCTTTCACCGTTAGAAAAGTTCCCGGATTTGAACCGGCCGGGGATCGAACCCGGGACCTTGAGCATGGTAGTCAGACGCGTTACCGACTGAGCCACCGCGAATGTCAATATTAATTTGAAAATTAGGTGAAAACATCTGCACTTGTTGCACTTGGCCAGCCGCCACTGGTTGGCAGGCGACTTATACCTCCACAAGAAATCTGAACATTCTAATAGGATAAAGTCAAATGTTTACCTTAATTTTTTCATCCGAGCTGAAAGACTATGTAATGACAAAAAAGAAAAAGAAGATGCATGGATAAAGAGGGTGGGTATAAAAAGTGGGTATACAATACTGGATATGGAAAAGGTGGCCAAGAAAGTGAAAAAAATAATAAGGAGCGAACACTCTTATAGCGTTAAAGAGAAAGAGGTAGATGAAACTGGAATAGGAAAGTGCGGAAATGAAACCCATTTTGTCAGAATCCCCTATTGTAAAGGTGTCCCCGAAAGAATTGAAAAAAACAGTGTGTGGGTATGGTGTAAAATGTGGGATTAAACCCTTCGGAGCATTGAAAAAAAATTCACCGGATATAAAAAAGGGGGGGGGGAATCGGCAAGATAACCCGGAAGGGCAAAAGGGAGTTTATAGGATTAGATGCGAATGTGGAAAGGAATACGTAGGACAGACGGGAAGGAGCATGTGCATCAGCTGGGGTGAACACCAGAAGGATATAAAGGAGGGGATACCCAAAACAGGACTTTTCAGAGCACATATTAGTTAGCGGGCATAAGATCGAAACAAGAGAAGTTATCAGGAAAGTGAACAACAAATTGGATAGGAATGTTTATGAAACAGCTTATATATGCACGGATAATTGGAATAAACTTAATAGAGATGACGGCAATTTGGAAGACGGATGGATTGCATTTTTCAAAAAATGGGATAAAGCTGTGAATAATGACGCCAAGTTGGGTTTCCATGTTACATCCTAGGCCAGGAGGGCCGCTGAGGCGGAAATCGAGTTGACCTTGGACTGGTGATGCACGGGTTTCATCAGGGAAAAACTAAGGAGGGGAAGTTTCCTTCCTTCTCCGTGTTGAGCATACGCTGCACATTCGCTTCTCCCAAGCACTGGCCGGGTGGCTTCTAACAGCCGCTTCGGACGTTTCTTTTATGAGGTTTTAGATTGTGATATGCGTGGTTTTAGATTTGTATGTTGACAGAATTTTATAGCTACAATGCGGGTTCTTTAATAAGTGTTTTTTTTACCATAACCTTTAACCTGTATCCTCAAATAACACTTTCTTAACGTGACACCATGTTTGGTGCCTAAGAATACGCATTAACCTGAAGGAGGAGGCAGTCTTGACCTCTGAAACGTTGTTTTGATCTACAAATCGTACTCACACACGTAAGTAATTGATAGGGAGACAAATTTATGGTAAATAAAATGTTAGATCAGCGGTGTGTATACCAGCGGTGATAAAAAGAAGAAATTGGCACACACTTTTTCATTATGAGAGGAAACAACATACAAAAGAGCTATAAATTGATAAACTACTTCATTTTTATATACTGTACACATACACAAGTACTTAGCTGTCCAACCAAAAAGAAAACATCAACACAAAATCACTTCATTTCTAAATTGCATATCTCAAGTGATTTATTCATTGCATGTATTTGAAGGATATCCTTGCTGTCCAACAAATAAAATAATCACTACTGCACATACACAAACACATGTTGAAAATCACATGATGATAAACAAAATTCATTCATGACTGAACACAAATGACACCATTGTTTCCCTTGATGTGCGGGAACAGCTAGCAAGTTCAATGAAACTGGAAGTTGAGTAGACATTCAGAGGAAGTAAGGAATGCAGCTTGACAGGGAGCGAAGTTTTCGAACTGAGAATATGTGCGTGGGAAATCCAAATTTGCAGGGTCTTCCTGATGTGATGGAAGATAAAACGTTCTTCAGCTGCAAGTGGTAGGAAACTTTAAGCAAACATTTCGTTACAAATCGACACTTTGCGCGCACAACCTCGATTGCCAGTTTTTGCATGTTTTCTACTTAATTTGATGATATTTCACAGTTATTTCGTGAAAAAGCATTCATTTCATGGAAAAGCACACATTTCACATCACTTCGCGAATGAAACTCATGCATATTTCATCATTTGGGGTGTAGTTAAGTGCAGAATGTTCAAAATTGCATCTTTTTTTCACATTTCGCGCATCGCGAAAATTCAGTGTCCCTAGTAATTGATCTTTTTAAAATTCTTCATTATTTAACTAATGAGGCTGTTTCTTCTGGTAAAGTTTTTCCTGGTCTGGGGTCAGGTGAGGACAAAATTCCTTTCTCTTTGACAATTTTTTTTTCTTTCCTTGTTATGTAATTACTAACACCAAACTCCTTTTCAATTTTTCCACATGAACAACTTTTGGGCAAAATAGACAAAATCATGACCCTGTCACTTTCATTTGTAGTTTTAGTTCTCTCTTTAAGATGCTGAAAGGTTTCTGGTTCTGAATTGCTACAGTGGCATTCTTCTTCATCTTTATCACCTCCTGCATTAAAAAGGGATTGGGTATAAGTATTTCTTATTTTCTTTATCTTTTCTCTGCAATACCTTTTCAAACTCTTCAGTTTCTTCTTGCTCACTGGAGACTCACCAAGAGAGATCATAGAGGCATTCAAGTAGCTGATCCCTGTATCAACAACCATATATTCTGTATCTTAGTTACTGCAAGTAGGACCAGCATTTTCATCCGGCCCTGAAGGATTTTCTTTTTCTGGAACGATAGCCTGCTTTTCCTTCCCCAACTGCAGTCTACAGAAAGTCAAATTTTCATATTTTCTTCAATTCCGTAATTTAAAGAAATCATCCAAGCTGCCACATTCCTCAGATCTTTACTACACCAGTGTCCCTTTTTCTTAAAAGAATTACAACAGTAAATGGACCACTTCTTGCCATCCATATCAAGATTTTTTTTAAAAGATGAAGACACTAATATAGCAAGTTTCAAACGATTCACAGCACAGAAGTTAACTGAGATATACACACTCTGGTAGCTACACCACAACTGATCCATTTGGACAAAGAAGCATAGGAGAGCAGGAATGGACATGTCACAGCAGCAAAATTCAAACAATTCACAGCACGGAAGTTAACTGAGATGTACACACACTGACATCTCACCACAACTGATTCAGTTGGACAAAGAAACATAGGAGACCAGGAAAGGAATGACTCACACTTCAGCTTTAACTGTCTTTCACTCATGATACCAAAGTGATACCACCTTGAAATTTTGACTGAACCTTCATTAGATGTGTACCAATATGTGTAAAATTTTGTTTTTTGAAAATTGAAAAATAAAATTTTGAAAAAAATTCAAAATTTGTTTTTCGCAAGAAACCAAGCATGTTTTATATCAAATGAAAGCCTTGTTCATAAGCTTTATTGATTGGTTTGGTGTTTACTTTATGCACAGTAAGGCTAATCTGGACTGAACCTACAGTTTAAGGTGGGATCTGAACCACTTGTGCCTCCACCAGGTATCGAACCCAGGACCCCTTGATTACAAGGTGACGACACTACCACTGCACCATCGGGAAGGCTCTTCATAAGCTTTAAAATGAGACTATGCCCAGCCCTGTAGTTGAAACAGGTCTCTTGCAAATTTTATTTAAAGTTCAAAAACTGACATGGAAAAAAAAACATTTCAGATGACAAGAAACATGTATACTAAAATTTAGCCAAATCCATGACATGGAATTAGCCCTCTATAAGATTCTGACAACAGACACACATCATCAGCAAAATCTAGGTCTTCTAATCTATCCATAAGGCCCCATTGTATTCCTTTTCTTTTTCCTTTTATGAATTCCCTCATTACTACTGTATCTATTACCAGAAGAAGGATAAGAGGCAGCAGAATACATCCCTGCCTCACTCCAGTTTCTGTTTCAAAGGGTTCTGTAACTTCTCCTTCTTCAATAACTTAACTTTTGTATTGTCGATATGACTCCTGGATTATACTTATTATCTTATTTGGTATTCCAAACTGCTGTAATATTTGCCACATTCTTTTCCTTGCTATAGAATCAAAGGCTTTCTCAAAATCTACAAAGATTGTATATAATGTATTATTCCATTCTATGCATTGCGTGATGATAATCCTTAATGTACATATTTGGTCTGTGCAGGATCTACTAGAATGGAATCCTGCTTGCTCTCTCCTAACCTTGGCTTCTATTTTATCTTGAATGTGATTTAGAATAACCCTAGTTAGTATATTACTTGGGACAGACAACAGCGTGATTAATCTCCAGTTGTTACAGTTTGTCATATCACCCTTTTTTTGAATTTTAATTATAAGACCTCTTTTCCAATCTTCTGGTATTTTCCGTAAACACTTCATATAGTATTTCTGCCATCTACTTCACATTTACCATCAAAATCTCTGGTGGGATTTTGTCTATTCCAGCTGACTTCCCATTCTTTTGTTGTTTAATTGCTAATTTGATTTCCTGAATTGAAGGAGGATGGTCTGAAATTCTCATCTCTGCTCCCTCTTCAGTTTCTTCAGCCTCTCTCTCTATTTCTCTCGTTCTGTCCTTATCTCTGATGTTGCTATTTAATACCTCTTCAAAGTGCTCTTTCATTCTCTTCATTTGCTCTTGTTTATCCCTTAATAGCTTGCCATTCTTATCCTTCACTGGTATATTTTTCTTAAATTGTCGCTTTGATAGTAAGCGTGTTGTTTGATAAAGCTGTTTTGAATCACCCTTACTTGCTGCTTCCTCTGATACTCTTGCTTGCTGTTCTATCCAATTGCATTTATCATTTCGAGCACTCTTCTTCACCTCTCTGTCAAGATCTTTATACTGTTTTTCTAGGGAGCTCTTTTGGATTCTTGTTTTTGCAGTATTTAATTCTTCTTTCTTCATTTTTCTAGCTTTAATTTTATCCCATGTGTTCACTGACATCCAGTCTTTCTGCTTACTTTCCCTATATCCTAAAATATTTTCACTGATTTCTATCAAATTTGTCTTGGTCTTCTGCCATTTTTTCTCTATTGTATCCTCCTCTCTTTCTTCTATATCTTCATCTTTTCCATCAACAGTACTTGCAAATTGTTCTCTGTGATTTACAAGCTAAATTAAATCTTAATCTCTAATGAAGTAGCTAACAATCTTCTTAAGTATAGAAAACATTCAGACTGAAGCAACATTTGACAGTGGGGATGTCACATTGAAGTCACAAGTTACTGGGGCCCCTTCAGTCTATAAGCAAGCATTCACCACACATGCACAAACAAGACCGATGCAACATGATATGTGTCATTGAAGGAGCTTTCAGACTGAAGTCACAGATGACAAGTGACACAGTCGAGGCTGATTTTCCAGGTATTTTCACCAAAGCCAAGCATGTTTTCAGTGGGAAATTTGAAATTTGCATGCTGCTAAATGAAATTCTATGCAGGGTGCTCGGAAATTTACCTTACAAACTCCAAGGGCTAGTAGAGGGGACTGAGTAGACAATATTTTAATTAGGAACCCACACGTTTCCATTCTACAACCATGACACTGTATTGGATGTGCCATTGTTGGTATGCAACCAACATGTAGGCAGTACATGACATCAGATCACCTGATGGCATGTGACGTCTAACCTGCAGTGGTATCCTGGTTGGAGCCACAGTCACGTGCCTGTGCGTTTCCGATGAACATGATTGACTACACGTTTGCAGAATACACGGACATGATCCTTCTGTATGGCGCAGCGGAAGGGAATGGAAGAGAAGCTCGTCGGCTGTATCAAGAGCGTTATCCACAACGTGCGACTCCATTGCATACTCTTTTTTGCCAGCATTACGCAACGGCTCCGAGAACGTTGCAGCACCGCTGACAGGAAGTACTGTGGTGCTCCAAAGAGATGCCACATGCCCAAATTGGAAGAGGCTGTACTGCACCACATTGAACGGAACCCATCAACAAGTACGCAAAGAATTGCATGTGCAATGGGTGTTTCTCACGGCATTATGTGAGAGGTTCTGCATGAGCAACAACTACATCCTTACCACCACCAAAGGATACAAGCTTTGAGACCAGCCGATTTTGTACAACGTGTTGACTTCTGCACTGCTGCATCAACGAGCCTCAGTTTCCTCTTTGAGTTCTGTTCACAGATGAATGTAAATTCACTAGGGAGTGTGTTCTCAATTCTCAAAACAGCCATGTCTGGGCAGACGAAAACCCTCATGCGACCATATCCGGGGATTCCAGCACAGATTTGCTATCAATGTGTGGGCAGGTATTCTGGATGGTCATGTGATGGGGCTGTACCTTCTTTCAGCCAGGCTAACGGGTGCCGTGTACTTGATCTTCCTGCAGGAAGTATTGGCCCTGTTCTTGGATGCTGTGCCATTGAATGTCCGTCAGGAACTGTGGTTTCTGCATGATGGCGCACCATTTCACTTTACATGTGATGTTCGGAGACATCTTAACCAAAGATTCGGGCAAAGATGGATAGGCCGAGGTGGTCCAACTGCATGGCCCCCACGATCGCCAGATTTAACGCCATTGGACTATTTCTTGTGGGGTTGTATGAAAAGTATAAGTATGGTGTACGAGACTCTTGTAGAGACAGAGGAAGAACTGCTGGCACGAGTTATGGTTGCTGCACAAAAGATTGACGGGACACCAGGTGTGATGGAACATGATTCGTTGGTACAATGTCTGCAACGACATTGCTGGTTGTCACAGAGCCACTGTTGTAGTTGAGCAGTGCCATATGCGACACATCCAGTGCAGAAGACAGAAACAAATTGTTTTGTTTCACTGTCGACACAAGTGTTATTGTGATCAATGAATAGTACGTTTCTTTTTTGTTTCCTTGGCATTGTTACCAAATAAATTTGTTTGTATTATGTACTGACTCACACATCATTCAATTCTGTACCTTACGTAACACCTCATTTGACATGATTGTAATAAATGATTACACATTAGATCATCAGGTGATCTTCTGACGTCATGTACTGCCTACCCGGTTGCATACCAACTCAGGCACATCCAACACATTGTCATGGTTGTAGCATGTACGTTTCCGGACATGGGTTCCTATTCCAGATATTGTCTACTCAGTCCCCTCTACTAGCCCTGGAGTTTGTAAGGGGAATTTCCGAGCACCCTCTATTACCTGAACTATGAACGTTAGAGTTACAAACGATGCCTCATTTTGTTCAGTATACTTTGGGCTGATGGAAAAGAAATAAATTTTCTGTAATCAGTTAGAAGAAGAGAGAAGAGAAAGTAATAAATTTTTTACATGAAATTTGAAATTCATCGGACCCTCACACAGGCTACGCCAGGACGTGAATCTCCAAAAAGTACACACATAATGCCTGGTATGTTTGCCATTGATGTGGAAAAATTTACACACTTATTGCTAATACTTTTGAAAAGAAAGAAAAAAAAATTGATGCACTAACGCCGAGCGTGTTTTCAGCGGGAAATGTAAAATTCTGCATGAAATAGAAAAAAAAATCCTTCGGACATCGCTCCCTCCCCTAATAGTAACAATGAAATTATACTTTACTAATTGTTAATTACATACTTCTAGACTCATGCAGAACTCAAACCATGTATATTATACAACATTATACAAGTTACAGTATGTTAAAAAAGTAACATACTACGAGGAAAAGCTGCTTGTGACTCAGGTGTCACAAGCCGTCCTTAAGGGAAATACAGGGTTCTTCTTTCCCTTTTGTGCATCTGACGGGGGCAGGTTTAGCGGCCGGCCGGATGCCAACTCCAGTCTAATCGCATGCGATATCTCCGCTATGGAAACAGCTAGCTTCGGAATGACTTCAAGTTCTCAGAATTATGGTTACAATTACATTCAAAATAAGCATGTTAATTGTCACAGGGTATGTTGGAAATGTTATCCTCATGCATCCACATGTTTTTGACACAGATTTAGGAATTTTTTGGGCTGATCCCGGAGATTTGTTTTAAATTTTATACAATAATAGGCTAACGGTTTGCCATAAAATGCCTTTTCTTGTTCCTTGGCCAGATAATGTAGGCGTTTGTGTTTAAAAACCGTTTCGTGACATTTCTTAGTGGTATTGATTGATTGATTGGTTGGGTTGGTGTTTTAAGTCCAGTTTAAACACAGTAAGGCTAATTGGGACTGAACCTACAGTTTAAAATGGGATCCGAACCACTGTGCCTCCATGTGGTATGGAAGTCCTTGATCACAAGGCGACGATGTTACCACTACACCATCTGGGAGGCACAAAAGTTGTAAAGGAGAGAATGCATTGGCGTCCCGTGAAATTATTTGCACCTTATTAAATTAATATTGATTACAGCCTGCAAAAGAATTGGATCCAAAAATTTTCTTGCTCGCAATATATCATTCTTCTCTGTAATGCATTGTAAATTACCAGAACCACTATGTGCCTGAGTTAGTGGTATTCATGTTTCGCAGGTATAGTGTTCTTTTGTGACTGTTTTAGTCACAAGTGCTTCTGTCGAAGATAACAGCTTTTCAGTGCCTAATCCATGAAAATTATTAAAAAATGTTCAGCACATTTAGTTTGATTTGATTTCATTTATTTTACTTCGCTTTTTGTGCCACTTTTGGCTAATTTGCGAAGATGGAGATGAGTGTTATGATGAAATTGATGAATGAACACTCACAAACATCCATGCACAGGCCAGGAATCGAACCTGGGACCCCTGGCATCATAGGGTGATGTGCAGAACGATTAGTAACTATTTTATATTTTGTTCTTATTTGCCTGCTTATTTTGCGAGTTTTAGTGCCTATCAATCCTCATCCTATTTATTAGCCCTTATTTAACCTCCCTTAGATTTGTAATAGCGATGACCGTGGATGGTGTAAATAATATAGGACACTGAAAAGTCTCATATAAAAATTATGTAACATTTTGAAAACAGTTAGTAATTAAAATTGCAAGAATTCTTTCAGTCTATAATGATGAAAACTTTTCTTAATCCCAGAGACTTTATTTCTAAAAAAAATATAACAGGCAAATTATTGTGTGGGTTCGAGCCCCACAGGCTTATTTAACTGGGTGCCACTGGCACTGTCCCTTATTTTTGTTTCACTAAACTAAAATAATTTCTTTACATTATGTGTCCTTCTGGCTTCATGGCAATACTGACGTCGAAAGCGTAGGGACGGGAGGGCACGGCCCTTAATAATTGAGAAAAAAATATTTTGGAAGGTGGCAGATCGGACTCTCAGAGAATCCAATTTTTACTGTAATAACCTGCTATAAATACGGAGAAACTAGTACTCAGTTTTATCCGCGAAGCTGTTTTTTCTTTTTTGATTAATTTCAGTGGCCACTGTCACCATCCTCGTTGGAAATTGCTGTACTGTTGCTTGGCGTGCATCTTTTGTTTGTAGTTTCCTGGCTGCTGCTAGGTGCACTGCTGTTTACTGTGCATCTGGGGCATAGATAAAAAATGGATACGGTGAGATCAGGAGATTGTTGGGCCCACAATCCTTTGCTAATAACCCGGTCTTCAAATATTTCCTGAATGAAATCCAACGACTCCTGAGGTGTGTGTGAGGTGGCAGAGACTTGTTGGGCAAACCCTGAACTGGCATTCAATATCAGTTAGTTGTTCGAAGAATGGTGTGAGTATGTCGTCCCTGTGTCTCTGTGCATTTATGGTATTTTCATAAAATATGGACCCTATAACTCTGTATGCATTTACTGCACACCAAACACCAATTTTCTGATCATGCAAAGGAGTTTTGTGTATAAAATCGGGTTTATCTGAGCTCCAATACCTGTTATTCTGTGATGCAACATGGCCCCTTAAATAGAACCATGGTTCATCAGAGAAGAATATTAAACGTGGATCAATTACCCCACCATTAACATTCCCCAAAATCCAGTTACATAAATTTACCTGACTCTGGTTATTGCGTGGTAGCAGTTCTTGGACAACAGTGACCTTGTACGGTTTCAGTTTTAAACATTTGGTAGCTCACCATGCTGTTGTTTCAGAAATTCCTGTTTCCTGTGCAATCGTCGGAGCAATTTTTGAGATGTATGTTGTAATCTTTCTCCGACTTCGTGAAATTTATCCTCGGTCAGTACATGCTGTTTTACCATTTTCTTCTTATCGAGAATATATCCTGTTTCCTTGAATTTCTTCACAAGGTTTCGCATGGTATTTCTGTGTTGAACAGGCACACCTGGGAATTCTGTTGAAAATCCTCTACGAATATCCCCACAAGAATTTGTAATCACTTACGAATCGTGCATATAAACTTTTTGTTGTAATGTGTACGTATGTGCCATTATTAAAACTATAGCAAAATGCAAATAACACATAACAAACACTTCAGAAAACAATAGAGAATTGCAAGAACACTTGTAACACGTAACCACTTTAAAAATACAACTGAACTGAGATCGTGAAGTTACTGAAATGGAATGGGGTTAAGAAAGAAATCCACAAGTTATGCTCAAAGCCATGTATTTCAGTTAGCACTGTGATGCCACAAGCTGTTAGGAAACTTAAGTGCCCTTTTAGCGTGTCTTGTTACCAAAGCTACGCAAAATTTCCTAAAAACATGCCAAAAATGGTGTGGATGCACGAGGATAACATTTCCAACATCCCCCGTGATAGTTCACGTGCTCATTTTGAATGTAAATGTAAACATAATTCTGACAACTTGAAGTCATTTCGAAGCTAGCAGTTTCCATAGCAGAGATATCGCACGTGATTTGACTGGAGTTGGCATCCGGGCAGCCACGAAGCTTGCTGCCTTCAGGTGCACAAAGGGGAAAGAAGGACCCTTACCTGTTGTGACACCCATGTCATAACCCATCCTTTAAGGGTTAATGCTTTTTTGTTTGTAAAAGTGCAGTTGTTTATTAAATATAATAATTACCATCATTACCAACCAATTGTACACTGTCACTGGCTTGAGTGTCTCGAATGAGATGCATTCAAAGATGGCAGCTGGTATTCCCACCTCTAATTACATTACATTTATGTTTTTATGAACAAAAGTAATACAGAAATATTGGGAACATCCTAGGGAACAATGTGTTCTCCGTGGCCGTGCGGTGTAAGGCACCTTGCTTTGGACGGCTGCTGCATGGGTTTGATCCTGGGTTCAGTCTTCGGGAATTTTTGGCCTGTGTATAGGGCCGGTAGCATCCCACCACTGTGAAGAAATTGGGGAGCTTTGAATGAGTAAGCGTAATCCGGCTGCGTAGACCTACTACAACGGCTGGGGATATGTCGAGCTGACCCCCCGACTATTTCAATCCTCATTGAAGATCTCCATGCTTAGAGATGATGAGGAAAAGCATGGGAGGGAGACCGGCAGCCTGTAGATAAGCTAAGGCCCTTCATTGGCTGTTACACACAGGATTATTTATTATAGGGAACAATGTAATTTATTTCCTGTAGTTTACGGTTATTACAAACATAAGAAAACAGTATGTCGTTGTGAGTTTCAGGAGAACACACACTCCTTTCATCAGACATTTATTTTCATTTTGATTCTACAATGCAAGCAATGCGTACATACAAAAAAAAAAAATTCAAACAGTTCAAAAGTCTAAAAAATAGAGGTGGTGGGCCTGCAAGCCCCCCTTCCCCCCTTTTTGTTAAACTAGAGTTAAAATTGTATCGGAACCACTATGCAATATGTACCCACTGGGATTGGCCAATATCTGGTTCTTGGCTGCTACATCATGTAATTTCTTTTTTATCTAGTTGTAAAATATATCACTGCAAACCTGTAAACTCATAACAGTAACTTCAAGTGAAATAGGTGAGCTGTAATTGGTAAAAAGCTAAAACTTCCAAATTTTTTTCCAAAAGAGCCGGCATTTTATCAGGGAAAAACCATTCATTCAAAAAAGCTAGCTTTTTTGCAACTCTATGTTAAATACTCTAGGAAAATATCATGTTTTGAACTATTTTCAAGTAGAGGTCTAATATGAAAGTGGCATTTACCACTTTCTTGTTGCAATTTTTGGGTTGTGTTAGGTTGGTATTGGTATTGGTATTAATACATATCTTACTAAATTTAACTCTTAATTATTTGTACTACAATTGTCATGATTTTTTTTTTACATGAATAGAATTCTTCGTTTATCAATAGTTAATACATGGTAAGTAAAAGCTCACCCCTGATGCTCCTATCCCACAGTCAATTTTTGTTCAGTTTTCCGTCTTTATTATTACTTTTAATATGTAAAGTGAGTATTCTAGAACTTTGTTAAATGGGGTTCCAAGTCTGGTGTTTAGCTAAAATATAGTGACTGTGTTGCACACATATTTAAGTACATGAATTGTCCTAATGACTTGGTCTAGAAACTTTTGATCCTTGGTCTGTAACACCTGGAAAAGTCATGGAATTTTGTTTTTACAATATTGTAGACACCCTGCCACTGTGCTGTGCATGGTGCAAGGTAATGCCTGCAATGAGGTACTCTTGGTACACCCTTGACACTGTGGATCGAGAAATGTTGAATGCCCAAACAACTTCAGAAATGAAATGTCCCATGTATCATTCCACATTCAGACTGATAATTCTCGCCGTGTAGCCGTAATCATGTTAGAAGACGTATCACAAGAGTACAACTGCAAGTACTGCTAATGCTCTGGCTATTTATACACCTGCTATGCAATGCTAGTGCACGTGAATATTTGCATGCTGCTATCCCATGACTTTTGGCACTTGGAGTGTAGAGTGTACATAAATATGTCTTTGTAGATAAGCTTGAATAAGTTGTAGGGAATGAGAATGAAAAAACACTTGAAAAAATGTTTTGTTTTGTAATAAACGTGTCTTCCACCCAGCAGTGTATTCTGCATGTTATCATGTTTACTGGTGGTAAACGAATGTCTCTCACGAAAATAGTTTTAAAGATTTAGTCAAAATATATGTAAAATTATGCTTTATATATTATGTAAAACTATCAAAGCAAGTGGCTGAATCTAAATTTAAGTGAGATGTTAGGAAATTAAAACTGTTCAAGGAGGGGAAGGAAAAGGTGAGGGTGACTTCTGAAAGGTAAAGAGAAAGTGGTTTTGCTTAGTATTATTGGGAGGGAAATTTTCTTTAACTGGTAATTTTGTAGCCAAGATTTGCTGAGAGGGAAAATCTAAAATGTGCTACTTACAGGGGAATTTAGACAAATCATCAATGCTTGTCCCTATGCTCATTTCCATTTTTTATTTCACATTGACTTCTATCTTCCTGTCACAGTGAAATGAGAAATATGGAGATTTTCTGTTACTATAAATGGGAAACACAGACAGCAGATATCTGTTACATGAAAGTAATTGCATTAGAAAATGTAACTAATGAAAATCCAAAGATAAATATTTGATAAGTTTCATTTCAGAGCTAAGTAATTGATTTCATTGTACGGACTGATTATTTTTTCGATTTCTTGTATTTAAACTGTTGACATGATTATTTCATTACCTAGTTTCTTAAGTAGTGCACTCCGAAATCGACTTTTAAGAATTTTTCTAAAGAACAATACACAGAATAAGGAATTCTAATGTGGGGAAAGGGAGTTTTAGGTTGGAAGTATCTTGGTATCCATTGGAAGAAATTTGTCTGATGAACCTGGAACATCCCTGACCATTGGATTATTTTTTATTATTATTGTTCCTTTACAATGTTGTGCTTCATTGCATGTTGTGTTTATGTATATATTTGTGTAGGGGAGTGGAAAATGACAAGTGTGTCTCATAGTTCCATGTAATGTCATTTTCTGTAAGACTGCATTATTGAGGATGTGCTGGGAAGGCAGTTTAGTTGTAGAGATTTTGCAGAAAAAATGTGCCATAAAAGAAACAGGCAGACCACTCCCAGCCTTGTCAGGGCTGCTTGTGTTGTGCAAAGACAGGAATCTGAAGTACACGGGCCATTTATTTGCTTCCAGGTACTATATCACTTTTGTGATCAGAGAAACACCTGTGTTTTCTCTTCTTAAGCTGCCATTTTCAATAATCAAACTTCATTGGCAAAGCAGATCTAAAATGACAAATTTCTGTTACAATTTTATTTTGTGATTTGAAAGTATAATAGAGACATATTCCATGTATACAGAATTCATAACTGTTTAATAATGTTTCTGGCATCTTCAAGAAACATGATGAATTATGTAGTTTTCATTTTCCCATTCCATTCATGACTTTCTAGTTTTTGAAGGGGGCTCTCTGTCACCCCCACCCCATTTTTCTTTCTTTTATTTCCTTGCTAATTTATTAGCTATCTAGGCTTATTTAACCTACTGCAAAAAGTTGGGCCCGAACTTCCTCTCCATCAAGAATTGAATCTGGGAGCCTTTGAATACAAGGCAAGGGGCTGGGCCCAAGTGTACCTCCATGTAAATTACATTGATTTTTTTTAATCAATAGATTTTGATGTCTTGTGTTACCTAAAATTTATTTTGTGGAACGGGAACCCCAAATAACTGATACATGAAATGTGGCCCACGTAAAAAAAAAATCTTCTATCCTGGAATTCTTCCACTGTCTTTTATTTGTAAAAACTGCATGTATGCACACTCAAAACAAGAACATCACCAAATCTAGCACTCCTAACCTAACAAAATGAGTACACTATATAGCCAAAAGTCACTGGACACCCAAGTGAATGTGGTGGTTGTGTCATGGTCTGGGGCTGTTTTTCCTGGTTTAGGCTGAGGCCATTAGTTTTGGTCAATGGCAACATGAACAGTGGTGTTTATGAGGACGTTTTAGACAATAGCATGCTGCCCACACTGTGGCAACAGTTTGAAATGGGCCCTTTTCTCTATTAGTACGATAATAAAGAAGGGTCCCTTGCATCATGGTTTGAGGATAATCAGGTGTATGTGCTTAGCTGGCCTGCTTAAACCCCTGACTGTAACCCCATAGAACATGTTTGGGATGAACTGGAGCATCGGTTGCGTGCCAGACCAACTCGACCAAAAACCACTCATGCACTATTCCCGAGGCTACGGGACGAATGGGGAAAAAATTTCCACCAGCAATATATCAGAACTTAGTGGAAAGCTTGTCTCGAAGAGTAAATGCTGTAATGGGAGGTTCGACATCTTATTAGTTACCTGGCTGGTGTCTTTGGAATAAACAACACTGTTTGTCTGGTAACTTTTGCCTGTATAGTGTATACTATCTGCATCAAACCTAACAACTTCTAACTAAATAAAATTGACCATATCTGAAGGAAAACCACATGCATTTTCTGCTATGTAGTTGCATGATGAAATGTGTTAAGTAGGAAAGAAATTTAATTTATTTTGGGTGGAATGTCAAGTATCTTCACAGGAAGTAAAAATTTGGACATTAACATCTTACAAATGCAGTTAGATGTGATTGGTCGATACAGGCTTGCCAAATGAATATATTCGAGCAAAATTTAATGTTTTCTTCTTTATCTTCTATGTTCCTGAAAGAAAGAAAACTTTAGCTTTCTACAACAGGTAGTGTCGGCTTTGATTTTTTTTCCCTACACATTAGAAAAGCACACACCTAAAAACTTCCTGTTTTGAAAGGATTTACAGCATCAAAAGGTTCTGTCTGTAAAGGTAAATTTCTTCAGGTTCATTCTACTCCTCTTAATTTTAAAGAGGACATCGTTACTCACGGGTGAGTGCTGCACTCACTTTCGTTTTCAAACACTTCTAATTTGATCGTCATGGAAGTGTGAGAGCCAGCTCTCGTTTACCTTCCCTTCCGAGTATCCCCTTCAATCAGATACCATCAAACCGAAATACAAGTCATCGCTAACACTCTCTCTGAGCCAGCTTTGTTTCAGTTTCGGAGGCATGAGAAGAAGGGAGCATGGTGCTCTCTCGTGAGCAACTGTATTTTCACCTCGTAATGAGTTATAATAGATTTTACTTGCTTCTTAAAGAAAGTAAGTGAAGCATTAAAATATGTATTATTCGTAAACAAAATACACATATATTCCTGATCTGAGTTAAATTCAGCAAACAAAATCAATACAAATATAAAAATACATTGAGCTGAACACCATGCTCACCCGCGAGTAACGGTGTGACAGATCTGACTGCAAGTAGCACCTGGTTAAAGGGATATTTCCATTTTTCATGCATCATGTGCAGGGTATAAATAGTCTCCTGCGCTGATGCATGCAACATAATTTTTGATTAACAACAACCTCCATATTCCTAGTATCAACAATTTTAGAACAATTAAAGTAAGAAAATTTCTATGGCAGTACACTCTGCATTGCATTATAGTAGACTACTGTAAAATGAGTTCTATGTCAGAATGTAGCACTTATTTTACAGCTGATGACATATTGAACTTGAAGAGATTTCAATGCGGGGGCTACCCTGACGATTTCACAATATCTTTCTACCAACACCCATGTGTAATATTGACTGCATTGGAAGTATTAGGATATAAAGTTGTAGCATCATCGTCATCATCAACAAATAAACATGAGTATATGTGGACTATGAGAAAGGAGTTTAGTGAGCCAGAACCTGCAACAGTAAACTCAGAAAGGTACAGTAGCACTTTTTTTCCTTCGAAAGTGCTGTTTCTGATATTGGAACAGTGGTACTCATATACACAGTGTGGCAATTTGAAATCGAGACTGGTGCTGTAAAAAATAAACAAGTCTTCATAGAAAGTTACTTACCTTAGATCATTCAAAGTAGGACCCTCCTGCATCCACACTTCGTAGCGCAATGCCTACCAGTGCATAGAAGGATTGCTGGAATTCGTTTTGTGTAACTCTTTTAAAAATCCATGTCGTAGCCTTCTTGATTGTTGGTACATCATAAAAGTAGGAACCTTTCAGTGCAGATTTTGGTTTGGGAAATAAAAAATAATCACACGGAGCCAGATCCGGTGAGTAGGCAGGGTGTGACAACACAGTCGATTTAGGGTCAAAAAGTTCTTCGCAATCACAGTCTTGTGACTTGGGGCACTGTCATGAAGCAGACACCAGCTGCAATCATCCCGATACTCGGGCCTCACAGTGTTATTCCTTGCATCAAACATTTCAGTACCTCAAGATAAAATGCACCAGTAACAGTCTGTCTGAAATTTCAGTCTTCAGTAATGATTATCCTCACTTTCTCAACCAATTTTAGTGTTCTCACCGTCCCTGCTACACCTGGATGCTCGTTGTGTTCAATTGGCTCCCGTCCTTTACTGAAACGCCTGAGCCATTCAAATACATGCATACAGGATAAACAATTGTCCCTATAGACTTGCTGCAGCATGTCAAATGTTTCCGCAGAAGTTTTACCCAATAGCGCACAAAACTTGATGTTTGCTCTTTGTTCCATTTTGAAATCACGACGCACTTCCATGATACGTGCCCACATTCAACAATGCCACAAGCGGCAATGCCGCTCAAGGTCAACGAGCTCTGCGTGGATTGTTCGTGAGATACCCGTTACTTGTTCGCACCTCAGAAAATCAGTCTCGATTTCAAATTGCCGCACTGTGTATACTTGCAAAAGGAGTTAAGAAGATATTGTAATCAAGAGAGCCAGTGTTGAGTCAAGGCAGGCTTTTGCCTACAAGAACGGCATGAATAATTGTGGTTAGTCCTTGCATATTAAATAGACTTTAAACCATCAAATATTAGAGTGGGGAATTATGGGCAGATCTGATAACGAATGGAAGAGTCTTGGAAAATCACTAACATCTCTGTTGATGACTCAATACTTGTAATCTCCCAGTATGAGTTTTGGGGCTGTTGAAGGCTCTAAGTTACGTTGAAACAAATAAGTGAAGTTACTTATAGCAGCTTTGAGCTTTTGCATATAAAGAATACAATGATATATCTTCAGTTACCCTTTCTAGTCTAGGGCTTGGGAGTAAAACATGATAGGGTAACAAAATGCAGGTTTCAATATGTGAAAGTTGATACGTCAAAGAAATCTGAGTTACAAGTTGCAATAACTTTCTATCCTATTTACAGCAAATGTAACAAATGTATGTTTACTATCATACAAACATGATATTACATCATAAATATTTTGTACTTTGTAACACAAAACTGACCAAAATGTCACTTACCATGTTTTACCCCGGAGCCCTTCATTTTATTAAAATTGAAAGAAAAAAATCAAAAAAAAAAATCATGACAACATTTAACTAAATATGTGAACCCGAACAGTTTAGATATGACAGAGATCAGATTTTCATAGTAATTTAAAGAAAAAATAAACATAAAATTGCAGAGAATATAATCTGGAAATCTTCATTATGCATGATCATATTGTTTTAGTTATTCAGATAGATAAATAATGGCAAGCCCCCATGTGATCTGTGTTTGTGTATTATCTTATTACTTTTGTTTATGTTGCATTCAATTTTTGCGGTTAACAGTGATATCCAGTCTTGAGTAGCCTTTTCAGAAGAGCTGTAGCTACACACATGGCAAGAATAGAATTGAGCACTCCTCCTGCACCAGCATGCCTCCCTTGACCTGTAAGTAGTCCACAACAAATATATATATTTTGTCTCAAATGCATGTGCTACTCAACTATCTACAAAACTCTTGTAGTACAGTTAACCTATTAGGACAAAACTAACAAAAAGTTGAAAGTGGGTATGCATTACTATGTGATATATTGAGTATGGCATGCAATGAATTACTAATGCAATAATATACTGCAACAACAATGCAAAGGTGATGCATGTGTTTAAAATATAATAGAACCCCCATGCATACTTGACGTAATAAAAACTGTCTAATCTTCTGAAGTTGGAATAGTATACACATTCATGATCATTTCATCAAAATGTGAAACAGGTATTCCATATTTTTATGGTTTCTGATTATCACCCCTTCCCTCCCCATGCTGCACATATCATTAGTTATTACTTGGTACCATGCATGTCACATCACAAATCATACGTAACTGGTGCAACTCTTGTTATATTTTTTGTATTGCAAGAGCAGTGAGCAAGAATTTTAAAAAATGCATCTATTTTTTTACAGACTGCAAAAACATCTATTTATAAATTGTGGCATCAGTACTTCCATGGGACACTGCATCATTTTCTCTTTTCCATTTTTTCTTTTTTACTGGCAGCATGGCCCTTTTGCCCCAAATTTTGATTCTTTCATTCCAAACATCTTTTTTACATGGTTTGATTTCTATTTATGTCTGTTGACACATGCTTCAGAGGCTTAGTAATTATTTACTGTAGGTTTTCTTCTGTATACTATACTGCTCTGTTAAATAAATACCAGGAATTGTTCAATATAACGCAAGATATTGGTTTAGTCATCCAAATTTATTTTGTCGCCTTCAAAATAGGCCCCTTTTGATGGGATACACTTATGCCAACAAATAATCCAGTCGTCGAAACACTTGTTATAGACACTTTCCGGTATGGCCTTCAGCTCCTTCTGCGAATTTTTTTTTATGGCTTCAATGGACTCAAAACGTCTTCCACAAAGTGGTAATTTCAGTTTGTGGAACAAAATGAAGTTGCATGGAACCATATCTGGCGAATACAGTGCTTGATCGATCACATTCGTTGAGTATTTAGTCAAAAATTCACGTACAAGGATCGATGTGTGGGACTGTGCAAAATCCAAGAATTGTTCTTCCACAAATCTGGCCTTTTCCGGCAAACATTCTCTCTCAAATACCTCGTAACGCCTAGATAATATTGTTTGTTGACTGTTTGTTCCTCCAGATGGAATACCGAGTGGATAACACCACGATAGTCAAAGGAAACAGTCAACATGACTTTGATTTTTGAGCAACTTTGACGTGATTTTTTTTCGGTTTCAGCTCGTTATCGAAGCCCCATTCCGAAGCTTGTTGGCTGGTTTGCATGTCAAACTCATAAACCCACGTCTTGTCATCTGTTATGATGCAGTTCTTGAATGTAAGGTCCAAATTGGCTCATCCAAGCATGTCTTCAGCAACCTGTTTGCTGTGCTCTTTTTGAAGAAAATTGAGCTTCTTCAGAACAGGCTGTGCCACGATGCATCTCATGCCCAAAACATTAACTAAAGTGGTGCAAACAGATTTATGAGACATGTCCAGATCCTGAGCCATCTCCCTTCAACTTGAATGACGATTTTTTATCACCATTACTTTCACTTTGTCGATGTTTTCATCATTAGAAGACGTTGAAGGTCAACCGGAACGAGGCAAGTGTTCAACCTCTTCTCATCCTTCTTTGAATGCTTTGTATCACTCCTAACAGTTGGGCTGAAAAGTTCGTAGGCTGACTCATAGATGGTGTTACTAGAATTAAACCCATGTGATTTTTACTTAGTACTAACCTTCAAAAGATACGTGTATAAATTTCACAGCTGCCGGATAATTAGTTCGTGAGATATAGCATTGTGAGTGAAGCAGCTTTTGTTATTGTGAAAAAATGGATAAAAAAGAATTTCGTGTGTTAATAAAGCATTGCTTTTTGGCGAAAAAAAATACTGTTGAAGCCAAGGCTTGGCTTGATAAACATTATTCGGACTCTGCACCAGGAAAATCAACCGTTGAGAAGTGGTTTGCTAAATTTAAACGAGGCGAAATGAGCATCGAAGACGATGCACGCAGTGGGCGCCCCAAAGAGGCTGTTACCGACGAAAACATCAAAAAAGTCCACAAAATAATTTTAAATGATCGTAAAGTGAAGTTGATCGAGATAGCTGAGACTTTAAAAATATCAAAGGAACGTGTTGGACATATTGTGCATGAATATTTGAACATGCAAAAGCTGTGTGCAAAATGGGTGCCGCGCATGCTCACAATCGATCAAAAGCAATAACGTTTTGATGATTCGGAGCAATGTTTAGCGATATTCAACCGTAATAAAATTGCTTCCCCATCCACCATATTCTCCAGATCTGGCCCCCAGTGACTTTTTCCTGTTTGCAGACCTTAAAAGAATGCTCGCTGGAAAGAAATTTAGCACTGATGAAGAGGTAATCGCCGAAACTGAGGCCTATTTTGAGGCTAAAGAGAAATCATACTATAAAAATGGCATCGAAAAATTGTATGACCGCTATAATCGTTGTATCGCCCTCGAAGGCAACTATATTGAATAATAAAATCGAATTTTGTCAAAAAAAATATTTTTTACTATGTTAGCCTACGAACTTTTCAGCCCAACTGTTATGCTTGTGTTTTTGATAAAGCTGACTCACCGTAGGCCTTCTCCAATGTTTTCAATGATTCAGCACAAGAAATTTTGTTGGCAACACAAAATTTGAAGCAAACTCTTTGTTCGATATTTTTATCCATATTAAAAATCACAGAGCACACTTGAAGTCGACTAACTTAACCAACAGCTGTAAACAAACTGGGTGACAGATCACGCCAAATCTCTACATGACAATTAGACAATCATTGGTACCAACGTACAGCAAAAGAAAACATTTTTCATACCTTTTACAAGGGCTTTTTAAATTAACAATTCCCAGTATTTGTTTGACAGAAAGTATGATTCTTCGCAAGCAGCCATTCGCTTTGGTCATCTTGTTTATGGACTGCTGCTGATACCTAGATCAGGTGTATGGGGAATGAAGGGGTTGTTTGCTTCGGATTGATGCTGCATGATGAGAAATGCTTTTGTTGTTAGGTTAGGCAGATCAGGTTTAGGGCTCTTAGCATTAACATATGCTCTAAATGGTTCCGTGTCTAGTCTCAATCATGACATCCCTTCAAGTCTTGTGTGTTCAATACAACTGCCGCTCAATGGATGGGAAGCGTGGATGCTTGCATAAGCCACTTTTACATCTTTTTTTTAAACCAATAAATAATACTTTGCAAAACTCTAAACTCACTATATACTTTCTCAAATGTTGAAATTTACTTTCACAATCATTTTCACTCTTCTGCAAATCTTCGTGATTATCCTATGAATCTTGCAAAAATCATTAAACATTTGGAACTGTTACCACACTTGGTTTCACTCTTCCTCGGCTGTACTTCTGCTTGTCAGACTATTAACCGGTAGAATGCCACTTTTAGAAAGAAAAAAATATGTAATGATCCCCTCCATCCATCCCAATTGTCTGTGTCACCAGGCACTTATCAAATAATCTGAGTAGAGACCATACTTGTAGTGGTAAGTTTACAAAGTTCAAAGATTGGAATTTTTTTTCCCCACTACAGTATGTTCTTTAATCATTTTATTCAGGAGATCCTCCTTTCTGCAAAAGGTAATTATTTCTGTAATGTAAGATTGGCATGTGCTGTGTAAGTATAATTTACCTTTTTCGCCTTCATATAGTGTTAACTGATCAATAACCCAGTGATAATGCCCAACTTCTATGTTGCTGTGAAAGGATCCCTGCATGCCGGTGATTGTTCTGTGTTTGGATTAATATCCGAAGATGCAAAAGCACTAGCTCAACATTTCCCAGATTCAACAGAAACTGATGTCGTGAATGGTTTCTATGTTAGAAGTACGTAAGTTACCTGTGTTGATTGCATGCATCTTGTAGTGTTACCACTACGTTAAGCATTAAAGTACAGTAAGTGAATTATTTCATTTGCAGGTTTGGTACCACAGCATGTTTTTCTGGTACTCATTTATAATTATAATGTGTATTTAGATGGTGTGTTAAATGAAACTGAGCCGAAACTCCTTGGTTTCCTGCCATTCATCCATCTTCCTATTTCATTCTTGGAAGCTTTTATGATTTGAACTAATTGAAAAACCTGATGAAGGCTATGGAAATATGGCTGATTTGTTGTGTATCAGAAATGGGACCACTTGTATGTACTTTGGGGGCATTCCATTGTCACAGGTGGGACACGCAGACTACATTTTTGATATTATAGTAACTATTCTACTGATAGGTATAACAGTTAAGCAACATTTTTCATACAGTTTCTGTGCAATAAAATATTAAACTTAGCCTGACACTTTTGATTAAACATAACTACCCTTAGAACACTTTGCCCATAGATATTTCTACAAGTTAACAATTTTGTGTCACGAGGAGGACAAATGAAACATTGCGTCTTCTCTTAATAAGAAATTTATTGTAATTCCTGTGAATTGGCAAATGATGAAACTTAAATTATTTAAGTCAATGAGAGAAGGTAATTGACCTTTTAATATTCTAGTGGAGTCGAAGGGGAAATGTAACAGTTAAAGGAGAAATTAATTGTTTTTTTGATGACGCAAGTAAACCAAAATGTTGAAAATAAGTTAACAATATGTAAAGTGCCTTCTACCTTCTAACTTAATTATGTATAATACTTGAATTTTTATGCAAAAGACAATTTTAGATTGTTCACTCATGAGATAGGATGAAGTTACAGCATTGCCTTGATTTTAAAAATTGATATTCCACTTTCATATGGAATGCCCCTTTGTTATATTTTTCTCACTGTGAAACCGTAATTTTGCAAACATTCAAGAAAGTGAAAAAGTATTATACAAACATTATTTTTGTGGAAATTAAAATGTAAAAGAACAGCTACATAATTGTTACATTAAGTATAATAAAGTCATATCTTTAAAGAAGATTGTGTTTTTTTAAATTGACTGTTTCATGTTTTCTCTAAAATCCCTGGGAATATTAGTTGATTAAAAATGGAATTCTTTCAGAAGTGAAAATTTTCCTTGTATGAAAAAAAAATGAGCTAATTTTCAAGTTTTGAAGCATAAGTAGAAAAGTAGGTATTAGAAACATTGAGGGGTGCTGCATACAAAAACTATCCTGAGACAAGAAATCTTTTTCTTATGATATACATTTTCTGCATGGTACAGGTTTATTTTAGAAATATGTTTGATATACTTTATGTGCTACAATCTTCTCAGTAATGCACATACTTCAAAATAGTGGATATACATGTTCTTATAAGAAAGTGCAATATTTCATTGTAAAAAAAAAAAACTAATTTGAATTTTTAATAAAATATACTTTTATTTATGAGATTAAGGTAGATTTTCCTGATGTATGGCAAAGAACAGTGGGTGTTAAAAACTTTAAGCGGAAGTTGTTGTTTAACCGTAATGATATTTTTAATTCAGTGACTTTTTCTTTCAGGTGCTCCTGTGCAAGTAATCAATGCTTTGGCTGAACTGGGATACTCAGTAGTTTGCAGCACAGGTGAAGCAGAAATCGTGTGGACTTTGCAGATTCAAAGAGATTTGCAGATTCCAAGAGATTTTCAGATTCAAGGAGAAAGAGAATCAGAATAGGTATGTGCAAATTAGAACTATTGTTAACTTTGAAGCCAGCTAGAAAGTATTGTAAAGATCGTAAATTCGATATAACTTAACACAATGTAAGGATAGATGATATATATATATATATATATATATATATATATATATATATATATATTTTGTGGCAGTGTGAAATAAACTGCACTCCATTATTGTCTACTAAAGAACGGTGTAGCAATTTAGAATTGCTCAGATTAGCTTTAACATTAGGAAACAATAGGATGTTACCATTTTCTGACAGATGGTAAAAAATTTTTACTTTTTCTGTAGAGGAGTGTGACATTGTTCACTGAATGTTCTTGGATTTTGCACTATCAAGAAGGTACTACAAAATTTTTATCGAAGTTCCCGTGGCCTAATTATAAAAGTAGAATAAACTGCCCACGGAGTATGAAAGGGTGCCCCCACAAAAAAAATTACAATGCTGTACTTTCCACCATGATTACTGGGAGACTTTGATGTCACATAGAACGTTTCTATGACTTTGGGTGAGTGAAAACCTATATGTCACTTCTGGCACCTATTTAAGAGAAATCAGTGTGAATATTTTGTTTTCAAAACAAAATCCTTTATCACAACACATGTTTACAGAACTAAGTATGGTAAGTATTGACCTTCAGATAACATTATTAACGTTGGTTAAGGCAATTTCAAGATACTGCTAGCATTCAGCAGCTGAAGGAGAAGCAAGAGCGAGTACTTAGCAGAGCAGGAAAATGTTGTTTCAATCCAGAAACAATTTTCCTTGGAGTCCATGAAAACTGGACAAGCTTGTATGTTGTTTAGCATCTGCAGTGGTAACACCATCACCTTGTAATGAAGGTTCTGGGCAGTGGCGAAGCATAGAGTTGCTAGCAGGGTAGGCACAAAAGTGCGATAATATCCATTAATTGCTTGAATCTGTACAAGAGGGGGGGGGGGTATGTCATGGAGATTGGTTCATTGTCTCTCCAAGCTGCTTCTTTACTTGCCACTAACGTGACATTTTTCTAAAGTGTTGTTACGGGCTTTCAGTATGCCAATTATGTATGTCTGTTAGACGTTATCTCCTCCCGCCCACCAGATTTCATCGATCTTGATTTCTGTTCATTTCGGTTTTTTTTTAATCTGAGTGATTTATGCACACACCTCTATAAAGAACTACCAATCATGAGACATCACGAAAATCCAACAAATAGTGGTCGAGCCCTGTTGTCAATTGTTCTTCACTTTTTTTCCCCCCTAAATTTATTTATTTATTTTGATATGAGCTGAAAAGGGGAAGAAGAGCCCCATAATTTTCGGGTCTGTATGTGCCGTGAGCAGACGACAGGATTCAGCACTTTCAGCGACTGTCAGTTTGGTATGAACTACTGTTGCCAACTTAGTTTTTTGGAGTAAGACTTCATCGCACCTGAGGAAAACACCATTGTTATATGTTGTCTAAGCAAAGGAATGGTTGTAGTTAAATTCAGCCTTGGATTTGCAGATAAATGAATTTCTGACACAAGTAAACATATTTTGGTTGTTTTCGTCTCATTTGTTCTGCTCTAGCTTAATCGTGACGATGAGATGTATGGAGAATGGAATTGATGAATTAAAGAGGTTCAAGCAACATTGACATGACGACAATCAGGTCACCTGGCTTTGTAACGTGTTAGGATGACCCCTATGGGGCGGAAGCTTTCAAGAAAAAGCAAAAGTAAAGGTGACCTCTCTCTCTCTCTCTCTCTCTCTCTCTCTCAGTCAGTGTGGAAACTTGCATTGTAGTTTATTCTGCCCATCGTGTGAGCGGACACCTATACGTGATAATAGAACATAGGACCCTACTATGATAGCAACACGGCAGGTTACTATATAACATATAAACAGGTTATAATAGATGTAGTTGCTTGAGAGAAATACAATCCCAATTTTTAGGCATGATTTAGCTCTTTTGTGCCAATCCAATGTGACAACACTGGCCTGTTCTGCCAGAAATGAACCGAACATGGCTCATGAGAATAACCCCGTAACGCTCTTTGACCTAAAACCTGAAAAAGTCTTCCCTTGAATTGTACTCTCATCACCCTCTCCTCTTGTTATCGCTTCAGGGTAAACGAAACAGGGTACCTCTTGGTTTGTGTCGGCTTCATAAAAAAATCTACTCGACGACAGTGTTAACGAATTGAATAACGTTTCAACATCATCTTAATTTTTTAAAATTTTGCTGCCACTTGCCACTGTTACTTGCAAAGGAAAATTTTAATAATGGAGTTGAGAACATTTTAGAAATGAAATATTACATCCTTAAAGTGTTTGTTATAAGAACGAAACATGAATGAACAAAAGTGGGCCCTACCTTACCGGCTACATCTTCACTCAATTAAGAACTCAATTGTTCTTGCATTTCAGTCCAATCAGGCATTTTCTTGCATAAATCTGATTGCTGCACAGGACACAAATCCCAAACAAAGCTCTACCACCACGAACCTCCCACTCGTGGGCCACTCTCCTTATAGCGTCATGGGCAGGGCAAGTTTTCACAGACAGCAAACAATCCCTGTTTACAATAAAAATAAATTATTCTATTTCCAGTGAAAGTAAAACTGCTTTGCCAATATAAGGTGCAACTAGCATTTTAATTTACATAATTTGGGATGAAGACTTATTTTGAGAATATTTTTTTTTAGACTTTCTGTTTACGCTACGGTGTTGGGTGAATTGACAAGGCCATCAACACTCTGACCAGAAAACGAAGTCAGAACTTCAGTACTCCGTAATATTCAATTTCACTTACTCTTGTCGATGAATGGAAGGAAAACCCAAGTTTCGTACAAAAATATGGAGAATGTACAATGAAATAGAAATCTCTCTGCATGAAAACAGGCTAATGTTTATATAAAATGCTGGGATACCACAAATTTCCAATCCTGACGAAAAGACAGTGTTGTTGATATTCTTTCTATTCGTCCTAGTGGGTAACATCGTGAGGCCAGCCTCATGAGCACATTATAAGCATATGTACAATACTCGTAATATTAGGCTTCCCGCATATACGACCGTACGACAGAATGTGAAGAGAAGAGGCCCCAGTAAATGTGCCTCACTCCATGGAAAGTTCGTGTACTGGACAGGTTTAGAATTTTTTTGTAATTATCATAAATGAAAGTTCCAAACTTTTGCATTGCATTACGTATGTTTTGATGAAATAAGTAAAGATACCTTTAAAAGAGTAATGATGTGGATAGGCCCGGCCTCCTGGCCTCATAAGATGCTTCACCACTGGTTCTCGGTTCTATCCCTGGTAGAGGCATACAGTAGTTCAGATCCCACTTTTAAACTGTAAATTAATTCCTGATTACCCTATCTGTACATAAAGTGGACTTAAAACAAACTTTGACAAACTTTATTAATATATTATTGTGGAGGTGGTAGCAGTAGTAGTAGTATTGCAGTTTTATAGGTATATTCTTTAAAGTAGGTTTATACATCGCATTATGATGCCAGGGATCCCGGCTTGGGCATGGATGCTTGTGAGTGTCCATTCATCAATTCATCCCCATCTTCGCAAATTAGCCAATAATGGCACAAAAAGAGAAGTAAAATAATGCAAATGAATGAATTAAAGTAGGTTAATGTATTTTTTGTTTATTTTCTTTAGTTCTTTCTGTATTCATAACCTTTATAGTAGATATGTATACTATACATGCATATGCTCTAACCGTCGTCTCCTTGTGCAGTGGAGGCACAAGTGGTTCGGATCCCACTTTAAACTGTAGGTCCAGTCCCAATTAGTGCATAAGTGGATTTAAAACAACAAATCAACCAACCAGCATATGCTCTAACCCTTTTATGGTCTGTAATTCAAGCATTAGCATCATCAATAATTTTGGCTGCAGCATTAGTTATAATTAATTCAGTAAATTTCAATATACAGACCCAGCTCCACTCTGCTGTAGGCCATGGCAACCTCAGTGACATCTCCTTTTATTTGTTGCTCTTGATTAAGTTGATATCAACTTGAACAATATTACATATTCCAAAGATTTTACTTTAAAGAAGGTAATTTGCCCTGTTGTTTTACTTCCAGCGGGATTATAACACAGGAATTAATTACATTTGCATAGTACCTTGTATTTATGCATTCTCCATTCACCACAAGGATGAAGTTAATGTACACGAAACCTTGATGACTTCTGAGAAATTGTTTCTTTCCTGGATATTAATTCTGGTGTTATTTTCCACATTAATATATTGGTTGTAGCTGTACAGCTTATAATATAAGGTAGTGCAACTTCAATATACCTAGGTAGTAGCTACATTGAGTGGTGAGACTTCACCACAATTACTACATTCCTATACTCAAAATTCTTGCACAGCTGTTCTTTGGACAACCAATAGTTTTTCCAGAAACTAGGCATATTTGTTTACGTTGACTTTGTTCCTAAAGTGGAACACAGAATAAAGCTTAATTTATGAAAAATGCAAAAATCTGATTCTGTAGTTTTCACCCACTTTCTTTGTCCTGCAAGTATATCAGGGTGGCTACTCACCAGGAATTCTGTGTGAATTTTTCCAATTCAAATCCCATTGAATTTATATGTACTTAAAAATACTCTGAAACAAGTTTTTCATAGTTTATATTTTATTTCTTTCGAGGAAGTAAAAGAAAGCTGCATGGAAAATAAAACAGAATTTTCTCAATCCATTTACTTTGTTAGTGTCCTTTGCAGAACAACCTATCTGACAGACGGAAGATTGCAAGATAAGATATCGTCAAGTTTATTAGTTAAATTTGAGTGTGAAATTCTTATACAATTAACAAGATTAGTGTATCGTGTAACATTTGTGACTCGTGTTTGTAGATGTATTTCGAGCCTGAGTATGTGAAATTTCAAAATTTAAACACCGCATCTTAAATTAAATATTTAAAAAATATGTATCATTGAATTGTGTTAGAATTTTTGGATACATTCGAATCACACAGACCCTGTATATTGTTAATATAACTGTGTGTGTATTTGTGTGGGTTGTGAGAGGTGGTAATACGTAAGGTTGAAATAGAGCTTGTACCCTTGAGTTTTTGGAAACTGGGAATTATACTTCAATTTTGTCATGGTCTTAGAGTGGCCACCCTGTATACACATTATCGAGAGTTTGCCCTTATGAATAATATTCTATTGTAACGTACTCAATATACTTTACAGGAAAGCACAAATGCCTCACATAGTAGTCAAAGGCAATATTGATGGCACGGAAACCAAGATCTTTGGTTTACCTCAAAAGGAACTGCACACTATTCAAACAAGCTTACATGCATTTGGAGGAAGAGTGGGCCAAGATGGACACACGTTTCTTCATGCACCAGTCCAAGTGCTCGACGTCCTCCAGATGCTCTTAGGGTACATCGTTGTGGCATCCTGCTCCACTGGGGCTCAGAATTGTCCGATGTGGACCCTCCACCGCAACTTTGGAGCATAGTTTGTGTGGTGCCTGGATGCTGAGTTAATGCAGTAGACTTGTTTTTTTGCACATGGCACTGAACATTTTTTTTTTTTTTTGGACATTGTAGAGTGGATCTGTGTGCTTGACAGTAACAGCACATTGAGTGTTTTTTCTATTTAAACTATTGACTGAAAGGAATGAAGAAAATCTCAATAAACAGGTATGGGAATTTTTTTCTTTCAAGTACATTTTCACCCAATTTTTTTAAAATTCCATATTACTCTGGTATTGTCATCAAATTTTCAGATTATTGGGCAGTGGCTAATTTCCCTTACTTTTTTTTGGGGGGGGGGGGTCAGTTAATTTTATGCTTTGTTGCTCAACCATGAGTGTCAATGGATTCTTGTTTAAAACATGACATGTAAGTATGTTTTAAAGTGTTATGCTGTCGAAAATTTTTCACATTGAAATAAATGTTTTGATGCAAAAATAAATAATATTCTAAATGAATTCAGATTGTTTTTATGATTTCTATTAATGACGTTTCTCGTATATATGCTAGTATATATAATTCCTATTGAATTAAATTTGGTGACCAAATCATCAAATTTTGGATCTAAGTCTTGGACATTAATTGTCAAACAGCACTTAAATATTGAAATACAGCTTCGAACGTCGATAGTGTTGTATTAAACTTGGATGATTTTTATTGTTTGAACATTATTTTATTAACTAAAACTTCTTTTTTTAAAAGTGGCCATGGTGGCTCAGTCGGTACGTGTCTGACTACCATGCTCAAGGTCCCGGGTTCGATACCCCAGCCGGTTCAAATCCAGGAACTTTACTAACGTTGGAAGTGGCCCCGGTGCCCACCTAGCGTCGAATGACATGGGTACCTGGGGGAAACCCTGGGGGGTAAAGGCAGTCAGGGGCATGATGCTGATCACATCACCCCCACTCATGATTCATGGCATTGTGCTAAGCACAGGGGAGCACTTTACCTTTTTTACCTTTTCTTTTTTTTAAAAAAGGAAGTTCAAATCCCTTCTACATTACAGTAATCTCACAGTATTCAGTTTCTGCAGTTCTTTGATTCATTGTTGCAGTGTTTGTGTGAAAATAACTCTTAATTTTGTATGAAAGTAGCATCAAAAGTTGAATAGTAGCGATTTTGACAATCCTTTTTGTAAATTCCAGGAATATTTTACAGTAAGTTCAGGTATTGGGACCATGAAGTGAATGCATATTGTGTGAGAATGTAAAATCAGGTTCCATTTTATCTGTTATGTTTTTTTTCTGCTATCTGCAGTGGATCTTAGAACATGGTGGGACTACTCTATCTTTCTTCAACTAGCTATCACTTTCATATTCATTGTCTCACAAAGGGAATAGTATAACTTTTTTATGAAAAATCTAACTTGATAGAATCAACCAAAGGCAGGAAATGGCAAAGGATGATGATGATGATGAATAGTTGAATAATCTCCAATCATTATGCTTCACTTGTTTATTTTTTTCTTGTATGTATGTATTGCTTGCATTGTAGAATTATTTCTCTTGCAGTTTGTTTCTTACAGACACGCAAACATAATTTTTGCTGTTATGTTTTGGGAGAACTCCTTCATGAGACGTAACTAAAAATTAGGGATGGTACAGATTAATTGGTACTCAATTGGTATCAGCCTATATAGGCATATCAGTTTATCTGTAAAATTATCGATCTGATATACCGGATGTTTCATAAATGCTTGAGGGGTTACAAATATTTATTGCAAGTATAGTATTGAACTTTCGTTAATGAAACCAGTCCAGAATGAAGGAGGAACTCAGTTATTTTTAACACCTACAAATGTTCAATGTGCACCACAGGTGACACAACATGCATCAACACGATACTCTACTTCTTGTAACACTCGCATCAACATGGTTGTGTCGATAGTGTCTGTCGCTGCAATGATATGCTTCCTTAGGGCTGCGATATCATGTGGCATCTTTTTTCGTGGTATTGAGATGAATATCCTGTCTTTGATGAAACCCCACAAAAAGAAGTCAACGGTGTAAAGTCCCATGATCTTGGGGACCAAAACATTGCACAAGACATACTGTGAGTTATGTGGGTGATTTGAGTGTTGCCTAGCAGCAGGGATATGAACTCTCAACTTAACAAAACATGCACGCACAAACTGTTTATGTTCCTATCATGTTGATGCGTGCCGTGTACCCATGGTGCATACATTGAACATTTGTAGGTGTTCAAAAAAACTGAGTTCCTTGTTCGTTCTGGACTAGTTTCATTAACGAAAGTTCAATACTATACTTGCCATAGATTTTTGTAACCCCTCAATTATTTATGAAACGCCTGGTATCTATAAATATCTTATATTTTAGTCAAAATTGTGCCATTTTCTTATAATTTTTTATGGATACTCTCCATGGCCAACTTTTTAAAAAAATAAAAGTCTAAATATCTAACTTCTTTTACATTGCAGTCACCTGGAAACACACATTTATTAAAGAGGTCAAAGGTCAGGTTCTTCAAGAACCATTTGGAATTTTAATATCGGGTGTTTATGTGCTTATACAAACCATAAACTGCGAGAGAAATAATTGTTTATTTATGATGTAAAATGTTACAAAGCCATGAAAAATAAATTATATGTAATATTCCTTGTAGGGATGTCTGGTGAATGCCATGATCATTGCCATCCAGTATCCTCATCTGTGCATCAAACTCTCGATGAATTGGACTTCGAGCGTGGCATCTGGTATGCAGGTAAGCTATTCAGATTTGAAATGTAACACATAACAGTTCATCTGTCTCCTGTACAGCTCGACAGGATAAAAAAAGAGACATCATCGGCCCATGGTCAGTCTAGAGTGGGGTCCATAAATATTACCAGGCAAATTGTCCATCACTATGTTCATATGTGAGACCGGCAGTCAGTAGGTAGTCCCGGGCTGGATTTTTATTACGTTGTTATTATATTGCTAGGATATATTATCAAATAATTTAAAAATGACAAATTTTCAGGTTAAAGAAACTTTTTCAATTAATACTCGAGTACAAAATTCCCAAACTTATAATCAATAGCACTTCCATATGTGTTTCAAATATGGGTGTGGGTGACAGAGCATTTTTGGTTGCAGCAGGACCAGGATGGGGACAAAACAATGCAGACATTTGAGATGGGAAATGTTCTCCATTTGAAGACAACTTGTAAGCTTGTAGAACTAGAACTTTTAAAAAAATTTAGACTGGGCAAATCTCAAATTGCACATGCTGTTTCTTCATTCATTTCTTAGTTAAATATAACTTATTTTATTAGTCCATATAAATTTGTTTGCTACTTTAAAAAGGAGCTTAAAGGCTGTGAAACACTAAAGTTGTGTAAAGGCTATAATGAAAGTCAGCCAGGAAGGAAGTTCTAAGGGTTATTATAATGTATCCTAGTAGAATATTGGAACCACTTTTAGGCAGCTTTCAGACCAAATGACAAGCAACACCAGTACCTCCAGTCTGTTACAGAAAGCATGCCAACACACCAAGGCGTGACAATGCACACTATTGAGAAAACGGCCCAGTCCAAGAGACAACATGCAGCTTGTCATGTTACTCGGGTGTGAAAGGTTGCATTTATTTGTAAAGGTTCATTTCCAAATGACATGTCACTAGTCACTTTGTTCTGAAAGCTCCTTTATGGTTTACTTTTTTTTTTTGTTTTCTTTCCGTATCATTTGTGTCTTCTGTGGGGATCGAAGACATTATTTGTAGGAATTTGCTAAGGAAGGCTGTTCAGTTACTGATGATGAACCATATTCCTAAATGGAAGGATGTGTAATGTTGCCATCAACTAGGAAGTTAGCCTGTTCTGTAAATGGAGAAGCAGCTCGTCAAACCAAGAGTCAAGTGTAGTCGGATATCTGTCAAGTTCTGCATTTCAGCACACATACATATGCAGCTGAATTGAGGATGTGTGGATTGTCTTTGTCCCTAATCCATTCACTGTTCATCCAGAAAGAAGGGTGATTTTATATGAACCCTTCCACTAATAGACTTTGTACTATGAGGATATTTGTCCACAGGCTGGCTTTGTGTGTATCTCTCTATCTCGCTCACTGACTGACTGAGCCAATACTTTGCTCTCGGCAAATCCACAAAATGTATTTGATGCTTTTGTATATAAATTTTGTGGAAAAATTAGTTTTATTTCTAAATGTCAGTTATAGTGGCCGCGGTGGCTCAGTCGGTAACGCGTCTGACTACCATGCTCAAGGTCCCGGGGTCGAACCCCGGCCGGTTCAAATCCGGGAACTTTTCTAACGGAAGCGGCCCCGGCAACCACCCAGCGTAGAATGACATGGGTACCTGGGGGAAACCCTGGGGGGTAAAGGTGGTCAGGGGCGTGATGATGATCACATCACTCCCATTCATGACCGGATCAAGAAAGTGTGGGGCGTTACCCCCACACCCCCTATACGCCTTCATGGCATGGTGCTATGCACAGGGGAGCACTTTACCTTTTTTTTTTAATGTCAGTTATTTTAATAAGTGAACTTTGAAGTAAAACCCAGACACATTGATATGAAATAGTTTTTTTTAACATTATGGATGTATTATCGTGCATAAGGTTCTGAACATACCATATTTACTCGTGTTTAATGTGCACTTTTTTTGGAAAATTTTTGCCCTCAGAAACTGGTGCGTAATATGCACGGAGTAATTTGGACAGCCAACATGAAACTACGTATTTTTTTCACAATGTTACTGCATATGACACACATATATCAACAGGTGCAAATACAAGTTACCAGGTTGGATTTCTTTAGAAATAATATTAAAAATATATATATTAAAGTGAAATGGCCATTTCCCATGATTTTTCACTTCATAACGGAACAATTTGTGACACCGAGACAAGCCACGCTGTTCTGTCAGAATTCGAGCGTGCACCTTCATTCGCTCTTGATAAGCATACTGTTTGACCAGCGATCCGAGAGCTCCAGTTGGCAAAGTGCCAAGAAAAAGGGGAAGTTGGTGATAGGAAGGCAGGCGGGAGAACGCTGCTCGCGGTTGCACGTTGAACAGTGTTACCAATCTGCGAGGATGCTTATCCACCAGAACATAAGTAACGAAAACCGAGGGACATGCACAACCATATCCGTTTGTCCTTCTTACAATTTAAATAGAAGGATAGTAGGGTAAAGAATTGCAGTTTCACTTGGGTTACAATTATTAGAATAAAAAAATAATATTATTGTAATTTATAATAAAGGCTCTCACGAGTATAGTAAGATAAAAACTGCAAGCATACCCCCCAATTTTAATATCCAGTCCCCCACTAAAATTCCTATGTCAATTTTAGTTTCACTGTTGGTATTGAAGAGTTGAATCTCGATTAGTGTTATTGGGCTGTGCTATTTTTTTTACATATATTATAAAGACCATGGGAACAGCGCTTTGCCGAAAAACAGGTGGTGGCCATGGACGTCCGCAGGATTTTTTCCAGGGAGGGGCAAGGAAGGTATGTTTTTCCAGGGGGGCAAACAAGGCACATTTTCTCCAAAAATAGTGCTGTTCCCTAAAAACACATAGCTGAAATTTAAATTTGTGGTGATCGTGCAATAATTAACGCATATTATTGTGGCTAAAATGAAATTACGTGTGCGAAATACATAATTTTTGGTTGACTTTCATTTTTCAGGGGGGGGGGTCCCCTTGCCCCTCCCCTTCCGGATGCCCATGGTGGTGGCTCGAAACCAGATACGGGTCCAGTCGGCTTCCTCTGGGGTTGGGTCAAGGATGCCGAACTGGCACTACGTTCAAGACTTCAGCTTTTGCAAAGATGCCTCTCTACGGCCAGAATACTTCCAATATCTTGTGTCAATATTCTCCGGTTGGCAACATTGCTCGTGTTTCAGAGAAGCGACTCCGCAAACTCCCCCAATTTACGAGTGGACTCGGCTACTTCGGTCATGCGCAAAAAACTCGAGAGCTCTCGGATCGCTGGTCAAACAGTAGCAACAACTTCATGACCTACAACTGAAAAAGCCATTTCTTGAACCTGAATTGTACAGTATGCACGAGATGTAATTTTTTTGTTGCTTTTTGTACTGCACAGTATGTACATGATATAATTTTTTGTCACTTTTTATACTGTGCAGTATGTACGAGATGTAATTTTTTATCGCTTTTCCTCATAAAAACCATGGTGTACATTATATACCCGTATATATGGTATTTAAATTGTTGGTTCAAATGCCAACATTGATATACAGTATGTGGGAATTTGCATGGGTATGTCTTGTAAGTGATATCGGCTTAGCCCTACGATCACGTTAATGATGTTTAATTTTTGCCATTTCTTTCCTACACAGCTCAAAACGGAGACCTGAAACGTGTTGAAAAGCTACTGGATCAAGGATGCCACCCAGATAAAGTTGATTCTGCTGGCTACACTGCACTGCACTATGCTTCTAGATCCGGCTACATTGATATTTGCCAAAAGCTTGTGAAAGATGGAGCTAATGTAAATGCCACAACAAGAGCTGGACAGGCTACACCATTGCACCGGGCTGCGTACACTGGGCAAAACAAGATCGTGGATTTTCTCCTGTCAAAAGGAGCCGATGCAAAGAAAATAGACAGTGATGGTAAAACAGCTCTTCACAAGGCAGTTGAACAAGATCATTATGATGCTACGAAAATCCTACTGGAGTTCTGTGAAGACCTGAAACACATAAAGGATGCAAAAGATAAAAGAGCTGTAGATTATGCACGATCCAAAGAATTGACTATTTTGCTTTCGGATTAATTACATGCATGCAATAAATTGTGTACTTAAGGTTATTTTGTAATGTGTTTTCTAAGCTTGAAAAGGGATTGTGCATAACAGATACTTGATGGATGATATTAGATGTGAATTATATGCTTTCTTATTAATTGTTGCTTATTGTTAAGCACCTAGTTATGTTTTATGCTTGCAAATGTGAAATCCAGTTATGTTGAATAGCAATGGCTTGCATGGTAATTTTTTCGCTTGAAGACTAGTCCAGTTGATAAATATCCTTTTTAAGTTATACCTTAAATTGTAGTTAATTTGCAACAATCTAAGAATTGATATAATAAAAAATGCAGTTTTATTCTTGTTACTTTGAATTTGAATAATTAGAAAAAAACATTTTGAGTATGAAAGCACAATATATATGAGTATAATTTACAGCATCACTGTTGACTAATGTAAAAGGGAAAAAAAGGACAGCAGTAAACAATAAGATGCTTCATTTTGATTAAAAAAAATAGTACTTTACTAAATTTTTGCAAGAGACAATGAATGGAATTATCAGTCAGTCATATTATATATATTTCACCAGTGATGGGGGGGGGGGGTGAGATATCTATCTCATTAAAAACAGTGCAAGGACAATTTTGTCTTCAAGAATTCAAAATACATATCATGGTTATTTGGTGAATAAGGGGTAAAGAAATAACAACCACAGTTTAAGAACATTAATTTATCTACCGACTGTTCAAATAAAATCCTTGTTGAAATGCTATTTAGATTGAAGATAATGATAAGATTTTGTACACCTCAATGGATATTCTAGAAGTTTGTTGGAAATAATGCACCTTGATTTTTGCTTAATGCCATTGATGAAATCATACCAATGCATAAAAGCAAAGTACTCCTCTCTGCTCTATGCCAGGGAGCAGTTTGGAAAGTTACTTTATAAAAGTAACCAAGTTACCCCAAAGTTACTGTTACTTTATTTTAGATTAAATGTAACTTATATAACATGTTCCATGCTTGAATTGTAATCATGCTGTCCTTTTTTCTCTCCATAGATTACATTAAAAAATAACATTAATTTTCATAAATTATAATCAATCTTGAATTTTTTACTGTAAAATATAGAGGTTATAAAATAATAAAGTTTGGTTAATTACTGTTGAACCAAGAAGCTGTGGCATTTCAAGGATTATTGTCAGAATTCTATGCTCTAAATTAAATACACGTTGGGCACACGTGAGTGCCAATTTTGGCAATGTAAGTTAAACTTTCTTTCCTAATGTAAATAGTCGTGAATTGGCCCATTCTCTCAGGTGGACATTCGGTTCAAGATATAGCTCAACTGGTTGAAAGAAATTTACTTCCATGCAAAAGCAAAGAAAAGTAACTCTTCATTTTGTTACTACCGGTAGTTACTTGTTAAAAATAACTGAGTTACAGTTACTAGAAAAAGTAACAGTCACTTGTAACTGTGTTATAGCTAGCTCATTACTTCAACATTCTTTACTGTGTGGAGGTAGGGGCCCCACACATTTGATCTTGATCACATACTAAAACACAATTAATACACTACATAATCACAATAATTACATTTTGTTTGAATGGCACTGTGTGTGATTGTTCTCCTTCCCAAGAAGTGAACTTTGTTTCATTTAATTAATCTTATACATGTTGAAATTATTGATACAGGTAATGTATTTTCAAGATTAGAGCTGAGAAATAAAAAATGTACTTTGTGCCTCTATTGTTGTGTATACATGTAAAAAACAAAATTCTTGCTAAATTTTGCAGTACATGAGAATTAAGTAATGTTCATTTATTGATTTGACGAACTCAAAATTTAATCTCTAACATGTATTATGTTGGCTAATTGAACGTAGGTAATATAATCTGCAAACATGAAGATGATATTATTTGTATTCAATAGTTTGAATGTATTGCAACTTCACTAATAAATTTTCTTAACATGGCAAAGATACTATAAAAAATTTGTATCCTTTATTACATTGTAACTACTCTATTTATGGTATGCACTATGTATTGACAGATTCACATTCTTGACAAATGCTACATTTTTTTTTTTGTCACACATACAGTGGTGAATGCTCTTTTGCGTAAGGGGGGTTATACTTTTCTAAAGAAGTGGTCGCATCTATTCGAAGATAAGATACAAATCTTATTCATTAGATGAGCATATGACTAACATCCTTTTTTTTTGAATTTACTCAAACCAAATATTTGCTCAAACAAGACGAGACACAACAGACCAACTAGGGGGGTATGATGTACTCCTTGTACTTCACCCATAATTTTCATAACTTTGCAAGAGGGTGTTCGGAAAACTACGCTAGATGGTACTCAGACAAGAAAAGCCTCTATTTCCTCTCAAATTTCGAGACGAGACTGAAATAAATCTCTGCAAAATCAAAGCGAGACAATACTTCATTAACATTAATTGCTTAAAAATCTAATTTTGATATTGAATGCAACACAAACACATTTTAAGTTAAACTCTAAAGTCAAACTGTAAGAAAATCACATTAGTCAGTTGAACTCGCAAGATAAATGAGATTCACTGCAGGTTCTATGGTTTGCCAGTTGGCTTGTTAAGAGCACTGTGGTGCTTAGACTTGGTCCAATTTCTTGCAAATTTTTCTGCATGAAAGCAATGCACTGGCTGTCTATTTATTGAAAGGAAAAGTAGGTTTAAAACTTCTAAATGATTTCTCTAATCAGTTAAGGTTAGGTATATGGCATTGAACCCACTTTAACATTCGGTTGTAGATATTAGTAGATTTTGGATTGGTTTCACAAGGTCTTTGGGAGTGAGATGGGAATGTCTGATTGATTTGGTTTATTTCAATTCGCATTTCTGCCACTTTTGGCTAATCGCGAAGATGAGGATGAGTGATGATATTGAAGGGACACTCACAAATAACACCCATTCCCAGGCTGGGATTCAAACCTGGGATGTCTATCATTGTAGCCAACCACTCTGCCATGGAGGCCAGCAAAGTGGGAATGTGTTTTGGATTTTCTTTGTAGATGCGAAAATCTTTAACTGTGACGTGCACATGCTCTTGCTTACATTAAAGTTCACCTTGTCACATAAACGAGGAATTGACCTGTCACCTAAAAAAAACACGCATGTATCTGCATTTAATAGAACTACATACAAAAATAAATCTTGGCTGGCTCTTAATATTGTTTACCAGATTGAAAAGAAAAAAAAAAACTTTCGAGTGTATGGTTTTCCTTACTTGCTACGAGATCTGAAGGATTTTGATTTTGTATTTGCAATGATAATACTTTCAGTGCTTGAAGAGCGTCATTAGGTACAGCTAATTATATTACAAATAAAGGTTTTGTCAAGTGTTTTACAAATACGAGGATTGTTCAGAAAGTTCTAAGAATCTGTCAGAGATGGCGTTGCAATTGGAACAAAAGCATGTGCATTAGAAGGCCACATCTGTTCTGAACGTGCAGGGAAAATTTCATCGCCACTCTTCCAATAGTTTGGTTTCCATAGGCAAGTGAAGGAGCAAAAGGGCAAGTGACATGACAGCATGGAACAAAAGGAAGTTTGTGTCGTCATCAAGTTTCTGGTGAAGAAGGGATTAAATGTGACAACCATCAAAGCCAAATTGGACGCAGTGTTGGGAAACTCTGCTCCATCATTTGCCACTGTTAGCAAGTGGACGACGCTGTTCAAGCTTGGACAGGACAGCATTGAAGATGACCCCCGTAGTGGACATCTGCCAACCGCCGTCACACCAGAAACAATGATAAAGTCCATCCTATGGTGCTGGCTGACCGAAGATTGAAAGTGTGAGAGATGGCTCATGAAGTGGGCATCTCAGTGGACCGAGTACACCACAATCTCACTGAAGAGTTGGGCATGAGCAAGCTTTCGGCGAGATGGGTGCCGCACCGCTCACACCGGAGCAAAAACGTTCGTGCAGTGAATTCCACAGAATGTTTGGTGCTTTTCCAGAGGAATCCTGAAGAGTTTCTGCGGCATTACGTCACTATGGACAAAGCTTGGGTTCATCACTACACACCTGAGAGCAGTGCAAGCATGCAAATTCCCTGCCACCAAAGAAAGCAAAGGCAGTTGCGTCGGCAGGCAAGGTGATGGAGTCAGTTTTTTGGGACTCGAAAGGAGTCATCTTGATAGATGACGATGAAATTTTCCTTGCACTTTCAGAACAGATTTGGCCTTCTAATGTACATGCTTTTGTTCCGATTGCAACGCCATCTCTGACCAATTCTTAGATCTTTCAGAACAACCCTCATATTCCAAAGTTCCTCTTACGAATTGATCGGATACCATATCAACTGTCTTTTTTTTTATTATTATTATTTATACAACGCCCTCTAGATCAGTGTTCCGCAACCGGTGTGCCGCAGCACACTAGTGTGTCGTCACAAGGTGAAAGGTGTGACGCGAACTTTTACCTATTATTGTAATATTGTAAGAAATTAATTGTTGCTTTTAAGTAGGAAGGTGCTTGTTTATTCTTGCTGATAACTGTTATATTTTCATAGAAATTAAATGTAATTTATTTACTCAATATTGTTATAGTTTGCTCATCTTATATGTATTCTCGGTGGTGACAAAACATGCCCAATCCCTGAGTGTGTTGTGTGTGGTGAAAAACTCAGTAATGCTGCTATGGTTCCCAGTAAATTAAAACGACATTTGTCAACAAAACATTCCTCTCTGTTAAGTAAAGATGTGAATTATTTTCGTCGGTTGTTGGAACAAAATAAAAAACAAGTGACACTTGTGACTACATCGGTACGTGTTTCGCAAAAAGTACAGGAAGCCGAACTTATCGTAAAGGCCAAAAAAACACACACAATAGCAGAAACGTTGTTAATACCCGCGTGTAAAGAAATGGTAAAAATAGTCCTGGGTTCAGAAGCTGCTACTGAAATTTAAAAAATTCCTCTCTCTGCTGACACAATCAGCCTCCGAGTTAGTGACATCTCCAGTGACATCGAAGACATTATGAAGGAGAAAATAAAGAGCAGTCGGAAGTTCTCACTTCAGATCGACGAGTCCACTGATATTGGCGGTCACGCACAACTTCTTTCCTACATAAGGTATGTTGATGGGGATGTAATTGCAAGTAATTTCTTTTTTTTACCCGAGCGAGCAACCGGTGAAGAAATATTTCGTAGGACTAATGAATATTTGGTCCGTAATGAATTAACATGGGAGGACTGCGTTAGTGTTTGTACAGTGCTTCTATGACAGGCCGAGTGAAAAGATTTGTGGGTAAAGTACGCGAAGTAAATCCTAACTTACAAACCGACCATTGTCTCATTCACCGTGAAGCCATTGTTGCTAAGTCTTTGCCATCTCCTCTGAAAATTGTGATGGACGAAGTAGTAAAAGTCGTGAACTTCATCAAATCGCAGCCCCTAAATATGCGGCTTTTTAACGTTTTGTGTCAAGAAATGGGATCAGAGCACACTACACTTCTGCTACATACAGAAGTACGATGGTTATCTCAAGGTAAAGTGTTAACGCAAATGTTTGAACTTAAAGAGGAGGTACTTTCATTTTTGACTATTGAGGGGCATGAGTATGCAGATTTATTTGCAGATGATGAATGGGTATCTAGAAGTTGGCATATCTTTCCGATATTTTCGTAGACTTGAATGAACTAAACAGAAAAATGCAAGGTAGAAACGAAAATATTCTGACTAGTATGGATAAGATTCAAGGATTTATTAATAAGTTGAACTTGTGGATACAGACAATTGAAAATGGATCGTGTGAGATGTTCCAAACTGTATGGCCCCTTGCTGACGACAACAAGGTGTTGATGGACTTAATTAAAGAACATTTAGTACTCTTGCAGAAGACTTTCAAAAAATATTTTGGAGAGAGCGTAGAAGATTTTGACTGGGTTCGTGATCCATTCAGTATGGATTCGAAATATCTTCCGAAAAATTTACGCTTACAAGAGGAACTGGCAGATTTGAAAGCAGACAGAACATTGAAATTAAAATTTTTGGAAGTTAGTGAATACCCGGCTATCTCCGAGATGGCAGTTAATGTGTTATTACCATTTTCAACTACTTATTTGTGTGTACTGGGCTTCTCGACGTTGATGCAATTAAAACATCAAAGAGAGAGAGACTCAAATCCATCGATGAAGAAATGAGGCTTGCTTTGTCAACGATTCTGCCAGGAATCAGCCGTCAGTGTGCAGCTAAGCAGGCTCAAGTATCACATTGAAGGTATGAGTAAAGTTATTTACTTTAAAATTCGTATTAAAAATGTGTATTTTCTACAGTGAATTAAAGTTCATAAATTTTTAATAAATGCATAAGTCTATTCATGTTTTATAATAATAATAACAACAACAACGATAATAATAATAATTGATTACATAACGACGTAATATTTCGTAATTATATTAAGATTCATGTGATTTTGAGGGGATTTTGTGCCGTGTTGTGTCTAGGCCCGTCTGGGGTGTGCCGTGAGTAAAAAAAAGGTTGCGGAACACTGCTCTAGATGTCTGAGAAAATACTGAATACATGGCTTCTAAAAGGCATCTGCCAAAAATTGTTTAAAGATATTTTTATGTGTAGCTATGGGACTTTAAAAATAACGAGAACTGAACTGAAGTTTAACTCTGTATGATATATTGAATAATATGGTTTCTATATCCAGTGGGTGGGAGATGATTATTCCTGTTTGGGATGGCTTAAGGTAATCATATTTTGTGTGAGGGGAGGGGAATGTAATGTTTTCATACATTTGGTTGTTATTAATTTTATCATCACTTCAAGGTTAAGATGTCAGGAATACTTAGGGTATCATAATTAGTAAAATTCTTAATATCTGGGCATGTACTTTTGTAAGATCTCAACTTTTGAACTCTGAATAGGAAGGCAATAACGGTTACATATAGGTTTAAATAGGTAAGTAGTTAAAAATTAGGTTAAACTATTAAAAAGCCTACAAGACCAGGGAGTTATGGCTAGATGATTCCTCCACTAGTAGCTGTGATTCATCCAAGGGCTTCTACAGTATGGCACCTGCACTTACGATCTGGTAATTAAATAACGTGCAGTCCTGAACTGATCCTGAAATATGTGGCCCAAACTTTAAAAAGCAGGACATAACTGAAAAGCTAAAATTCTTATCAAATGTTTTTGCTGTTGTATCAGAAGTAAAATATTGTTAACACTTGCTCACACTTGCATGTTCCAATCTTCAGGATTCCATTATTAAGCAGTTTATGAAATGCTTAAGAGAAGCAGAAGAATGTAGAGAAGGGTCTGTGTAACTTCATAATAGGCATATGGTTTCAAAACTGATAAGTTGTGCAAATTATCAATGTCAGTACACAAAAATACATGGGCAACGTTAAGAAGTGGTATTGTTGAATGTATATGGTGCCCTGATAGGGAAATACGTCAAAAATTGTAAATGGTTAAGATGTTTGAGTGACACTTCATTTTGTAGGGCACTTACTTAAATTAACACTTGATTCAATTACTTTCAAACAACGTTTGTATTGTGCACCCAAAACTTTTTTATAAAGTTTTAATAAGTAACTGTAAAAACTTGATACAGTGGAACCCTGATTTTACATTCCCAAATTTTACATTTTGAAAATTGTATCTGCTACAGGGTAATTTCAGCAAATTTTATGGGAAACATTTACAAATGCATGAAGTGTTGGCATGTTGCAAAATTACAATGTGAATGAGAAAAAGAACTTCAGGACACTAACCTCATTTAAAAATTTTCCAGCTAGTTTGACACCGTGAACTTTCTGCAATTTGTTCCCAGTTCTAAAAAATATTAACTTCTTACAAAGTTAGACAATCACCGAAACCTAATTTTATGGCACCCATTTTAAACTATAGATTGAATCAAAAAACGTTTCCTACAAAAGATGTTGGAAATTAATTGACCCATCAAACGAAGTGTCACTCAACCCCCTTTACTATTTAAAATGTTCAGTACACTAATGCTAATCGCTAAGAGGTATTTTTTTTTGCAAAATACAAGTGCAGGGGCTCATGGCAGATATTCTGCCAAGTACCAAAATAGATTGTAAAATAATGCAATCTCATCCTTACACGCAGAAACACATGCATACAAAATGCACAGCAACCATACCAGGAAAATAAATCGCACAAGTTATTGCAAAAATTTAATTTGCAATGATTGTTTAAAATCTCTTATGCGTTGCTTATAACATCAACTTTCATATATCAAGATGGAAAATATTCCAACATCAAGAATCTCCATATACGTTTTTTCTCAATACTAACAGACAGTACAACTTCACAAATATACTTCTCAGGTCTCTGCAGAATACCTTATACAGATAAATAATTACAAATTCTTTGATTTCTTTATAAACATATTTGACATCTGTTTGCAACATGATTTACAAAACATTAAAAGCATTTAAATGAAGAGATGGTAGTTATTTGCACTATTGTTCGCCTTCCTGGATATCTTCTAGCAATAAATACCTCTTAAGTCTCTCAGGTAATCGAGATTGTGCTACTTTCTCGTAAACCCTGCTACCCAATTGCCTCCTCACACAAATTCGGCACATGTCTGCAAGTCCCATGGGATTCTGTTTCATGTATATTAGCCATCCTTTCAAAGTGTCCACCGTGTACGAATGACCAACTTCACTTGGCAAAATTTCCAGCCACGGAGTGTTCTTTAAATTAAAACCGGCCAACACGAGAAGTTTGGCCAAGAAAAAATTGTTCTTTTGCCTTGCCAGACACAAATTGTCGACGTTGCACGAGTACACGTTTCCCAGGTTGACGTTGCTTCCGTGCCGTATGAGCAAAGCAGCAGCTCGATTCTTTTCCAGGAGTAGTGCTCGGAATAATGGTGTGTCTCCAGATGTGAATGTCTCCACGTCGAGCCGTGCTCCGAAGTTCCTCAGCACGGTGAACATGGCTTCGAATGTTGTGAAATCAGACTCCCTAATACCTTCCACTGCTTCATGTAATGGCGTGCTTCCTGTTAACCCATTAGGGTAGCTAACAATAGCACCTGCAACAATTTAACAATAATGATTAGATGCACATTGTTTGTGGTATCAATATTTTGGTACAAACACAGATTATTTCAGGTTCAAAATTGATACATAAGGGGGATTTCACACCGAAATGACATGCGACACATTCTATTTAGGAACGAGCCAATCAACAGCAACATTGCTCACTGTAGCGGCATTTCTGGCTGCACAAGACTGTGTTCGATGGGTGAAATCCCCAAGCGACATGTGTTGCCTGTTGCTTTGGTGTGAAATTTCCTTAAATTTAATTTTGGTGTTATAATTGAGAATACAATTTCAAATTAGATTTAAAATGTACAGTTACTGTACAGAACACTATGATATTTTTGACATTCTGCATATTCAGCTTTATAAATGATCACCAACAATGAAGACAGATTTTATCTGAAATGAACCCCCCCCCCAAAAAAAAAACAGAATGAGAGGAGGGGGAGTTCATTTTATGGAGAAAAAAAAACAAGTGCTTAGAAAATAGCAAGAGAAGAATGTGATCTCACAATTTCAGCAGAAATACCTAGTTCAAATGGCCCATCCATCTCTGAAACCTGCTGGTACATTAGACAAATGCAAAGTGGCCACAGATGCAGTCCATATTTTAACTGCTGCTAATGAAATACTAATAGTAGCTAAAAAAATACATTCATCTTCTTAATGGATATGACTATCATGCTGCAAGTTTTGCTTGAGAAAAAATTATAAATGTGTTTTAGAAAACAATGCTGCATGAATTATTTCTTAATATTTATGATGATGAAAACATTATGGTTCCTGTATGGACCCAATTACAGACTAATCTTGCCAGTGCAACTACCTTTGAGGGCCGTGGCTCTTCATGGGCTGACGAATGGTCAGTGCATCAAATCTTAATGTAACTTTCATCTGCCTTTTAAACCAGAATGCTTTGCAGCACATCTCCAGTGCATGGGTCAACAATTTTTCTCCACCACTGGGGATTGAATCTGGGATCATTCAAGCTCAGTTGGTTAAATTGACTTTTTATGTCCATAAGTTCATAAATCGAGAGTATTTGAAAATAAGATCCTTAGGAAAATATTTGGGCCTAAAGGGGATTAAGAGACAGGTGAGTGGAGAAGGTTACATAATTTAGAAGTACATAATATCTATTCATGTCCACATATTATTAGAATGATTAAATCAAGAAGACTTAGGTGAGCAGGCCATGTGGCATGAATGGGAGAGGAAAGAAGAGTTTAAAGGATTCTTGTTGGGAAACCTGATGGTAAGACCTGTAGGAAAACCAAGGTGAAGATGGAGGGATAACGTTGAGATGGACCTAAAGAAAATTGGTAGGGATGGAAAAGAGTTACTGCAGCCATGAACCTTCGGGTTCGGGAGGGCTAGAGAGTTAGTTAGTTAGTTAGGTAAGTTCATTGCAAGAAACAGATGAGAGGATGATGGAAAAGAATTGACAAGAAATTTGGGTGAAGTATCCATGGCTTTCATTAAGGTTGCACTGGACATTTGGCCTGTGGCCGTAAAGTAATTTTTTTAAATTCCTATCCTTTAAAATAACTGCTATGATATTCCAAAATCTGAAAAATTACATGAGCTTTTCAATGGAATCTTTATGTAGTTTGTTTTTGCTGTTATCAAGGGTATTCTGTAATAGTTTTGTGGCTGTGTAAGCCTATTTTCTACCACAAGTGACAACAGCAAAAACAAACCACAAATCATCAAATCAAATGAATGCTGTAGAAGAGCATTAAGAAGAAAATAATAAATCCACGAGATTTTTAAATTTTCGAAATCAACTTTCACTACACAGCCCCAAAGGTCCAGCATAACTTTAAAGGAACCATTTTAGGATTCACCTGGAGTTATTGAGTAAAGCCATGGTAAAAATCTCAGGATGGCTAGTCATGGGATTTGAACTTTTCAAGCTCTCAAATGGGAGTATATAATCTGACTCAGTCTCAGATTATAGGTGAGACTGTTAGGCTATGTAGAATTATGCTTGTACGGTGTCTATCAGTCCGGAAATCCTGGAATTTACTTTTTCTGGGCAGGTTATGGAAATGCCATGGAAATTTACTAGTGATGTGACAAAGCTGAAAATTAACGATGGTGATGTATACACCGATAATTTTTGGAACCGATACCGATGCCAATATTTAACCGATTCCGATACATAAGATTATTCAACAGAAATGGAATGTTATTTTCAGCATGACAAAAGTAAATTTTCTATGTACATTTCTATTGACATATATATTCTCAGAGATTTAACATTAGTACACAAGCAGTTCTTTGAAATGCAAAATGAATTCTTGTTCTTAATTTTTCAAATTTAATGCTCGCAGATTCAACTTCAGAAACATGAGTTTTTGAAGCACTTCTGGAAGTAACCTACTTCTTCTCTTATCGCAAATCTGTCCAGCAACATTGAACATTCGTTCACTGAATACTGATGCGGCAGGTATCCCACGTACTTTCTTGCCATTTGGTTTAGGTTTGGATACTAATTTTTTTTTAATTTCCAATACAACAGTGGATCCTGGTCACGTGGAATAGTCAGTTCAGCAATGTACTGTTCTATTTCTGATTTTGAGGTAGGTTGTTCCTCTGAATGAGAGTTTGCAATAATTTTATCACAAAAACTCCACAGTGATGAAGATCCATAATCTAATTTTCAATAAATCTTACAAAATTAAAATGTAAAATTTATTAGAAGGCAAAGCTCTAATATTATCAGTACCAATTTCAATATTGGATTTTTGCCGATGCTGATACCGATTTGCCAATTTCTGCCGATATTCATACATCTGTAATCGGCTTCGGCACATCCCTAAAATTTACCCCTACCTCTGGAAAATCGTTTTGTAGTACCACAATAAAAGTAGGTTTTCTAGTAAAAAAAAAAAAAATAGGTAAAGCAAAATTTTTACATTTGTTGTAGAAAATCTATACTTTGCTACAGTGAGTATTGCAGATATTTACAACAGAAATTGTATATTAAACACCCAGGAAGGGGGTCATGCTTGGAACTCTTTTCATGTAAAATCTACTACAATAAGTGGCGGCCATTGGTATTTACCATTTGTTTCTTGCAAGTTTTGAGGGTGTTTGGTAGATAGTTATCTGCAGATATATTACTAAATTTTACTAAAATTGTGTATTATTAATACTGTAATTGTTATGAATTTTTAGAAAAAAATAATTCTTTGTTAACAATTAGTTTCAAATTCTGAGACGAGACCACTTGTAAAAATCAAGACTTGTGACAAGACACTTAAAGGCAGGCACTTACAACTCAAGATGAGACCAACACAATGCAAAGTCTCGTCTCACATTCATACCACCTCTAACACATAGACAATCCAGGAATTTCACATTGTTCACCATCTATTATTTTTATACTTGAGTATTATACCTGCCATAAAAACAATAGAAATAAGGTGCAGTTTACAGAAAGAATGCAGATTCAAATGCTCCTCCTAATTATGCCACTACGCTTTTCTCTTTGTCAATTGTTTAGAACTTTTCTCTTAATTAATTTGCCTTGTAAAGCCCGACGCAGCTATCTCTGCTGTTGTGCAGATACAAATTTTCGTTTTGTCTTCCTCTCTCTTAGCATCACGTGTTCTATCCTGCTCGCCAACCTTCGCCATTTTTGCCATATTGTCATTCCATTCCTGACACGCAAACATCATTGAAAACAATTGAATAGCGCTCCAGCTCGCAGTTCACACCGTTCGCCAGGGACGGTAATGTGGCAATACAGCATGGCGTAGTGGTTGCTTCTTTTATGCAGTGCATGTTCATTGGTTAGCTAGTGACTAGTGTTGCCAAATGTAAATATGAAGCACTATTTCTGTTACGAAAGGCAAAATGACAGAGTTTTGTGGGATTGTAAATACCATATTTTTATTTTAAGTATTTGACTGGTTTGACATTGTGTGCGTGTATTGTGTGTGTGTAAGTGAAAGTGCATGTGTTTGGTTAGTGAACAACGTTAAAATCCATAATGCTTCCAGTACTATTGTTCATATTTCATCACTTTAGAATTGCTCAAAAGAAATAAATTATGTGGATGCATGAGCATTTCAACCCTCTGCTCCGGCACCGGCAAGTGTTCTTGTAGGAATTGTATGATGGAAGCTGTTATTTTTCTTGCTTAATGTGATGCACGTTTTTTTTTTTTTTTTGTGTGTGTGTTAAAATTGGCATGTTTTGATGGGTGAAAAGGTCATAACAAAAGAAAAAGCCGCGCAGCTTATCGACTGTACTTCTTATTCTTGTTGCGGAAGCCGGCATCGTTTGTAAATGTACAACAAAGGCAGCCGACAGTCGGCCATCACAGAGAGGCAATAATACTGCTTAAGGAGGAGTCTTTGTGGTCCAATTGTCCCTGTTTAACATGTTCGTAAGTTACACTATTCTACAAATTTTCACTTTTTTCTGTTACAGAAAGGAAAGCAGCTCTTTCTTACTGAAATTGACCTCCTGAACACAAATACGAATTTCATTTTCTAAGATTGGCTCTTAATTTGAGTTACGGCATAATTCATGTTACCCATAAGCAATGCGTTGGTTCTTATTTTCCAGATAGCATAATTCATGTTACATAACAATTAATCATAATCAATGTAGGCGTAACTTAATAAATATATTAAGAGCGCCCGCAAAAGGAGGCCAGGGAGCAGTTGGGAAGAATTAATACAATTCAAATTTTGAAATTAAAGCATGAAAACATAGATGAGAGATGCCGTGAAAGACAGATGCAAATTAACTTAATGCTGCTGATGCTTTATGATAATTCTCTTAACTGGGGAAAGCATAACTCTGTTTACTCCACTTTAAACACTTCCGTATTAAGCATCCTCATTAGTAAAGATTGGGTACTCTCATTTCTGTAACAAAACGCGTGTAGAACAGTGTTATTAGTTCTCAAACCAGTGGTAGTGTCAGTCGTGCATCACATGTCGTTGCAGTTCCAGTACCAGTATGGACGGGCTTATAGGGAGTGAACAGTTAAAATGCCACCAGGTTCATTAATGCAATGGAAAAATAATAAATTGTTTAATTTCATTTGAAATCACTATGAAGAAGTTTTCTTTACATCATTTTGGGTAATTTTATGCAAGGATTAGTTCACATTTAGCAGTTTTAGTCCATATGTATGTACACACAAAACCACTTGTTAGCACATATAAATCCCAGACCTGGTTATAATGCATGGAGTTTAAAACTCAACGTTAGATAGAGCTGAGTTCTCTAATTTCCTTATTCTACGAACAGCTGTGCCTCGGCACACTGTAGCGATTTTTCTATCGAGCAGATTAGCAACACTGGTTCTCCCATTCTACTGCGCCAATCACGGCAGAAATATCTGGGTTTAACTATAATCTTACTCTTAAACGCAATGTAATTTTTATTTTTAAATTTCTGGTGATGACATGTTCATGTGTGCAAGTCAACAACTGTGAGGTAGTGGCATATTTACGAGTTTATTTCAGAATAGGTTAAGTTTCTTTTGTCTGGGCTGATTAGTGTTTTCTGCATACACTCCACAATACATTGATACTGCTTTAATAAAAGGCAGCCATTAGTATGTAGAAATTTCAAAATGTAGTTAAAATTTTACATTCAACAAGTGATAACTAGCGAACTTGGGATCCAATTAGGCTATTGCATAAATGAATATTTCTTTACCTTCAAGTCTTGAAGTCTATATATTTGAAGGATATAAACTTATTTCAGTGTATCTGAATTACTATAACAAAGTACTTATTTGTGGGGATAATAGATACACAGATAAATTTTGGGGGGCACAGTTCCAACCACCTATTAATCTAATGACTGGGAATCACCCTCTAAGGATGCATATATGGAATAGTTTTAAGTCAGAGGGTAGGGTCTCAAATCAGATAGCCCTGACATATATCACTTGATATTTTGATTTGAACTGATTTGATTTAGTTCATTTTCTGTCACTTTTGGCTAATCACAATGATGGAGATGAATGATGATAAGATAAGATTGATGAAGGGATGATCAGAAACATACATATCGTCGATGTTTTCACGAACTGGCGAATATGTCAACTCCCCTGCATCACGAACTGGCGAATATGTCAACTCCCCTGCATCACGAACTGGCGAATGTGCAAAATTTGACATTTTGAGTTTTTGACGCTGTATATGTTGGAACAACTTGTACTTTGCTCTCACAAAGTTTCAAGTTTCTATTAAATATTGCTTAGGAGATAAAGATGGACAACGTTTTGACGAATATGAAAACTAGTATTGTGATAATTTCAAGGACCGGCGAATATGAAATTTGCCGCTTCGTGGAGAAAAACATGATATCATTTTACAATGCATTCAAGATGGGTCAGTTTGACTACATTTTGCCTAACAGATGCCGCTGTAATAAAACGTTTTATATTTCATTTCTTTCATAAGAAATATAACCCATTTGTAAGACATCAGAAAACATGTAAGGCACAGTTGTTTGTGTTTCTATTGGAACAATGTACAGGGTCATTCCATGCCATTTCAACGAGGTCATGACACTCACCAACTCCGATTTAGATGAAATTTGGTATACAACTTTTCTTTATGGTTGAAAGAAACCCCCTAAATTTTTTTCACTCTATCTCAAACTGTTTTCACTTTACAGCACTTTGAAATGTCATCAAATCAGTGTTGTCTGTCACTCTTGAGACACTCGACACAAGATTTCCTTTCTTTAATTTTATTTATTTTCTCCTTAACCAATCATCAGATCTCTTTGAAATTTTACACAAAGTTCAATGAAATAATGAGGATTTCAGAAAAAAATACATCAGAACTCAAAATTTTTTTTACAAATTCCTATAAAAAGACTAATAATGGATTTGTAGCCTAATTTTTGAGGAGGGAAAACTAGGTTACGAAAATCTGAATTTTCATCATGTGGGTATGATGGAACCAAAAACTTTTGATATTGAAAATCATTGCAAAGACATCCTCTTTCTCTACAAAAAATAAAATTTTTGGTTTCTTTATTCCTTCTAACGAAAATTTTAAGTTTTTTTGGAAATTTCCTACAATTTCAGGGTCAATCCGTACCAAATGGTCCAGCACTGGTCATTCGACCATTTATAAAAATTTTCACTTGTTTGTCGTTGTAACCCCTGTACAAAGGTAGTTCAAAACAGGCATTATTTTTCTAAAACTAGACTTCGTTTGAAAATGGCGGCCATTTTTGTTTCATGACTTGTAACATTTTTGGCCTATGCAGACAGTTGCGATAATTATGATAACTCAGCTAAGAAAAATTATAGAAATCTGGAGTAAAAAACATTTGCAAAGATGTATGAACTATTCAAGAAAGAATTTCCGAACAGCTCGGCATGTTTCTCCTTATACAGATCAGTTTTTAAATGTATGAAGTTAAAATTTCGTTCTCCAAAAAAATATCTTTGTGGTTTGTGTGAGACGTACAACTCATTGAAATCAGCTAATTGTTTATCTAATCATTCTGACTTGATTGAAAAATATAACAGGCACATACAGGAAAAACAGAAGGTGAGGGAAATTAAAGATGCGATGAAAAATACAGCTGTACAAAATCCACAGGAGTTCCTGGCTGCTTGCTCTGACATGGAGCAAACGAACTGAACTGCATTACAAAAGAAAATTATCAGCCTACAATTTTACAATGAATTTAATTTAATTTTATGAATTAGCTAGTAAAAGCGGTCATTGCTACGTTTGGCACGAAGGATTAGCGAAAAGAGGTCCGAATGAAGTTGCAACAAACTTAAGGAAGTTTCTGCTGATGAAAGATGAACAAGGTGTAAAACAGGTAGCGTTCTTCGCCGATGGATGTTCATCTCAGAATAAAAACAGTATCCTGCCTTCTATGTTCGTTTATTTTTTAAAACAATGAAGCACAAAACATCAACACCATTCATGTTTTCTTCTTCGAAACGAGTCACGGACAAAGTGAACTTTGTCCGTGACTCATCCCGACTCATCCCGGTAATCAGGATGGCAAGAAAGAAACAACCATATGCTGTTCATCAGTTGCATGCTAAAAACGTCATAGATTGGAAACAATATTTGCAGTCTGCGTATCCTAAAAGTTAGAACAACAAATGAGGGTCAACCCGCGGACTCGACACAAGTCATGCAAATTCACTTCCTAATCCACGCAGTGCTAAAGGGGACAATTTACCACCAAGGGCTTTTACTTTGTTACGTGCTTTAATTAACAAACTGACTAACTAAACTAAACTAAGCGACAACGACAAAGCAACGCAACAACGCAGAATCACTCCCCCGTGACACCTGTCACGCGGATTAAACATTAAATGAATTATAATACGGTCAGGATAAGTGCCTACAGTCGGAGTTACCGTGAATAAACCTAGGAGGAATTGATTTCAAGCACCTGAAATGATGTTACATAAAAGTACGGTGGTTCTGAATATACACATATATTAAAGCACATATAAATAAACAGTACATCTTGCCCTCTTTCTCTCTCTCTCTCTCATTCATACACACATTCCATGGCATATTGTGACAATATGACAATTACAAAGGTTAGATTAATTAATACTTTGACTATACTCATGCTATTTCTTGGCTACATTGCCTTTTGCAATTTACCGTTTAGGGTTTTAAGTATAACGTGAATAATTGTTCCTTGTGCGAACCCTACTATCTTTTCTGAAGTTATAAATATATTTCAATGAACTATTGTTTGCTGTTAACATAAACTCTGATCTATAACATTGATTAGTCCGCCGGAATAACGATGTCTAGTTATGCCCTAGAACTGATTTAAGTTATGCAATAATTTGATTTACGCAGATTCACGGTAGATTGGCGTCATCTCTCTCACACACGCACATGCTTGGATCTTACCTTCGCTGCATTCCATCTGACCTGGGTCGGGTGAAAGTGGTCCTACAGTTTTGGAAGACGTCCACACTCCAGCGTTGTACTTCGCTGTTATCCTGGTTGGCGAAAGTGGATCAGTCGGCAGCTCCATCTGGCATCATCGGATCCTGGCTTCACTCGTTTACTTTGCAGGGACGTCCATGACGGTACACGTACACTGTCTACTCCATACGACAACTAGCGCAGTAATAGGTCAGTCCTTCGCGGTCACTCGTACGTAGAGATACGTGGCTTGGGCGATGACACGAACATACGCGATGAGCGATTTGCGGTTTCACATGGACACACATGGCTATTAAATGTTATTAACTTTCTCGTACTGACTGTTATGCACTTCGGTATTAACTTTTCTATCAGTTGTTATTAACTTCTGCTACTTCGGAAGTTGTTCGGACGATTGACACAGGTGGACGTGTCTGGGCTTTATCCTCACATAACCACACGCATTTGCAAGGATGCGTTGACGTCGAGGGGGAAAACGACCCCCTGGCTCTACTCTGATCTACTCCATGGCTCTAAACACACACTCGAGTAAAAGACAAATCCAGACCACGGATCTGATCGCGACTCTGAGCTAGGTCGCGCGTAGCTCACACTCCGGTGGCGATTCTAGGCAAACTGTGTTCTCGCTATTCCGAATCATCTCTTTTATTCCAGATTTGAATGAGGTGACGCTCTTTTATTGTTTCTGGTGCTTTGACCGTTGTCCTCCTATCCTGGTCAACACTCAGTCCAGCCCTTAACCTCTGGTAGCAGCCCCTCGTGCAGAGATTAGGCTAAATCCTCGGCTATTGTGTTCGACACGTTCAGCAAGGGCCATCTCACCAGGATACCGTCTCCCATTGAATCCAGCGATGGATCTTTAATAATTCATAACTCCCGTAGTTCTGTTCTGATTATGCTGAAATTCTGGAATCTGTACTTTCAAGATGTGGTCTTCCGCTGGTTAAAATCTCATCCAATTCGGTCCATTGGTTTAGAAGTTGCTCTTTTCCTGCTATTCCCCATATGAATGCATGTAAATCCGGATTGGGGCGAAAAACGGTGGTTGAGCAAGCTAGCGTTGGCTAAGGCAGTCGCTAGACACCTTTATTCGCGACGGATTTTAATACTACCAATTGTAATTAATTCTTAATAACGGGTAATTAGATTAATTACATGTTACTCAATATTTGACCGTTACAACTTCAAAGCCAAAACTGCCAATGAAAAAATACCAGGACTTGCTGTCATTATGTCAAGGAGTAATACCAGTAATTTCTCATCCTGATTATAAATACTTCTATGTCAGATTACCTCACTAATTGTACAACCATTTTACAACCAGTCTAATAACTTTGTATTTGATAACAGACTATTGTTACTATTTTGTTCCTTACATTTTATTTCCTGAATTTTATTATTCTTGAAATGTATTTGCGGGTACGTCTAGTGTTGTGTGAATTTCTCTGTTTCTCACTGTTATGTATTAAACTGTTATGGTGTATGTAGTGTACTAAGGATTAGCCTAATATTTAAGTCTGTATAAATATCCAATAAATAAGTTGAAAGATTTAGCCTTGAACTGTAGAATTCGCAGTTTTAGTGAAAATTACAATGACAAATCAAGCTAAAAATATTCCAATTTTTTTTCTGTTTTCGTAACGAACTGTGAAGTTCGTGGGATCTTACCAAGAATGTTAACCAATTAATCAATGGCTGATGTAGCTTATTCATCATTCATGAGAGCATTCGTCATTAACATGACAAGTTAACGCTTGGCAGTGCGAAAGGTACAAGTAAGATTTAGGAACTTAACAACTAGAAAAGACAATGGTCACTCATTGGGTTTTATGAACCTTTGAACCTGAATCATGGCTGGGTTTAGGATAGTTACCTGTCTATCTGATGAAAGACCCTGTGGCCGAGTGGTTAGCACATCGCGCTGCGACGCCAAGGGTCCTGGGTTCGAATCCCGGTCGGGCTTGGTTGTTTGTGAATGTCCATTCATCAATTTCATCATTTCATCACTCATCCCCATCTTTGCAAATTAGCCAAGAGGCACAAAACGCGAAGTAAAATAAACTAAATCAAAAATGATGAAAGAAGATAATTTCGAAGAATAAAAATAAACTAAGTCCTCTGTAGGCTTCGTTACAGGTTGACCAGCGCGTCGTCTCACTTTTGCTCCACTCCTCTCCTAAGCTCTTCTCTCTCCTCAATCCCAATCCAAAGTCCCCTCTCAGCTTGTCTCACCTCTATATCCCTAGGCCATGGAGCTCTTCCTCCATGCCGAATTGTATTTTTAATTGCCACTTATGCAAACCACTGACTCCATAGGCAGAAGAAACTACCTGTTTCCTGAATAGCTCAGGAGGTTTGCATAGCACAACACTGTGCATTGTTTACATGCCTCAGAGGTTGAGACAACTGAGAAAAACAAGTGAATGCCCTGGTTAACATGAAGCATTCAGAGAGGCTTTTATGAAATAAACATATAATCTTAGAGATTGATACGTTTTCAAGAACTGACGAATAGATTCAATGAAATACTTTCTTCATTTATTGTGCATTAAAATTCTTTCTACGGTGTTCTTTCTCATGTGAACTACCTACTCACACAGCATTTATTGTTATCTCAACATATAGTTTAGCTCGGATATTTTTTTTAATGATTCGCAAGTAACGCAAAATTGGCTACTTTCAACTTCGTTTTTCTCAAAATCAATATTTTGCACATTCACCGGTTCGTGATGCAGGGGAGTTGACACATTCGCCAGTTCGTGAAAACATCGACGATATGGACAACACAACACAATTCCCACAGAGAATTATACTGGCTGGGAGTCCAGACACCAGAGCCTCCTTAGTCTGCAAAATGCAATCCAGGGTGTATTACATGGAAGAGAGGTTGACATCTGGGTGTCTGCAAATTGTTTGCAGAGGTCACCCCCTTACACCCAACATCACTTGATATGGGAGTAAGTGAAGCATATATGACTCATGGTGTCATTCCTATTATGCAATGCAGAAAACAAATTTGTCAATTATATTTGAACTGATATGATTACTTACCATTTTTTAATAGTAGTTCAACTAAGTGGACCTGGCCCGTTCTTGCTGCTAGTGTAAGAGGTGGATCTCCATTGTCATCTCGAAGGTTAACTATCGACCCAGCCTCCAGCAACTGCTCTGCCATGGCTACATGGCGATGCAGAATCGCGTAATGTAACAAGTAATGGGACTGGGTTAATTTGGCACCAGCATTGAGTAGCATTTGTACAAGAGAAACCTTCTTCTCCCACACTGCCTCACAAAGGGGAGTGTAACCTGCAAAATACAAGTGTGTTTTAGTGAGCGTAATGGCACTGACAATGCTGAACATCATTAAAATATTCTTGTTTGTGGTTGAGAAATAAATTACGGAAAATAGAAAAGCAATGCTAATTGCATATAGCCTGTTCATATAAAAAAAAGAGTTGAAAGTGTAATAGAAAAACAGAGAATGCAATTCGATACTGACATTTTGGTGGTAACAAATACATAAAAAATAAAACTGCAAGGTGTGTACTACACTGATAGACTTTCTTTCCTTTTCTGCAGACATAAGGTACACACGTTGGTTAACAGGCTCACCTCACCTACAGTCGAATGCTTGATTGATTGATTTGGTTTCTTTCATTATTTCACTTCTGTGGCACTTTTGGCTAACCACAAATATAAGGATCAAGGATATGATGAAATTGATGAGAGACAATAACAAAGAATGCCCATGCCAAGGCTGGGATCAAACACAGGACCCATGGCTCAGTCGAACGCACTTGTGTCACTAGTGTGGCAGTCTTTCAAAGCCCTCCTAGTCCCATTTTACTTATTACAAACACTTCCTGTTTGTAGAGTACCACCGAACTCACCCACCAGAAGCGCTGTCAGCATTGTTCTTGAAAATGGCTACTTTTACTGTCCACTGATGTGAAACGTTGACTCATCACTAAAAATGACATTGTCTAGGAATGTCTCGTTATCTGCTGGCGAGCGACTTTATCTGCATCTGTAATGTGTTGAACCATTGTTAGTCTTGTGAAACCAAAACACACAGCAAGCATATTCCGCACCAGTAAAAGTAGCCATTTTCAAGAACAATGCTCACAGCTCTACTGGTGGGTAAGTTCGGTAGTAATGGACTACGTGAGTCAAAACCTGATGTGTTTTGTTTTGCAATGGCACCTCAACCCACTCTGTAAATTATCTGAATTAATTTCTACATACTTTCAAAGTTGTAAAGTTCTTTTTGAATCCCCCTGTACTTAAGTGAATGCTATCTGTATCCGTTGACAAAATTCTGGACTGTGAGTGTTCCCAGCAATGACTATATGCCCCTACAATAGGATTTTATCACTCAGCCCATATAACTGGTATTCACAGACATTACATGTGACCAATATTGATTGCAAATATCAGATTAGCATGACATCAGTCATGAAACTTTTAATCATCAACATGCGAAAGAAATTCTCTTCTGAAATTAGTAATTTTTCTTGTATGTGCGCATTGCTTGCATTGTAGAATTATTTCTCTTATAGTCTACGGTTGTTACAAGCATAAAAACATAGTTTTTGTTGCGACTTTTCAGGAAAACACACACTCCCTTCATCAGACATTTATTTGTAGTTTCATTAAAGATAGAGTTATAACAATGGTAAAAATCAAACTAAAAATAATTGTCTGATGAAGGAAGCGAGTGTTCTCCTGAAACATCACAACAAAAACTTGTTTTCTTTTGTTCTTTTTTATGCTTGTAACAACCATTGAACACAAGAGAAATAATTCTACATACAAGAAAAAATCTACATCTCCATAAATAGCAAATCAAGATCTATGAACACTTCATAGAATCAAATTCTTGTGAAGATGCAATTTAAAGCAATGGAGTGCCAAATTTCTTGAAGTGGAAAGTTAGAATTACTTTTTTGTTAAAAAATATTAAACCTTGTTATAACTGTATCTTTAATCAAAAACTAAAAATAAAAGTCTGATGAAGGGAGCAGGTGTTCTGAAATGTCACAACAAAAATGTGTGTTTCTTATGATTGTAATAACCGTAGACTACAAGAGAAATAATTCTAAAAGTAGTAATCTGAAAAACCAATTCTTGCCTCATTAATTAAATTATGAAGCTTTGTGTGCACAATAAATTGACATGAGAAAGTATTATTAAAAATGCCAAAGGATGAGGCTTTCACATAAAAAAAACAGCATAAATATCACTTGTTGTTTTCAAGTTGTTATTGACAAAAGTTAGGGTTGAGTAACTTTTGAAACAGATTTCCTACGTGGAACAATATTTCTTTGCCTTCAAATAAAATGTACAACATGCACAATTATGAATATAAGAGAGGATGTACAAATAAATAGTAATAATGCATGTAATACGTGCATACGTTCTAATTTATAAATGGAATTTAGCTTTTTCTGAGATGCCTCACATAAATTTTGCTTATATTCATTTATTGGTTTGTTTTGCTTTTATGCAATATACATCAAATTTAGATATATTTTTGTATACATTCTCCTCTTGTTAATGATAACCAGGATTAGTAACTTAAAAAGTC